>NW_011888989.1:457192-707883 GCF_000151845.1 Pteropus vampyrus | reverse complement strand
GGCGGCATAGGCTAACACACGCTTGTCGTTAGGTAACTGCCCTGATGTTTCGTCTCTGGTCAGGCCACCTGCTTGTATACAATGAGAGCAGCGGTCACATATCATCCACGTTGAAATTTACAGGCTGAGTCTGAATGATGAAGCTACTTTAAAGCAGTGGAAACTCTAAGAGCCATTATGCTGTATTGTAGCAGAAAGGCTGAGTCATTGTGAGCATAACCCATAATGGTTCTGGTGTGAGATCCACGCTATTCTTTACGATGAACCTTAGGCTACTCCTGTTAAGAAGAAACTGCTTAATGGTTAATGACTCAATGCTGAAATATTGAAAATAAGAGTTTATGAGATGTGTTTTGAAAACACTTGTTTAAGGATAGAGGAAGAGTAATAGGGTGGAAGTCACCTGAGAATCACGTAGTAATCACCTGGGAATTTCATTGAAGTCAGGTGAATACCCAGAGAGATTCACGTGGTGATCAAGTAAGTCCCTGCAGGAATCTGATGTCTACCAGGTGACTAGTCTTGTTGCTGTGCTGTAGTTTTTCACCTTACTTCTTACAATGAATCAAGATTCAGTTTGGAAATGTTTGGCACTCAAATAAACCCTGTAAATGAGACTGGAATGGTGTTGTGTATTCCTACGATCACACAACTTACCTATTTTCAGCAGAGAGCTGGATCTGGGCCATGGACTTTCATCCACATTTTTTTAATCCAAGTAGATCTTGTGGCCATGTACCACGTCCTCTATCTAAAAATCTATTAAGTAAAGTTAGGCTAGATTCTGTGTGCTAAGGTCTCCACTCTACTTCCTGGAAATAAAAGCAATGCTTGGCAGTGCTTCTAGGCTCTCCAATCAAGTAACTTACAAAAGAGGTCAGCTCTGATCCAGGTTTCTCAATGCCCAAAGTATGTTCTATTACCAGGGGAAAGGCTTGGTTCTGTGAGGTATGGTCACCTTTCAATAATTGTATAAAAGAAAAATTGATGATATAGAACCACTTTTGCTGAATATTCTGTTATGAGGACACAGGTTGTTGTCATCAGCCCAATTTCTATTGTAAATACTTTTAAGGGAGTACTATCTTGGAACAATGCACTGATTCTACTATACTTCCTCCTTCTAGGAGATGACAGCTTGATTCTTTAGGCCACCGTGTCCACAATAGTTTCAGGTAGCAGATGCCAGGCTGGATGTTTGTGGACCTAGGTCTTGAGACTGGACATTGTTACCAATTGGATGATTTCGATGTTGTGGCCCTGAGTTTAACTGCTTCCTTTTAGGTGGTCCAGGCTTGATTCAGATTTCCACATTCTCCATTTTGTTTTTTCTTCCCAGAGCTCCAGGCAACATCTGATCACAGAAAACTGGCTTGGAACTTTGGCTTACGCCACCATTTCAGTTTTTGTCGGAGAAAGTCAGAGAAAGTGCTGTGGGCTAATTTCTCAGTTCTACTTTTTGGAAACAGTGGTTGGAATTGGAACTGCAAAACCAAGGTCAGCATCCTGGATCCTAATCGGAATAGAGGCAAGAGACATGGTCTGAGGTTTCTAGATAAGAATCAAATGACATGAGGACAGGATTTCCTTTTGGATTAAGTTCTCCTATCTACTAGTTTTCAGAGAGGACAGGTTTAGTACTTTGAATCCCTGTCTCTTTTCTACTTTTTGTTAGAAAAAAACAGGCCTTGTTTTTTGGGTCCTTGCTACCAATCCATATTCTCACAGAAGAGAATGATGTGCTCTCTTTGTAGTCACAAGTGCATATCACTGAGAAAATTCATATCAACACTGAGCGATAAGTCTTCGTGGAGCAGAAGGTGGCCGAGGCAGCCTCCTAACATTCCTCCAGTCGAATGTCATGTCCACATTACATATCAAATTTGAAGTCTACTGTATACGTGGGCAGTCAATGATCTTTAATTCACATCTAGTTTTTTGGGTTTTTCAGGAAAACTGTCTTATGATCATGGAGGCAGCAGTCGCACATTGGCTGCGTTGATAATTGAGCCTGAGTGTGCTGTACGGCAGCGACTGGATAGTGGTGGAAACAATAGCCACCATTTTTCTGTATTGTAGGAAAGTGCTGGGTCATTGTGAGGATAGCGCTTAATGGCTAAAAAAATGGCTGCCTCAGAATTTTTCTATACCAAACCTCCTACTACAAATTTTGAGAGGGACTTACTTAACCACCAGGTTTCTTAGTGCTTGCAGTTCTTTCTCTTACCAGAAGAAAGGCTTGGTGCTGCAAGCTATGGTCAACTTTCAATAATTGTTTTAAAAAAATTGGTGACGTGGGACCAGGGTGTGCTAAATATACTTTTATGATGACACAGAGTTGGTGCCATCAGCCCAATTCCTATTGTAAATGCTTTCAAGAAAGTACAGTCTTGGAGGAGTGCATCGAGTCCTTCATTCTTCCTCCTCCTAAAAGATGACAGCTTGGTTCTATAGGCCAAGGTGTTCACAAGAGTTTCAGGTAACAAGGGCTGTCTGAATGTTTGTGCGCCTGAGTAATGAGACTGGACATTGTTACCAATTGAATGTTCTTAACTTTGTGGGCTTGCGCTTTAACTATGTTCTTTAAGGAGGTCCAGGTTTGGTTCTGATTTCCAGTCTCCATGTTATTTTTTCTTCTCTAAAGAAGGCTTTTGCTTTGAGACAAGGAATTCAGGCAACATTTGTTCACAGAGAACAAATCTGGAACTGTAGGCTTACGCCATCCTTTCAGTCTATGTCGGAGAAAGTCGGAAGAAATGCTCTTGGCTAATTTCTCAAATCTACTTTCTGAAAATCGAGGTAGGGTTTGTAACTGCAACCGAGGAGGAAACACTGGATCCCAATAGGAAATGCAGGCAGGAGACAAGCTCCTAGGTTTTGAGATAAGATTCAAATTACATGAGGATAGACTCGCCCTGCGGTTTAAGTTATTCTATCTACTAGTTTTCGGAGAGATTAGGCTTAGTGCCTTGGTTCACAGTCTCCTTTCTACCATTGTTAGGAAAAAGACAGGACTTGTGTTTGGCCCCATGTCACCAATCCACATCCTCACAAGGCAATATGATGTAGTGTATTCTTTGAAGTAACGGTACACATAACTGAGAATATTCACAACAACATTGAGAAATCGTTAGTATGCATGAAACAGAAGGTGGCCGAGACTGAATTCATACTGACCTCCAATTGAATGTCATATCCACATTACAACTTATGTGAGGTCAATGGTATATGTAGGCATTTCAAGATCATTAATTCGCCTCTACATTGTCTGTTTATCAGGAAAATTGCCTAGGTCAGTGGAGGCAGAAGTCACATATTGGTTGCGCTTATAATTGAGCCTGAGTGTGCTATGAGGCAGAAAATGGATAGAGGTTGAAACCATAGCTGCTATATTGCTTTAATGTAGGAAAAATGCTGTGTCATTGTAAGGATACATCTTCACTGCAAAAGAACAACTGCTTAAGTAATTCACTATATCAAATGACAGACTAAAAATATACGAGACACTGGCTTAGCTAACATGTATGAAAGCTGAGATGCAGATTTTGAGGAAGTTTCTTCAAGTGTTCTGAAAAGGCTTGTATTAGCCTAGCAGAGGAATGTGAGGGTGATTTGTCCTGGAAATCTCATAACAAGAATTAGGAAATCTCGCGATATTCACGAAGATTTCCCACAGGATTTACTTGACCAGGCAGTAACTGACCTGAGGGCAACACACATAATCACATGAAATTGGGATGATGTTGTGAGGCTCACTTTTGTGTCACCATTTTATATTCCTTAATAAAATTCACATAAGCACTGAGAAAATAAGATTACCTGTGTAACATACATAGCCACCTAACAGTCCTTTGATCCAAAGTTTATGTCTGCATGAGAAGACTTGCTTGAGGATGGCGGCATAGGTTAACAACACACACTCGTCATTAGGTAACTGCTCTAAAATTTCAACTCTGGCCAGGCAACCTACTTGTATACAATGGGAGCAGCGGTCACACATCAACCATGTTGAAATTTAGAGGCTGAGTCTGAATGACAAAGCAACCTTAGAGTGGTGGAAACTCTAAGCGCCATATGCTGTATTGTAGCAGAAATGCTGAGTCATTATGAGCATAACACTTAATGGTGCTCGTGGGAGATCCACGCTATTCTTGAAAGTGAACCTTAGGCTACTACCATCGAGACAAATTTGATTAAAGGCCAATGACTCAGTGCTGAAATACTGAAAATAAGAGTTTATGAGACGAGTTTTGAAAACACTTTTTTAAGGATAGGGGAAGTGGAATAAGGTGGAAGTCACCTGAAAACCAGGTAGTAATCACCAGGGAGGTCATAGTAATTACATGGAGGTCATGTGAATATCTAGAGTGATTCACGAGAAGATCAAGGAAAACTCTGCAGGAATCTGGTGTCTACCAGGTGACTAGTCTTGTTGCTGTGGCTGTAGGTTTTCATCTTCCCTCTTACAATGAATTGGGCTTTAGTTTTTGAAATGTTTTGCACTCAAGTGTACCCTGTAAATGAGACTGGCATGGTGTTGTGTATTCAAACATCCACATGACTTACCCTAGTTCCGGAAAAGGACTGAGTCCTGGGCCATGGACTTCCATCGACATTTTTTTTACTACAAAGATTGTCTTCAGATCATGTGTCACATCTTCTATCTAAAGATCTATTAAGTAAAGTTAGGCTAGATTCTGTCTGCCAAGGTCTTCAGTCTACTTCTTGGAAATAAAAGCAATGTAGGCTGCGCTTTCAAGTTCTCCAATTGAGTAACTTACAAAACAGTTCAGGCTTTGATCCAAGTTTCTTAGTTCCCCGAATATGGTCAATTACCAGGGGAAAGGCTTGGTACTGTAAGATATGGTCACCTTTCAATAATTGTATAAAAAAAATTGCTGATGTGTGACCAGGTTGCACTGAATGTACCCTTATTTGGACATAGGTTGATGTCTTTGGCCTAATTTCTATGCTAAATACTTCAAAGGGAGAACAGTCCTGAAACTGCACCGAGTCCTCCATATTTCCTCTGCCTAGGAGATGACAGATTGATTCTGTAGGCCAGAATGTCTACAATAGTTTCAGCTAGCTGGGGCTATGCTGGATGTTTGTGAGCCTAGGTCTTCAGACTGGATATTGTTACTAATTAAATGATCTTGACATTGTGGCCCTGAGATTAACAGCTTCCTTTTAGGTGGTCCAGGCTTGGTTCAGATTTCCAAATACACTGTTTTATTTTTTCTTCCCTAAAGAAGGCTTTTGCTTTGAGCCAGGGCCCCCGGCAACATTTGTTCACAGAAAACAGGCTTGGAACTTGGACTTACGCCACCATTTCAGTCTATGTCATAGAAAGATGGAAGAAATGTTGTGGGCTAATTTCTCAGATCTAATTTCTGGAAATAGGGGTAGAGAGTGGAACTGCAAAACCAAGTTCAGCACCCGGTTCCTAATAGAAAAGAGAGGCAGCAGACAAGGTCCTAGGTTTCTAGATAAGCCTCAAATTACATGAGGACAGGCATGTCCTTTGTATTAAGTTCTTCTATCTACTAGTTTTCAGAGGAGACAGGCCTATTGCTTTGTGTCCTAGGCTCCTTTCTACTTTTTTTTTTAGGAGAAAACAGGCCTTGTGCCTTGGATCCGTGTCACCAATCCATATCCTAACATGGGAGGATGATGTAGTGCTCCCTTTATGGTGACAAGTGCATAGCACTGAGAAAATTCACATCAACACTGAGAAGTCATTAGTCTATGTGCAGCAGAAGGTGGCCGAGACAGCCTCCTAACTTTCCTCCAAGCTAATGTCATGTCCACAATGCAACTCTAATTTGAAGTCCACAGTATATGCGGGCAGTCAAAGATCTTTAATTCGCCTCTAGTTTGGTCTGTTTGTCAGGAAAACTGCCTTATGACCTTGAAGGCAACAGTCCCGCATTGGCGGCATTGATAAAAGAGCCTGAGTGTGCTGTGAGGTAGCGACTGGATAGTAGTGGAAACAATAACCGTCATTTTATGTATTGTAGGAAAAATGCTGAGTCATTCTGAGGATACCACTCAATGGCAGAAAGAACGGCTGCCTCAGAATTTCTCTATACCAGACCTCAGACTACAAATTCTGAGAGGGACTGGCTTAATGACCAAAAAAGAAAACTGAGATATTGACGTTGAGGTTGTCCATCAACGTGTTCCAAAGAGGCTTGTTTTAGACTAACAAAGGAAAGTGAGGTGGAATTTGCATGGGAATCTCATGGCAAGAATTAGGGAATCTCGCAATACTCAATGAGGCTTCCTTGCAGAATTCACATGACCATCAACAGGCCTGAGGGCATCACAGAGAATCACGTGATATTGCGTTAATGGTGTATTTCTCACTTTTCAGTTAAATTTAGATATCCACTGAGAAAATGACCGTGTCTGTGAAACATAGCCACATAAAGACCCCTCAATCAAAATGTCATGTCTGTGTGAGAAGGTTCGCTTGCAGACGTTGGCATAGGTGAACAGACAATTTTTGTTAGAAAACTGACCTGAGTTTCTATGTGTGGTCAGGCAACCTGTTTGAAAACAATGGAAGCTACTGTCAAACATTAACTGTGTTGATATTTTAAGCTGAATTTGCTTGACGAAACTTCTTTAGAGCAGTATAAATTGTAAGCGTCATTTTGCTGTATTATAGCAAACATGCTGAGTCATTGTGTGGAAAACTCTGAGCGGCTTTATGAGGGATTCCTGCACTATTCTTTTAAGCGGACATTTGGCCACTACTATCGACAGAGTATTGCTTAAAGGGTAATGAATGACTCAATGCTGAATATTGAAAATAAGAGTTTATGACACGAGTTTTGAAAACACTTATTTGAAAATAGGGGAAGAGGAATAAGGTGAAAATTACCTGAAAATCACTTAAAAATCACTAAGGAATCACGTGGAGATCAATTAATCACCTGGCGGAATTCAGTTGGGAATCAAAGAATACCCTGCACGAATCTGGTATCTCCCAAGTGACCAGTCTTGTTACTGCATTCGTGGATTTTCACTTTACTTCATGGAATGAACCAGGCTTCAGAGTATGAATCATATTGTAAACGAGTTTACCTTATATATGAGATTGGTGTGGTATTGTGTTTTCAAACATCCACTCAACTGACCCCTATATCAGCAGAGGACGGCCTCCTAGGCCATGGATTTCCAGTAACTTTTTTTTCCTACAAAATATGTCTTCTGACCATTTGCGAAGTGTGCTACTTAAAGATTCATTATGTAAAGTTAGGCTGGATTCTGTGGGCCAAGGTATCACCTCTATTTCTTAGAAATAGAAGCAATACTTGGTTGATTCCAAGCCTCTCAATCGAGTTTTTTAAAGAACAGTCCAGACTTTGGTCAGGTTTCTTAGTGCCCACACTTCCTTCTCTTATCAAAAGAAAGGCTTGGTGAGGCAAGCTATGGTCACCTTTCAATAATTGTCTGAAAATAAAATTGGTTATGTGGAAACAGGTTGTGCTGAATGTAGTTACGATGAAACAGTGTTGGTGCCATTGGCCCAATTTCTATCGTAAATGCTTTCAAGGGAAAGAGGGTTAGTGGCGTGTACCAAGTCCTTCATTCTTCCTCCACCTTGAAGATGACAGCTTGGTTCTGTAGGCCAAGGTGTCCACAAGAGTTTCAAGTAATGAGGGCCAGGCTGGATGTTTGTGAGGTAGGTGTTGAGACTGGACATTGTTACCAATTGGATGGTCTTGATGTTTTGGGCCTGGGCTATGTCCTTAACTATGTCCTTTTAGGAGGTCCAGGCTTGGTTCAGATTTCAAGAGTCTCTGTGTTAGTTTTTCTTCCCTAAAGATGGCTTTTGCTTTGAGACTAAGACTTCAGGCAACATTTGTTCACAGAGAACAGGCTTGGAACTATGGGTTTACCCCACCCTTTTAGTCTATGTCAGAGAATGTTAGGACTAATTTCTCAAATCTACTTTCTGGAAATAGAGGAAGACATTGTAACTGCAACCAAGCACAGCACACTGGTCTCAATAGAAAAATGCAGGCAGGAGACAAGGTCCTAGGTTTCGAGATAAGACTCAAATTACATGAGGACAGACTTGCCCTGTGGTTTAAGTTCTCCTATCTACTAGTTTTCAGAGAGCATAGGCTTAGTGCCTTGGTTCCCTGTCTCTCTCCTATTTTTGTTAAAAAAAGACAAGTCTTGAGCTTTGGACCCATGTCTTCAATCCACATTGTCACAAAAAAAGATATAGTAGTGCTTTCTTTGAAGTGATGAGTGCATATAATTGAGAATATTCACATCAACACCGAGAAATCATTAGTATGCGTGGGACAGAATGTTGCTGAGACTGACTTCTATTTGATCTCCAATCGAAAGTCATATCCCATTACAAATCCTATGTGAGGTCAACGGTATATGCTGGCAGTCAATGACCTTTAATTTGCCTTTAGTTTTGTCTGTTTGTCAGGAAAACTGCCTATGTCAGTGGAGGGAGAAGTCCCACATTGGCGGAGTTCATAATTGAGCCTGAGTGTGCTGTGAGGAAGCGAATAGATAGCAGTTGAAACCATAGCTGCCATATTGCTTTATTGTAGGAAAAAGGCTGAGTCATTGTGATGATATCTCTTCATTGTAAAAAGAATGACTGCTTAAGAATTTCTCTATATCAAGCCACAGACGAAAAATCTGCGAGAGACTAGCTTACCTTATGGAAAAAACAGCTGAGATACTGACATTGAGGCAGTTTCTTCAACTTGTTCTGAAAAGGCTTGTATTAGCTTAGTATAGATAATGAGGTGGAAATTGCCTGAAAATCTCGTACCAAGAATTAGGAAATATCGTGATACTCACGAGGCTTTCCCACGGGATTCACGTTACCAGGAAAAGGCTGCCCTGAGGGCAACACACAAAAATCAGTTGAAATGGGGTGATGGTGTGGCGCTCATTTTTATGTCACCCTTCTACATTTCTTAATAAAATTCACATAAGCCCTGAGAAAATAAGATTACCTATGTAATATAACCACCTAACAGCCATTCAATCGAAAGGTCATGTCTACATTAGAAGACATGCTTGAGGACGTTGGCATAGGCTAACACACACTTTTGGTTAGGTAATTTCCCTGAGGTTTCTTCTCTGGTCAGGCAACCTGCTAGAACATAATGAGAGTAGTGGTCACCCATCAACCGCATTAAAATTTAGGGGCTTATTCTGAATGACAAGCTACCTTTGAACGGTGGGAACTCTAAGTGCCATTATGCTATATTGTAGAAGAAACGCTGAGTCGTTGTGAGCAGAACCCTTAACTGTTCTGGTGGGAAATTCACGATATTTTTGAAAGTGAACCTTAGGCTACTACTGTCGAGAAAAAATTGCTTAAAGACCAATGAATCAAAGATAAAATATTGAAAATAAAAGTTTATCAGACTTGTTTTGAAAACACTTGTTTAAGGATAGGAGAGGAAGAATAAGGTGGAAGTCACCTGAAAAATCACGTAGTAATTAATAGGGAATTACATAGAGGTCAAGTGAATACCTGGAGGGTTCACGTGGAGATCAAGGAAGACCCTGCAGGAATCTGGTGTCTATCAGGTGACTAGTCTTGTTGCTATGGCTGTAGGTTTTCACTTTACCTCTTACAATGAATCAGGCTTCAGTTTGTGAAATGTTTTGCACTCGAGTGTACCCTGTAAATGAGAGGGACGTGGTGTTGTGTATTCAAACGTCCACACAACTTACCCTAGTTTCAGCAGAAGAGTGGGTCCTGGGCCATGGTCTTCCATCAACATATTTTCCTACCAATAATGTATGTGACAAAGCGTTGGTGCCATCGGCCCGATTTCTATCATAAATGATTTCAAGGCAGTCCTGTCTTGGAGGCGTGCACTGAGTCCTCTATTCTTCCTCCTCTTAGGAAATGATAACTTGGTTCTATAGGCCAAGGTGATCAGAAAAGTTTAAGCTAACAAGGACCAGTCTGGATGTTTGTGGGCCTAGGTCTTGAGATGGACATTGCTATCAATTGGATGCTCTTGACATTGTGGACCTGGCCTTTAACTACGTCCTTTTAGGAGTTCGAGGCTTGGTTTAATTTTCCACAGTCTCGGTTTTATTTCTTCTTCCCTAAAGAAGGCTTTTGCTTTAAGACAGGACTTCTGGCAACATTTGATCAGAAAGAACAGATTTGGAACTGTGGGCTTACGCCACCCTTTCAGTCTAAGTCGGAGAGTGTCATAAGAAATACTCTGGGCTAATTTCTCAAATTTACTTTCCGAAACTAAAGGTAGGGATTGTAACTGCAACCAAGGACAGCACACTGGATCCCAGTCAGAAATTAAGGTAGGAAACAAGGTCCTAGGTTTCGAGATAAGAATCAAATTAGATGAAGACAGAATTGTCCTGTGATTTAAGTTATCCTATCTACTAGTTTTCAGAAAAGATAGGCTTTTGCCTTGATTCCAAGTTTCCCTTCTACTTTTTGTTTGGAAAAGACAGGCCTTGTGTCTTGGGCCTGTGTCACCAATCCACATCTTCAAAAAGAAGATGATGTGGTGCTTTCTTTGAAGTTACGAGTGCATATAACTGAGAAAATTCCCATCAACACTGAGAAATCATTAGTATGCGTGGAGCAAAAGGTGGCCAAGGCAGACTTTGTACTGACTTCCGATTATATGTCAGGTCAACATTACAAATCTTATGTGAGGTCAACAGTATATGCGGGTTGTCAATGACCTTTAATTTGCCTCTAGTTTTGTTCAGTCCATGTCGAAGAAAGTTGAATAAAATGCTATGGGCTAATTTCCTAGATCTACCTCCTGGAAATAGTTGTAGGGATTGGAACTCCAAAACCAGGGTCAGCACTCTGGTTCCTAATAGGAAATAGAGGCAGGAGACAAGGTCCTAGCTTTCTAGATAAGACTCAAATTACATGAGGACAGGCTTGCCCTTGGATTAAGTGCTCCTATCTACTAGTTTTCAGAGAGAATAGGCTTAGTGCCTTGGTTCCCAGTCTCTCTTCTACTTTTTGTTAAGAAAAGAGATGTCTTGTAATCTGGGCCAATGTCACCAATTCACATCCTCACAAAGGAAGATGATGTAGTGCTTTCTTTAAAGTGACGAGTACATATTGAGGTGAAAATTCCCATCAGGACTGAGAAATCATTAGTATGCATGGAAAAGAAGGTGGCCGAGATAGATATCATACTGACCTCCATCGAATGTCATGTCCATATTACAAATCTTATGTGAAGTCAACTGTATATGCAGGCATTCAATAATCTTTAATTCACCTATACTTTTGTCCCCTTTTCAGGAAAACTGACTATGTTAGTGGAGGCAAAAGTTGCACATTGGCTACGTTTATAATTGAGCCTGAGTGTACTGTGAGTAAGGAAATTTATAGCAGTTAAGACCATTACTGCCATATTGCTTTATTGTAGGAAAAAAAGCTAAGTCATTGTGAAGATATCTCTTCGTTGCAAAAAGAACGGCTGCTTAAATATTTCTCTGTGTCAAACCACATACTAAAATTCTGTGAGAGACTGGCTTACGTAATATGGAAAAAAAGCTGAGATACTGACATTGAGGCAGTTTCTTCAATGTGTTCTGAAAAGGCTTGTATTAGCATAGCAGAGGTAATGAGGTGGAAGTTGCCCAGAAATCTCGTAACAAGAATTAGGAAATTTCGCCATACTCACGAGTCTTTGCCACGGCATTCAAGTGACCAGGAAGAAACTGGCCTGAGGGCAACACACAAAAATCACCTGAAATTGGTTAAATGGTGTGGCACTCACTTTTGCTTTGAGCTAAGGCTCCAGGAAACATTTGTTCACAGAAAACAGACTTGGAACTGTGGCTTAAGCCACCATTTCAGTCTATGTCTGAGAAAGACAGAAGAAATGCTGTGGAATAATTTCTCAGATTTATTTCTTGGAAATAGGGATGGGGATTGAAACTGCAAAGCAGGTCAGCACCCCGGTTCCAAATAGTCAATAGAGGCAGGAGACAAATTCCTAGGTTTCTAGATAAGACTCAAATTATATGAAGACAGGCTTGCCCTTTGGATTAAGTTCTCCTATCTACTAGTTTTCAGAGAGGGCAGACTTAGTGCTTTGGGTCTTAGTCTCCCTTCTACTTTTTGTTAGGAAAAGATAGGCCTTGTGTCTTGGATCTGTGTCACCAATCCATATCATCACAAGGGTGGATGATGTATTACTCTCTTTGTAGTGACAAGTGCATATCACTGAGCAAATTCACATCAACACTGAGAAGTCATTAGTCTACATGGAGCAGAGGTGGCCCAGACAGCTTACTAACTGTCCTCCAATAGAATGTTATGTCCACTTTGCAAATCTAATTTGAAGTCAACTGTATATCTGGGCAATAAATACCCTTAATTAGCCTCTAATTAGGTTTGTTTGTCAGGAAAACTGCTTTATGTTCATGGAGGCAACAATTGCACATAAGCGGCATTGAAAATTTAGCCTGAGTGTGCTGTGAGGCCACGACTGCATAGTGGTGGAAACAATAGTCGCCATTTTTCTGTATTGTAGGAAAAATATTGAGTCATTGTGAGGACACCACCTGATGGTAGAAAGAACGGCTGCCTCAGAATTTCTCTATACCAAACTTCAGACTACAAATTCTGAGAGAGACTGTCTAAACCACCTAAAAAAGAAATCTGAGATATTGACATTAAGGGTATTCTGTCAACGTGATCTGAAGAGGTTTAATTTAACCTAGCAGAGAAAAGTAAAGAGGAAGACTCCTGAAAATCTCGCCACAAGAATTATGGAATCTTGCAATACTCACAAGGTTTCCCTGGGGATTCACGTATCCGTCAAGAGATAGGCCTGAGGGTATCACAGGGAGTCACGTGTTATTGAGTTGACGGTGTGGCGCTCACGTTCTCCATTCCTTTGTAAAATTTAGACAGCCGCTAAGAAAATGATAGTATCTGTGTAACATAGCCACCTAACGGCTCTTCAATCAAAAGATCAAGTCTGCGTGAAAAGGCTAACTTAAAGACGGGGGCATAGTTCAACAGACATTTGTTGTTAGATAAGTGGCTTTAGGTTTGATCTGTGGTCAGGTAACCTTCTTGAATGCAGTGCAAGCTGCTGTCAAGCATTAACTGCGTTGGGGGAGGAGTCTACTTGATGAAGCTACTTTAGAGCAGTATAAATTCTAAGTGTCATTTTGTTGTATTATAGGAAAAATGCTGATTCATTGTGAGTATAACTCTGAACGATTTCATGTGGGACTATTCTTTTATGCGCACCTTTGGCCACTACTGTTAATAGGGAATTGCTTAAAGGCCAATGACTCAAAGCTGAATATTGAAAATAAGAGTTTATGAGAAGAGTTTTGAAAACACTTATTTGAAAATAGGGATGAGGAATAAGGTGGAAATCCCCGGAAAATCACTTAGAAATCACTAGGGATTCACACAGAGATCAAGTAAACACATGGTGGAATTCACATGGGTATCAAGAAATATCTACCATGAATCTGGTATCTACCAAGTGACCAGTCTTATTGCTCCGGCCGTAAGTTCACTTTACTTCGAAGAATGAAGCAGGCTGCAGACCATGAATAGTATTGCAAACGAGTTTACCTTATATATGGCATGGTGTTGTGTTTTTCGACACTCAAATTACCTAATTCCAGCAAATGACTGCCTCCTAGGCCATGGACTTCCAAAGACTTTTCTTTTCCTACCAAGAATGTCTTGTGACCATTTCCCAAGTCCGCTACCTAAAGATGCATTACGTAAAGTTAGGCTAGATTCTGTGAGCCAAGATCTCCACTCTACTTGCTATAAATAGGAGCAATACTTGGTTGTGATTCCAATCTCCCCACCCGAGTTTTTTAAAGAACAGTCCAGGCTTGGGCCAACTTTCTGAGTGCCCACACTACCTTCTCTTACCAGAAAAAAGGCTTAATGCTGCAAGCTATGGTTACCTTTCAAAAATTGTCTAAAATGAGAATTGGTAACATGAGAACAGGTTGTGCTGAATGTATTGTTATGATGACACAGGTTGGTGCCACTGGCACAATTTCTATCGTAAATACTTTCAAGGATGTACAGTCTTGGAGGCATGCTCAGAGCCCTCCATTCTTCCTCCTCCTAGAAGATGACAGCTTGGTTCTATAGGCTAAGGTGTCTACAAGAGTTTCAGGTAACAAGGTACAGGCTGGATGTTTGTGGGCCTAAGTCTTGAGACTGGACATTGTTACCAATTGGATGGTCTTAACATTGTGGGTCTGAGCTTTAACTATGTCCTCTTAGGAGGTCCAGGCTTGGTTTAGATTTCCACAGTCTCTGTTTATGTTTTCTTCTCTAAAGAAGGCTTTTTCTTTGAGACAATGACTTCAGGCAACATTTGTTCACAGAACAAAGGCTTGGAATTGTGAGCTTACGTCACTCTTTAAGTCTACGTCGGAGAAATGGTAAGAAATGCTCTAGGCTCATTTCTCAAATCTACTTTCTGGAAATAGAGGTAGGAATTGGAACTGCAGCCAAGGACAGCACACTAGCTCCCAATAGGAAATCCAGGCCCTAGGCAGGGTCCTAAGTTTCGAGATAAGACTCAAATTATATGAAGACAGACTTGTCCTATGGTTTAATTTATTTTATCTACTAGTTTTCAGAGAGAATAAGCTCAATGCCTTGGTCCCCACTTTCTCTTCTACTTTTTGTTAGGATAAGACAGGCGTGTGCCTTGGGCTCATGTCACCAATCCACATCCTCACCAGGGAAGATGATGTAGTGGTAGTGATGATGTACTGCTTTCTTTAAAGTGAAGAGTGCATATAACTGAGAAAATTCACATCAACACAGAGAAATCATTAGTACGTATGGGACCGAAGGTGGCTGAGACAGACTTCATACCGGCTTCCAATTGAATCTCATGTCCGCATTACAAATCTAATTCAAAATCAATGGCATATGAGGGCAGTGGATGATCTTTCATTCGCCTCTACTTTTGTCTGTTTGTGAAAAAAACTGCCTATGTCAGTAGAAGAAGAAGTAGCACCGTGGCTGTTTTCATAAATGACCCTGAGTGTGCTTTGAGGCAGTGAATAAATAGCGGCTGAAACCAAACCTGCCATATTGCTTTATTGTAGGAAAAATGCTAAGTCGTTGTGAGGAGAACTCTTCATTGCAAAAAGAACGGCTGCTTAAGAATTTCTCTATATCAAACCACAGACTTAAAAACTGGGAGAGACTGGCTTAACCAATACAGAAAAAAAAAGCTGAGATATTGACACTGAAGAAGTTTCTTCTTCAAAGTGTTATGAAAAGGCTTGCAATAGCCTAGCAGAAGAAAGTGAGGTGGAAGTCAACTGAAAATCTCGTACTAAGAATTAGGGAATCTCGCAGTAGTCATGAGACTTTCCAGTGGGATTCACATAACCAGGATGAGACTGGTCTGAGGGCAACATGCAAAAATAATGTGAAATTGGGGTGATGGTGTGTCGCTCA
Organism: Pteropus vampyrus; assembly: GCF_000151845.1. Classification (NCBI taxonomy): domain Eukaryota; kingdom Metazoa; phylum Chordata; class Mammalia; order Chiroptera; family Pteropodidae; genus Pteropus; species Pteropus vampyrus. The sequence goes on along the minus strand of NW_011888989.1, from coordinate 692,402 downwards.
CTTTTGTGTTACCCTTCTACATTCCCTGGAAAAATCCCCTTAAGCACTGAGAAAGTAAGATTACCTGGGTAACATAGCCCCCTACAGCCCTTCAAATGAAAGGTCATGTCTGCATGAGAAGACTTGATTGAGGACGGTGGCATAGCCTGACACACACTTTTCGTTAGGAAACTGCCCTGAGGTTTTGTCTCTGGTCAGGCAACATTCTTGTATACAGTGGGAGCAGCCATCACATATTAACCACATTGAAATTTAGAGGCTGAGTCCGAATGACAAATCTACCTTAGAGCGTCGGAATCTCTAGCCGACATTACATTGTATTGCAGCAGAAATGCTCAGTCATTGTGAGCAGAACCTTAACGATTCTGGTGGGAGAACCATGCTATTCTTGAATGTGAACCTTAGACTACTACTGTCGAGAAGCAATTGCATAAAGGCCAATGACTACATGCTGAAATATTGAAAATAAGAGTTTATGAGACGTGTTTTGAAAACACTTGTTTGAAGATAGAGAAAAAGGAATAAGGTGGAAGTCACCTGAAAATCATGTAGTAATCACCAGGGAATTACATGGAGGTCAAGTGAATACCTGGAGGTATTCACGTTTGGATCAAGGAAGACCTTACAGGTATCTGGTGTCTACCAGGTGACCTGTCTTGTTGCTCTGGCTATAGGTTTTCACCTTTCCTCTTACAATGAATCAAGCCTCAGTTTGTGAACTGTTGTGCACTCAGGCAAAGATTTTTGTATATTCAAACGTCCACACAACTTACTCTAGTTCCAACAGAGGACTGGGTTCTGGACCATGGACTTCCAAAGATATTTTTTCCTACCAAGAAGATATTGTGACCGTGTGCCACGTCCTCTATTTAAAGATATGTTTAGTAAAGTTAAGCCGCATTCTGTGTGCCAAGATCTCCAGTCTACATGCTGGAAATTAAAGCAATGCTTGGCTGTGCTTCCAGGCTCTCCATTGAATAATCTGAAAAAAGTTCAGACTTTGATCCAGATTTCTTAGTGTCCAAACTATGTTCTATTACGAGGGGAAATATACAGCTTGGTGCTATATAATATGGTCACCTTTAAATAATTGTATAAATGTAAACTTTGTGATGTGGAATCAGTTTGTGCTGAATGTACTGTTATGATGATACAGGTTAGTGTCTTCGGCCCAATTTCTATTGTAAATACTGTAAAGAGAGGACATTTTTAGAACTGTGCACTGAGTCCTCCATTCTTCCTCCTTCTAGGAAATGACAGTTTGTTTCTGTAGGCCAAGGTGTACACCATAGTTTCACGTAGCAGGGCCAGGCTGGATGTTTACGGGCTTTGGTCTTCAACTGTATATTGTTACCAATTGGATGATCTTGGCATTGTGGCCCTGAGTATAACTGCTTTCTTTTAGGAGGTCAAGACTTTGTTTAGATGGACATAGTCTCCGTTTTACTTTTTCTTCCCCAAAGAAGACTTTTGCTTTGAGGTTTATATCTCACATATAAGTGACATCATGTGATTTTCAACTTTTTCTGTCTAGCTTATTTCCCTTAGCATGATTATCTCAAGTTCCATCCATGTTGTCACAAATGGCAGTATTTCATCTCTTCTTATGGCTGAGAAATATTCCATTGTATATATGTACCATGGCTTCTTTACCAATCATCTATCGTAGGGCACTTCAGTTACTTCCATGCCCTGGCCATTGTGAATAATGCTGCTATGAACATCGGTGTGCAAATATCTTTTTGGATATGGGTTTTCAAGTCTTTAGGATAAATATCCAGTAGAGAGATTACTGGATCATATGGTAGATCAATTCTTAGTTTTTTGAGGAAACTCCATACTGTTTTCCATAGCGGCTGTACCAATTTGCAGTCCCATCAGCAGCGTCTGAAGGTTCCTGTTTCTCCACATCCTCTCCAACATTTGTTAAAACTTGTCCTGTTGATTATAGCCATTCTAACACGTGTGAGATGGTATCTCATTGTGGTTTTGACTTGCATTTACTTAATAGCTAATGATGTTGAACATCTTTTCATATATTTGTTGGTCATTGGTACATCCTCTAGGGAGAAGTGTCTGTTTAGGTCCTCTGTTCAATTCACGATTGGATCATTTGCTTTTTGTTGTTATTGAGTTGTATGAGTTCTTTGTATATTTTAGACCCTTATCAAAGGTTTTGCTTGCAAATATATTTTTCCATTCAGATGGTTGTCTCTTTACCTTGTTGTCAGTTTCTTTTGCTGAGCAGAAGCTTTTTAGTTTGATGTAGTCCCGTTTATTTATTTTTGCTTTTACTTCCCTTGTCTTGATGTCAGATTCCTAAAGTCCTCTTTAAGCTCGAGGTCCTTGAGTTTAGTTCCTATGTTTTCTTCTATGCATTTTATTGTTTCAGGTCTTAAATTCCAGTCCTTAATCCATTTTGTGTTAATTTTTGTGTGTGGTGATAGACTACAGACTAGTTTCATTCTTTTGCAGGTGGCTTTCTAGCTTTCCCAGCACCATTTATTGAAGAGACTTTCTTTTCTCCACTGTAGTTTTTGGCATTTTTGTCAAAAATTATTTGCCCATATAAATATGGGTGTATTTCTGGACTCTCAATTCTGTTCCATTGATCTGTGTGTCTCTTTTGCTTCCAATACCATGCCGTTTGGATTACTGTTGCTTTATAGTATAATTTAAAGTCAGGCAGAGTGATGCCTCCAGCCTCATTCTTTTTTCTCAGGGTGGCTTTGGCAGTTTGGGGCCTTTTGTACATCCATACCCATCTGATAATTTTTTGTTCTATTTCTTTAAAAAATGGGATTTTGATGGGGATTGCATTAAATCTGTATAATGCTTTAGGTAATAAGGTCATTTTAACTGTTATTTCCAATCCAAGAACACAAAATATCTTTCCATTTCTTTGTATCTTCTTCGATTTTTTTAAATAAGGTTTTATAGTTTTCATTATATAGGTCCTTCACATGTTTTGTTAAATTTATTCCTAGGTATTTTAATTTTTTTGTTGTTGTTGTTGCAATTGCAAAAGGAATTATTTTTTCCACCTCTTTTTCTGACACTTCATTATTAGAGTATAGGAACACTATGGATTTTTGAACATTGATTTTGTATCCAGAGACTTACTGTACATGCTTATTGTTTCTAGTAGTGTTCTTATGGATTCTTTAGGGATTCTATGTAGAGAATAATGTCATCCACAAATAGTGACAGTTTGACTTCTTTGTTTCCTATTTAGATACCTTTTATATATTTCTCTTGCCTGATTGCAGTCGCTAGGACCTCCAACGTTATATTGAATAAAATTGGCGATAGTGGAGAGCCTTGCTTTGTTCCTGATTTTAGAGGGAAGGTTTTTAGTGTTTTACCATTAAGTATAATGTTGGCTGATGGCTTGTCATATATGGTCTTTATTATGTTAAGGTACTTTTGTTCTGTACCAATTTTGTTAAGTGTTTTGATCATAAATGTATGCTGTATCTTGGCAAAGGATTTTTCTGCATCTATTGATATAATCATATGATCATATTTTTTAATTTGTTTATGTGGTGTATCACATTAATCGATTTGCATATGTAGAACCATCTCTGTGCCCCTGGGATGAAGCCCACTTGATTGTGGTGTATAATCTTTTTAATATGTTGCAGTATTTGGTTCACTAGTATCTTATCTAGGATTTTTGCATCTGTGTCCATGAGAGATTTGGTCTGTAGTTTTCTTTTTTTGTGTGTTATCTTTACTATGTTTTGGTATCAAGGTAATATTGGCCTCATAAAATCATTTGGGAAGTGTTGCCATCTCTTTGATTTTTTGGAAGAGTTTGAGGAGAATAGGTGTGAAATCTTTGAATGTTTGGCAGAATTCACTGGTGAAGCCATCTGGTCCTGGACTTTTACTTTTTGGTAGGTTTTTGATGATTGTTTCAATTTCCATACTGCTGATCAGTCTATTTAGATTTTCCAGTTCTTGATTCAGTCTAGGAAGGTTGTATTTTTCTAAGTACTGGTTCATTTCTTCTAGGTTATTAAATTTGGCGTCATATAGTTTTTCATAGTATTCTCGTATAATGTTTTGTAATTCTGCAATATCAGTCATTATTTCCTCTCTTTCATCCCTGATTTTGTTTATTTGTGTCCTTTCTCTTTTTTTTTAGTGAGCCTAGCCAGGCGTTTGTCAATTTTTTTAAACTTCTCAAAGAACCTACTCCTTGTATTTATTTTTTCTGTTGGTTTTTGTTTTCAATTTCATTTATTTCTACTCTAATTTTGATCATTTCTTTCTTTCTGCTGACTTTAGACTTCACTTGTTCTTTCTTTCTTAGTTTTTAAAGAGTCTTATTATCGCTTTTGCCATGTCTGAAATGTTTTGGTATATTGTACTATCATTATCATTTGTTTCTATGTATCTCTTGATCTCTCTTTTTATTTCTTCCCTGACCCAGTTATTCTTCAGTAACATGTTGTTTAATCTCCATGTATTTGTGGTTCTTCCTGATTTCTTTTTGCAGTTGATCTCTAGTTCAAAGCATTATGATCAGAGAATATGGTTGGTATGATTTCAACCCTTTTATATTTGTTGAGGCTATCTCCATGTCCCAGTATGTGGTCTATCCTTGAGAATATTGCATGTGCACTAGAGAAGAATGTATAAGCAACTGTTTTGGGATGGAAGGCTCTGTAAATGTCAATTCTGTCCAGCTGATATAATGTGTCATTTAAGGATATTATGTTTTTACTGATTTTCTGTCTGGATGATCTGTCCATATCTGACAGTAGGGTATTAAGGTCCCCTACTACGATAGTGTTTTGGTCTGTTTCTCCATTTAGTTCTGTTAGTAATTGCTTTACATATTTCAGGGCTCCCTGATTGGGAGCATAGATATTAATAAGTGTTATATCTTCTTGGTGCATGATTTTCTTTATCATTATGAAGTGTTCCTCAGTGTTTTTCTTTACCTTTTTTATTTTAAAGTCTATTTCATCTGATATTTGCACCACTAGTTCCACTTTTCTCTGAATGCCATTTGCTTGAAATATCATTTTCCACTCTTTCAATTTGAGTCTATATTTGTCTTTGGAGCTGAGATGTGTCTCCTGAAGGCAGAATATGGTTGGATTTTGTTTTTTGATCCATTCTACAGCTCTGTGCCTCTTTATTGGTGTGTTCAGTCCATGTACATTTAAGGTGATTATTGAAATATAAGGTCTTTTAAGTCATTTTATCTTTTGCTTTCTCATAGTGTGGTGTTTCCATTGCTTCCTTGTCTTTGTGTTTCTGTTTCCATTATTTTGGTTGGCTTTGTGGGTTTTGCCTCTGATTCTTCTTGTTTTATGTTATATACTTCGGTTCTGAATCTTTGGTGTTTGGTTACCATTACAAGTATGAAAAGGATAGTTGTATATATATAGCCATCCATTTTCTTCTATGCGCGCCTTATCGCCATTCCCTTTAGTGAATTTGGATCTTAGAATCCTTCTCTTTTCAGTCATTGATGTCTCAGTTTGACCCTATGTATGCTGAACGTTCATTACTATCTTGCTATAGCAAATCTCTTCTTATTTTAAGCTTATAATGCCCTGATCCTAGTATGGGTTGCACTTCTCTGCTTTTATCAGCCTGCTAGTCACATTACTCCAAATTATGCATTTTTTTATCATTTTGTTTTAGTTGAACTGACCCCTTTCAGTATTTCCTATAGTTCAGGCCTCGTAGTGAATTCCCTCAATTTTTGTATGTCTAAAAAGATCTTTATTTCTCTTTCATATCTAAAGGAGAGCTTAGCTGGATACTTTATTTTTGGCTGGTAGTTCCTTTCGTTTAATGTTTTGAATATTTGATTCCAATCCTTTCTGGCTTGTAAGGTTTGTACTGAGAAGCCTGATGATAATCTAATGGGTTTTCTATTATAGATTACCATCTTCTTTTCCCTGGCTGCCCTGAGAATTCTGTCTTTTTCATTGATTTTTAATAATTTTAATATAATGTGTCTTGGTGAAGGCCTTTTTGAGTTGAGATAATTGACTTCTTGAGTTCCAAGCTCCAGTTCATTCCTTAGATTTGAGAAATTCTCATCCACTATTTGTCTAAAAATGTTTTCTAATCCCGGCTCCTTTTCTTCCCCTTCGAGAATTCTTATTACTCTTATGTTACCTCTCCTGATGGTATCAGCTAGTTCTTGTATTTCTCTTTCCTTATTTTTCATTCTTTGGTTTCTCTCTTCTTCTTTCTGATTTATTTCTAGATTTCTGTCTTCGATATCACTGATCCTTTCCTCCATTTGGCTGACTCTATTTCAGCTATTGCAGTGTATTCTTTATCTCCAGAAGTCTATTCTGTTCTTTTTGAGACTTTCAATCTCCTGTCTAAGAACTCATTCTGCTCATCCAGTTGTTTTTTCAATTCCTAAAATTGTGGATATGATTCATTTCGGATCTCACTGTGTTTTTCAGAAGTATGATCCTGAATTCTCTCTCATTTACATTTCATATTTCTATGTTTGCAAGCTTACTTTCTGGAGATTTTTCTCTTTCTTTCTGAGATGCCTTGTCACCTTAGTTGTTCATGGTGTTTAATGAACTATTTCTCTGCCTGGGCATTAATGGAAGTACATTCTGCTGTTTTTCCAGAAAGAAGATTTATTATATAAAGGTCTCTCTTTAGCCTGTTACAAAGAAGGCACTTTTCTTTTGGTTTCCAGTAGTTAGTGTCTAAGCCTCTTGGATCTCTGCTTTACATAAAGTCTTAATAACTCTTTTTTAATGTTCTTGTAGATATTTAATCACGCTCGCTACCTGTCAGTGTCAGTGACAGTCTCGGAAGCATTTGCTCAGATTCTCCTGGGGCTCCACAGTGATCAGTCTCGGAGGGTTGGGGCTATACAGTGATCAGCTCGGAGGGTATGGAGGGAGAGGCCCTCTGGATTGGGGTTTGGGGACTGAGGCTCAGCCTCAGTTTTGCAAATACTGCTGGCAAAAATCAGCTGTTGTTCCTCTGCAGTCTCACCTCACTTCTCTGTTTTCTGCCCTGATGACTGGGCCCTGCAGCCAGCCAGGCACAGCTCAGTTTTCCAAGACAGGGCTGTTTAGGAAATTGCCACAGGAACTCGCATTCCTTCAGCCCTCTCCCTCCTCCTGCAGGGAGCTCCAGCAGCTGCGTGAGGCAGCTTCTTTATTACTCCAAGTCCATCACCCAACACCAGGATTTCTGACCTATGGTAGCTCTTATGGGCAAATCTCACGCTCCAACGTACTGGTATGAATTTTGTGTGTGTTTTTTTGTTGTTGTTGAGTTTTTGATATTCAGCTTATTGTTGTTTCAAGGGGAGAGATCTAGGAACGTTTCTCATGCCACCATGTTTAATTCAATCTCCAAAAAATATTTTTTTATACTAAATATCTAGAGTGTCTACCCATAAATAGGGTTAGAGTGAGGGTTAGGGTTAGGGTTAGGGTTAGAGTTAGCATTAGAGTTAGGGTTAGGGTTAGGCTTAGGCTTAGGGGTATCTTTAGGGTTAAGGTTTATGATTAGGGTTAGGGTTACTTAGGTTTAGGGTTAGGTTAGGTTTCTTATTTTTCAAATTTTCATTATATTCTTGCTTACAATGTTATTTTACTTTTTTCTTTTTAAAATTAAAAATTTTGTAACCCTTCTTGACATTGTGCAAAGAATATAGTATCAGTCTACTGTTTTGATTAAATTCATGTTCATATGGCAGTCTTCAAAAATATTTTTTATATTCAGTATCTAATGTATCTTTCCATAAATATGGTTAGATTTAGTGTTAGGGTTCTAGTTAGTGTTAAGGATAGGGTTAGGGTTAGGATTGAGCTTAGAGTAAGTCTTGGGCTTAGATTTTCGCTTAGGCTTAGGGTTAGAGCTAATGTTAGGGTTGGGGTTAGGGGTTGGGTTAGAGTTAGGGTTAGGATAGGTTTAGGTTAGATGTATGGATGGGTTATGGTTTACGGTTAGGGTTAGAGTTAGGGTTAAGGTGAGGATTAGGATTAGGTGAGGGTTGTTATTTGCCAAATTTTCATATTAGTCTACTTTTACAGTGTTATTTTGCATTTTTTTCTTTTTAAAATTAAATATTTTTTACCTATCTTGACATTGTTGCAAAAGAATATAAACTAGTCTGCTGTTTTGATGAAATTCAAGTTCATAGTGCAGTCTTTAAGAAATTATTTTATATTCAGTACCTGATTTAGCTACCGATAAATAGGGTTAGGGTTAGGGTTAGGGTTAGGGTTAGGGTTAGGATTAGTGTTACAGGTAGGGTTAGAGTTAAGGTTATCGTTTTGGTTATGGTTATCATTAGGGTTAGGGTTAGGATAGAGGTCAAGTCTGCATGAGAAGAATGGCTTACAGACAGCAGTGTAGGCTACCAGACAATGATCCTTAGATAGCTGGCTTGATGTTTCGGCTGTGGTCAGGCAACATGTTTGCATGCAATGGAAGCTGATCTAGCACTAGAAAATCATATGTCGGTCACGTTATCACCTCACGGTATACACATGGGGGTCATGGAAGACCATGTGGGAATTGTTAGTCACCCTGGTGACTACTCTTGTTCATGAGGGTGTAGGTTTTCACTCTACTTCTTAGAACGAACCAGGTTTCAATGTGTGTGAAATGTTTACCACTCAAGTTTACCTTGAAAATAAGACTGGCATGGTGTCGTGTTTTCAAACATCCATTCTACTTCCTCTGATCCAGGCAGAGGACAGGGTCATGGGCCATGGACTTTTATTGACTTTTTTTTTTTTTTTTTTTTTTTTACGAAGATGGTCTTGTTATGTGTGCCAATTCCTCCACCAAAGGTTCCATCATGAAAATTTTAGGCAAATACAATAGGCAAAGGTCTCCATTCTACCTTTTGCAAATAGGAACAATTCTTGGCCATGCTTTCGATTCCCCTTTTGAGTTCCTGAAAGAAGAGTCCAGGCTTTGTGCCAAGTTTCTAAGTACCCATACTACCTTCTCTTACAAAGGTATAGGCTTGTTGACCTAGGTTACGGTCACTTTTCAATCAATGGCAAAAGGGACAATTTGTGACCTAGGACCTGGTTATGCTGAGTAGACTGTTAGGATGACAGTCCTACCAGTTTGGTTCCATTGACCCAAATTTGTATCATAAATGCTTTAAATGGAGGACAGTTTTGGTGCCGTGAACCAAGTCCTCCATTCTTCCTATTCCTAGGAGATGACATTTTGGTTCTGTGGGCCAATGTATCCCCAAGAGTTTCTGATACCAGGGGCCAGGCTAGGTGTCGTGGGCCTAGGTCTTCAATCTTGATATGTTACCAAAAGGTTGGTCTAGAACTTATGGTCCTGTGGCTGCCAACTACTTTCTATTAGGAGTTCCATATTTGGTGCTGATTTCCACAGTCTCTGTTCTAGTTTCTCTTCCATAAAGATTGTTTTTGTGTACCAAGGACATAAGGTGACATTCATTCAGAGAGGACAGGCTTAGAACCATGACCCCAAACTACAGTTTCAGTCCTTGTAAGGGAAAGACAGAAGAATGCTGTGGGCATTTTCACAGCTCTAATTCCTGGAAATATAAGAAGGGATTAGAACTGCAAACCAAAGTCAGCACTCTGCTTCCTGATTAGAAATCTTGGCAGGAAGAAAGGTCCTAGGTCTCGAGGTAAAATTCTCTTACCTGAGGACAGGCTTGCCCTGTGGGGTAAGGTTTCCTCTCTGCTTGTTTTCAGAGAGTACATTTTATTGCCACGAGTACCAGTCTTCCTGGTACTTATCATTAAAAATGGGCTTTGTGATTTGGGCCCGTGTCACCATGCCACATCCTTTCAAAAGAAGACAGTGTTACTGGCATGAATGGAGGCCTCCATTCTTCCTTTTACTGAGAAAATACAGGTTTGTTTGTGGACCATAATCTTCACATTAGTTTCTGAGGACAGGGTTTACTTTTAGTATAGCGTGAGAAGTTGTTTTGTCTAGTCTGTTATCAAGTACAATGTCTTGACCTTGGGAACCTAGGACTGCAAACTGTTAGGAGAGTTCAGGCTTGGTGTCGCAGGTTTCCCTTGTATAAAGACAGGTTTGCTGCTGTGGGCCTAGGACACCACTTGGCATTCGTTCAGGGATGAGAAGCTTAACCATGGGCCCATGCCACCACTTCAATATCTGTTAGGAAAAAGCAGAAGAAATGCTGTGGAACTAGATGTCAGCTCTACTTCCTGGAAAAGGTAAAAGGATTGGAACTGCAATTGAAAATCACCACTCTGGCTCCTAAGAGATATTCCAGACATGGAGCCATGGTTCTAGTTCCCCAAGTAAGATATTCTTACCAGAGGAAAGACTGGCCTTGTGACTGAATGTCTCCGACCTACTAATTTTCAACGAAGACAGGCTTGGTAGCTTTAGTCCAGGGGTCCATTATATCATAGTTAGGAAGAGACTGGCTTTGTCATAAGCATGAGTCTCCTGTCTACATCATTTGAAGGGAGGACAGTGCTATTACCATGAACAGAGGACTCCTTTCTTTTCTGTAAGAGTAGACAGCTTTGGTCTGTGGGCAATGCACTGTACATTCATTTCCGTCACAAGGTCTAGGATGTTGGTAGTGTGAGTAGTTCTTTTGCGTAATCTGTTCAAAATTAGACAGTGTTAACCTTGGGATCATTGGCCTGCTGGATTCACGACGAAATCACATGACAGCCTGGTAGGAATCTGGTGCCCATTAGAGACCTGCCTGTATGAAACAAAGGGAGATCATGTCACACGTGGAGATGATGAAGTGCTCCCTTTGGAATGACGAGTGAATATCATTTGATAAAATTCTCATAAACTGAGAAAACATTACTCTTTGTGTAACAGAAGGTGACTGAGATAGCCTCCCAACTGACCTCCAATCGAATGTAGGATGCATATCACAAAACTTACTTGCAGTCAATGGTATATTCTGCCAGTCAATGATCCTGAATTCGTCTCATGTTTTGTGTGTTGTCAGGAAGCCTGATTTATTGCAATGGAGGTGACGGTCACTTATGGAGCACAATGAAATCTGGAGGCTGATTGTGCTGTGAGGAAGCAATTGGATAACTGTGGAAATAGCAGCTGCAATTTTGCTGGATTGTAGGTAAAATGCTGAGTAGTTATGAGTACCTCTTTGTGGCACAAAAATGGCTGCCTCAGAATTCCTCTCTATCAAATCTCAGACTACAAATTCTGAGAGGGATTGGCTTAATGACCATGGAAAGGAAGCTGAGAATTTGACATTTAGCCAGTTTTTCAAAATGTTCTGGAAACTTTTGGTTTAGGCCAGCAGAGAAAAATCAGGTGGAACTCAAGTGAAAATCTTGTGGCAATAACGTGGGTATCTCACCATATTCATGTGGCTGCCCCAGGGGAATCATGCGAACTACAAAAAACTAGACTGAGGGCATCACAGGCAGATCACCTGATATTGGGTGATGGTGTGGCACTCACTTTTGGGTTAGTCTTCTACATTCCTGGTAAAAGTCACATAAATACAGAGAAAAGGAGAGTCGGTGTGTACCAGAGCATGGCCGAGACAGCCACCTCACTGCCCCTAAATCAGAATTTCATGTATGCATGAGAAGAATGGCTTAGGACAGCGCTGTAGGCTACCAAACCACAATATTTAGTTAACTATCCTGAGGTTTTGGCTGTGGTCAGGCAACCTGCTTGCAGACAATGGGAGCTGCTTTAGCACATTAACCGCATTTAAACATGGAGACTGAGTTTACTTGAGAAAGGTACATTAGAGTGGTGGAAACAACAATTGCAATTTCGTTGTAATGTAGGTAAAATGCTAAGTCCTTGTGAAAGTACAGCTGACTCAGAATATCTCTATAGCAAAGCGTAGACTACCAATTATGAGAGGGATTGCCTTAGCAAGCATGGAAAGAATGCTGAGATATTGATATGTAGGCACTTTTTTCAATGTGTTTTGGATTCCTTGTTTTAGCCAGCAGCAGAAAATGAGGTGGATGTCACTTGAAAATCTCATAGCAAGAACATGGGAACATGCCATATTCACTTGGCTGCCCCAGAGATTCACAAAACTATCAAGAGACTAGCCTGAGGGCATCGCAGTTTGGACACGTGATATTGGGTGATGGTGTGGCACTACTTTTGAGTTACCCTTCTACATTCTTTGGTAGAATCAACATGAATACAGAGAACAGGAGAGTCCTTGTGTACCAGAGCGGGCCTAGACAGCCACCTCACTGCTCTTCAAACAAAAGATCAGGTCTTCATGAGAAAACTGACTTGAGGACAGTGGTGTAGGCTACCAGAAACGATCCTTAGATAACTGCCCTGAGGTTTCGGATGTGATCAAGCAACTTGCTTGTAGGCAATGGGAGCTCCTCTAGCACATTAACCAAATTTACATATGGAGGCCGAGTTTGCTTGAGAAAGATACTTTAGAGCTGTGGAAACAGCAGTTGCAATTTTGCTGTGTTGTGGGTAAAATGCTGAGTCATTCTGAGGATACCTCTCCATGGCGGAAAGAACGGCTGCCTCAGAATTCCTATATAGCAAACCGTAGACTACAAATTCTGAGAGGGATTGACTTATCCTTGGAAAGAAAGCTGAGAAGTTGACATTGAGACAATTCCTTCGACGTGTTCTGGAAACCCTTAATTTAGGACAACAGAGGAAAATGAGGTTGAAGTCATCTGTAAATCTGGTAGCAAGATCGCAGAAATCTCAATATTCACGTAGCTGACTTGCGGGAATCATGTGACATCAAGAGACTGGGCATCACAGGGAGATTACATGACATTGGGTGATAGTGTGGTGCTTCCTTTTCAGTTGCCCTTCTACATTCTTTGGTAAAATTCACATTAACACAAAGAAAAGGAGAGTCCGTGACTACCAGAGCATGGCTTAGATAGCCACGTCACTGCCCTTCAATCAAAAGGTCAAGTCTGTTTGAGAAGACAGGCTTGAGGACAGCACTGTAGGCTACCAGATAAAGATCCTTAGGTAACTGACTTGAGGTTTTGGCTGTGGTCATGCATCCTGCCTGTAGGCAATGGAAGCTGTTCCAGCACTTTAACCACATTGAAATTTAGAGGCTGAGTTGATATGAGGAAGCTACTTTGGGGTGGAAGAAACAACACCCACTATTTTGCTCTATTGCAGCAATAATGTTGAGTCATTGTGAGCATCTCTTAAAGAATTCAGGTGCGACTCTTGCACTATTCTTGGATGCGGACCTTAGGCCAGTTGTGTCGAGAGGGAATTGCTTAATGGCCAATGCATTAGCTGAAATATTGAAAATGTGCAGTTTATTAGAGATGTTTTGAAAACACTTGGTTGAGCATAGGGGAAGAGGATAAGGTGGAAGTCACCTGAAAATCATGTAGTAATCATTAGAGAATCATGTGTCAGTCACGTTAACACCTCGCGGGATACACATGGAATCATGAAAGACCCTGAGAGAATTGTCTGTCTCCCATGTGACTAGCCTTGTTCCTGGGGACATAGGTTCTCACTCTGCTTCTTAGAACGAATCATGCTTGAATGTGTGTGAAACATTTTCCCCTCGAGTTTACCTTGAAAATGAGACTGGCATTGTGTCGTGTTTCCAAACATCCACTCTACTTCCCCTAATCCAGGCAGAGAAGAGGGCTATGCACCATGGACTTCTAATGACTTTTTTTTTTTTTTTTTTTTTTACCAAGACGGTCTTGTTCCGTGTGCCGAGTCCTCCGCCAAAGGTTCCATTATGAAAATTTAGGTGAGATACACTGTTCCAAGACCTCCACACTACCACCTTGAAATGGGAACAATGCTTGGCCATGATTCCAATCTTCTCATTTGGCTTCCTGAAAGAAGAGTCCAGGCTTTGTGCAAAGTTTCTAAGTGCCTATACTACCTTTTCTTACCAAGGGAAAAGCCTTGGTGTCTAGGTTACCATCACCTTTCAAACAATGGCAAAAGGGAAAATTGGTAACATGGAACAAGATTGAACTGAGTGGACTGTTAGGATGACACAAATTTGGTTCCATCAGCTCAAATTTCTATCATAAATGCTTTAAAAGGAAGACAGTCTTAGTGCTGTGAACCAAGTCCTTTGTTCTTCCAACTCCTAGGAAATGACATCTTGGTTCTCCCTGAGAGTTTCTGCTATCAGGGACCAGGTTGGGTGTTGTACACCTAGGTCTTCAGTCTGGACTTTGTTATCAATTGATTGGTCTAGAACTTGTGGGCTTGTGGCTACCAAATGCTTTCTACTAGGAGTTTCAGGCTTTGTGCTGATTTCCACAGTCTCCATTCTAGTTTCTCTTCCATAAAAAAGGCATGTTGCTGTGCGCCTAGGACCGAAGGCAATATTTGTTCAGAGAGGACAGGCTTAGAACCGTGACCCAAGCCCACTGCTTCAGTCTCTCTTAGAGAAAAACAGAAGAAATGCTGTGGGCCAATTTCTCAGCTCTACTTCCTGGAAATAAGGGAAAAGATTAAAAGTGCAAACCAAGGTCACTTCTATGGTTCCTGATTAGAAATCCAGGCAGGAGCCAAGGTCCTAGTTCTCGAGTTAAGATTCTCTTACCTGAGGACAGGCCTTGCCCTATATAGTGTAAGGTCTCTTCTAAATTGTTTTCAGATAGCACACGTTTATTGCCATGGGAATCAGTCTTCCTGGTTCTTATCGTTAAGAAAAGATAGGCTTTTTGCCGTGGGCCCGTGTCACCACTCCACATCCTTTCAAGGGAAGACAGTATTGCTGTTATGAATGGATGCCTCCATTCTTCCTTTTGTTCAGAGAAGACAGCTTTGAGGTGGGTCGTAAACTTCACATGAGTTCTTGGTCACAAGGGCTACCTTGAGTGTAGTGTGACAAGTTGTTTTGTCTAGTGTTATCGATTAGACGGTCTTGACTTGGGAGCCTGGGCTGCACACTAATTCCTGTTAAGAGAGTCCAGGCTTGGTGTCATAGGCCTAATTCTTCATTCTAGTTTCACTTGCGTAAAGACAGGATTGTTTCTGTGGGCCTAGGACACCATTCGACATTTGTTCAGGGAGGAGAGGCTTTGAACCATGGGCCCAAGCAACCACTTCAGTCTCTATTATGAGAAAAACAAAAAACAAAACAAAAAAAAAAAAACAAAAAAAACAAAGGAAATTGTGGGACTAGGTCTCAGTTTTATATCCTGAAATAGGTAAAGGGATCTGAACTGTAAGCCAGGTCACAGCTCTAGCTCCTAAGAGAAATTCCAGATATGCAGCTAATTTTCTAGTTCTCCAAGAAAGATATTCTTTCCAGAGGAAAGACTGGCCTTACGATTTAACATCTCCAACCTACTAATTTTCAACGAGGACAGGCTTGATGGCTTTAGTCCAGGGCTCCATTGTATCATTGTTAGAAAGAGACTAGCTTTGTGTCATGGGGATGAGTCTCAAGTCTACATTATTTAAAAGGAGGACAGTGCTGTTACTATGAATCAGAGGTCTCCTTTATTTTCTGTAAGAGTAGGCAGCTTTGGTCACTGGGCCATGCACTACACATTAGTTTCTGTCAAAAGGTCTAGGATGTTGGTAGTGTGAGTAGGTCTTTTACATAGACTGTTCAAAATTTGACAGTGTTAACCTTGGGAACATCGGCCCGCAAGAGGCACAATAGGATAATGTGATCGCCACGTGGGAATACGGTGCCCATCAGAGACCTGCCTATATGAAACAAAGGAAGATCATGTCGCACATGAGGATGTCATAGTGCTCTCTTTGGAATGACGAGTACATATCACTTGATAAAATTCACACAAACACTGAGAAACTATTAGTCTGCATGTAACACTAGGTGGTCGAGATAGCCTCCCAACTGATCTCCAACTGAATGTCGTATCTAGATCACAAAATTTACTTGAGGTCAACGGTATATGAGGGTAAACAATGATCCTTAATTCACCTCAGGTTTGGTGTGTTGTCAGGAAGCCAGCTTTACAAAAATGGAGGCAGAAGTCGCATATGTAGCGTGATGAAAACTAGAGGCTGAGTGTGCTGTGAGGAAGTGACTGGATAGCGATGGAAACAACAGCCGCCATTTGCTGGATTGTAAATTTCTGAGTCATTATATGGATACCTCTTCTAGGCGCAAAGAACGATTGCCTCAGAATTCCTCTCTAGCAAACCTCAGACTACAAATTCTGGAGGGATTGGCTTAATGACCATTGAAAGGAAGCTGAGTATGTGACATTGAGCCAATTCCTTCAATGGGTTCTGGAAACCCTTGGTTTAGGCCAGTAGAAAAAATGAGGTGGAAGTCACCTGAAAATCTTGTCACAAGAATACGCAATCTCATCATATTCACGTGACTGTCTCATGGATATCACAGGACCACAGGATCTCCCTGAGGGCCTCACAGGGAGATCACGTAACATTGTGTGTGGTGTGGCACTCACTTTTGAGTTACCCTTCTACATTCCTTGGTAAAATTCACATAAACAAAGAGAAAAAGAGAATCCTTGTTTACTAGAGAGTGGACGAGACAGCCACCTCACTGCCCTTCAATCAAAAGTTCAGGTCCGCATGAGAAGACTGGCTTGAAATAGTACTGTAGTCTACCAGATAATGATCCTTAGATGATTCTCCTGAGGTTTCGACTATGGTCAGGCAACCTGCTTGTAGGCAATGGGAGCTGCTCTAGCCCATTAACTGTGTTTAAATATGGAGGCTGAGTTTACTTGAGAAAGATACTGTAGAGTGGTGGAAACAGCAGTTGCCATTTTGCTGTATTGTAGGTAAAATACTGAGTCATTGTGAAGATACCTCTTCATTGCAGAAAAAGAAGGTTACCTCAGAATTCCTCTATAGCAAACCTTAGACAACAAATTCTGAGAGGAGTTGGCTTAACAACCATGGAATGAAAGCTGAGATATTGACATTGAGGCAGTTCCTTCAATGTGTTTTAGAATTCCTTGTTTAAGACAGACAACATCGCCAAATGAGTTGAATGTCACCTGTAAATCTTGTAGTAAGAGTGCTGGAATCTCACGATATTCATGTCATGTCCATGGAAATCACGTGACCATCAAAAGACTGGCCTGAGGAAATCATAGGTTAATCACTTGTCATTGGGTGATGGTGTGGTGCTCACTTTTGAGTTACCATTCTATTTTCCCTGGTAATATTCACATAAACACTGAGAAAAAGAGAGTCCTTGTGTACCACAGCATTGCCGAGACTGCCACATACTGCCCTTTAATCAAAAGGTCAGGTCTCCATGAGAAGACTGGCTTGAGACAGCGGACTAGGCTATGAAACAATGATCCTTATATAACTGGCCTGAGGTTACGGCTTGGTCAGGCAACCTACTTGAAGACAAGGACAGCGGTTGTTGAACGTTAACCGCATAGAAATTTGGAAGGTGAGTCGGCGGAGGAAACAGCAGCTGCCATTTTGCTCTATTGTGGCAAAAATGTTGAATCATTGTGAGCATAGCTCTTAGAGGGTTCAACGGGGACTCCTGTACTATTCTTTTACGCAAACCTTAGGCCACTACTGTCAAGAGGGAATAACTTAACGGTATAGCATCAATGCTGAAATATTGAAATTGTGCAGTTTTTGAGACATGTTTTGAAAACACTTGGTTGAGGATAGGGGAAAAGGAATATGGTGGAAGTCACCTGAAAATCACAGAGCAATCACTACAGAAGCATGCGGCAGTCACATTAACACCTAGCGGGATACACATGGGGGTCCTGGAAGACCCCATGGGAATCATTTGTCACCCAGATGACTAGTCTTGTTCCTGAGGGTGTAGGTTTTCACTCTACTTCTTAGAACGAACCAGGCTTGAAGTGTGTGAAATGTTTTCCAATCGAGTTTACCTTGAAAATGAGACCGGCATAGTGTCATGTTTTCAATTATCCACTCTGCTTCCAGGCAGAGGACAGAGTGATCAACCATGGACTTTTATAGACTTTTTTTTTTTTTTTAGACCAAGATGGTCTAGTTACGTGTGTCCAAGTTTCCGTTATGAAAATTTAGATGAGATACTCTGGGCCAAAGTCTTCACTCTACTTCCTGGAAATAGAAACAATGCTTGGCCATGCTTCCAATCTCACCATTCAAGTTCCTGAAAGACGAGTCCAGGTTTTTTGCCTAATTTCTAAGTACTCACACTTCCTTTCTTTACCAGGGGAAAGATTTGGTGCTATAGGGTACG
Source organism: Pteropus vampyrus (assembly GCF_000151845.1). Taxonomy (NCBI): domain Eukaryota; kingdom Metazoa; phylum Chordata; class Mammalia; order Chiroptera; family Pteropodidae; genus Pteropus; species Pteropus vampyrus. Next base: position 674,242 of record NW_011888989.1, on the reverse strand, counting down.
GTCACCTTTCAATCAATGGCAAAAGGGAAAATTGGTGATGTGGGTCCAGGTCGTGCTGAGTGGACTGTTAGGATGACAGAAGTATGTTTCCATTGGCCCAAATTTCTATCGTAAATGCTATAAAGGGAGCACAGTCTTGATGATGTGAACCAAGTCCTCCGTTCTTCCTACTTCTAGGAGATGACATCTTGGTTCTATGGGCCTATGTCTCCCCAAGAGTATCTGGTACCAAGGGCCAGGCTGGGTGTTGTGGGCCTAGGGCTTCAGTCTGTACTTTCTTATCAATTGGTTGGTCTAGACCTTGCAGGCCTGTGGCTGCCAACTACTTTCTATTAGAAGTTCCAAGCTTGGTGCAGATTTCAACAGTCTCCATTCTAGTTTCTCTTCCATAAAGAAGGCTTGTTGCTATGTGCCTAGGACCAAACATTCATTCCAAGAGGACAGGCTTAGATCCGTGACTCCAGGCCTCCACTTCAGTTTCTGTTAAAGCAGAAGAAATGCTGTGGGCCAATTTCTCAGCTCTACTTCCTGAAAATAGGGGAAGGGATTGGAACTGGAAACCAAAGCATTAGAAATCCAGGTAGTAGAGAAGTTCCCTGGTCCCGAGTTAAGATTCTCTTACCTGAGGAAAGGATTGCCCTGTGGGGAAGGTCTTCTCTAACTTGTTTTCAGTGAGCACAGGTTTAAAGACATGGATACCAGTCTCCTTGGTAGTTATCCTTAGGAAAAGTGAGGCTTTGTGCCTTTGGCATGTGTCATCACTCCACTTCCTTTCAATAGAAGACGATGTTGCTAGTATGAATGCAGGACTCCATTCTTCCTTTTGTTCAGAGATGAGAGCTTTGTTTGTAGTCCTGAAACTTCACATAAATTTCTGTTCACATGGGCTATCTTGGGTGTAGTGTGAGACGTTGTTTTTTCTATTCTGTTATCAATCATATGGTCTTAGGTGCCTGGACCTGCACACTAATTTTTGTTAGGAGAGTCTAGGCTTGGTGTCACAGGCATAAGTCTTCATTTTAGTTTCCTTTTCATATAGATAGGATTGTTTCTGTGGGCCTAGGACACAATTCGTTCAGGGAGGAGAGGCTTAGAACCATGAGCCCGGGCCACCACTTCAATCTCTGTTAGGAAAAAACAGAACAAATACTCTGGAACTAGATCTCAGCTCTACATGCTTTATAACATGAAGGGATTGGAAATGCAAGCTGAAATCAACACTCTCACTCCTAAGAGAAATTCCAGACATGGAGGGAGGTTGTAGTTCTACAACAAAGATGTTCTTACCAGAGGAAAGACTGGCCTTGCGATTTAACGTCTCCGACCTACTAATTTTCAATGAGGACAGGCTTGGTGGCTTTAGTGCAGGACTCTATTTTATCATTGTTAGGAAGGCTCTGTATCATGGGCGTGAACCTCCAGTCTACATCATTTGTAGGGAGGATAGTGCTGTTACCATAAAAGGAGGTCTCCATTGTTTTCTGTAAGAGTAGACAGCTTTGGTTTGTGGGCCATGCACTTCACATTAGTTTCCGTCACAAGGTCTAGGATATTGGTTGTGTGAGTAGGTCTTTTGCATGGTCTGTTCAAAATTTGACAGTGTTAACCTTGGGACCATTGGCCCATGTGAGTCATGATAGGATAACAGGACGGCCCTGTGGCAATCTGGTGCCCATCAGAGACCTGCCTGAATGAAACAAAAGATCATGTCACACATGGGTTATGATGTATTCATCTCTTCGGAATGACAAGTGCATATCACTTGACATAATTCACATAGTGAGAAAACATTAGTCAGTGTGTAACAGAAGATGGCCGAGACAGCCTCCTAATTGTCCTCCAATCAAATGTCGTATCCACATTACAAAACTTACTTGAGGTCAACAGTATATGCGGCCAGAAAATGAACCTTAATTTGCTTCAGATTTTGTGTTTTGTCAGAAAATCTGCTTTATGGCAATAGAGGAGGCAGTCACATATGGAGCACAATGAAACCTGGAAGCTGAGTGTGCTTTGAAGAATCGACTGGATAGTGGTGGAAACAGCAGCCACCATTTGCTGGATCATGGGTAAAATGCTGAGTCATTGTGTGGATACCTATTCTTGCTGAAAAGAACAATTGCCTCAGAATTCCTCTGTAGCAAACCTCAGACAAAAATATCTGAAAGGAATTGGCTTAATGAATATGAAAAGAAAGCTGATAATTTGACATTGAGCCAGTTCCTTCTACGTGTTCTGGAAACCCTTGGTTAAAACAGCAGAGGATAATGAGGCGGAATTTCACCTGAAATTCTTGTAGCAAGAACCCAGGAATCTTGCAATATTCATGTGGCTGCCCCACGGGATTCATGTGACCATAAAGGGTCTGGACTAAGGGAATCACAGGTTGAACATGTGACATTGGGAGATGGTGTGGTCCTCACTTTGAGTTACCCTTCTACATTCCTTGGTAAATTCACATAAACACAGAGAAAAAGAGAGTCCGTGTGTACCACAGCATGGCCAAGACAGTGACCCCACTGCACTTCAATCGAAAGGCCAAGTCTGCATGAGAAGATTGGCTTGAGAATAGCACTGTAGGCTACCAGACAACGATCCTTAGCTATCTGGCCTGAGTTTTTGGCTCTGGTCAGGCAACCAGCTTGTAGGCAATGGGAGATGCTCTAGCACATTAACTGCTTTTAAATATGGAGGCTCAGTTTATATGAGGAAGATACTTTAGAGCGGTGGAAACAGCAGTTGCCATTTGCTGCATTGTAGGTCAAATACTGAGTCATTGTGAGGATATCTCTTCATCACTGAAAGAACGTCTGCCTCAGAATTCCTCTATAGCAAACCATAGACTACAAATTCTGAGAAGGATTGGCTTAAGGATCATGAAAAGAAAGCTGAGATATTGATTTTGTGGCATTTCCTTCAACATGTTTTGGAATTCCTTGTTTTATCCAGCAGCAGAAAATGAGGTGGATGTCTCCTGAAAATCTTATAGCAAGGACGCAGGAATTGTGATATTCATGTCTTGTCCCACAGGAATCACGTGACCCTCAAGAAAATGGCCTGAGGCCATCACAAGTTGATCACGTGACATTGGGTGATGGTATGGCACTCACTTTTGAGTTACCCTTCTACATTCCTTTGTAAAATTCACATAAAACTAAGAGAAGGAGAGTCCTTGTGTACGAGAACGTGGCCAAGACAGCCACTTCCTGCCTTTTAATCAAAAAGTCAGATCTCTATGAGAAGACTAGCTTGAGAACAGCTGTGTAGGCTACCAAACAATGATCCTTAGATAACTGTCCTGAGGTTTCAACTTTGTCAGGCGACCTGATGAAGGCAAGGAAAGCGGCTGTCACACATTAACCACGTTGAAATTTGGAGGCTGAGTTGGCTTGAAGAAGCTACTTTGGAGCGGAGGAAACAGTGGCCTCAATTTTGATCTATTGTAGCAAAAATGCTGAGTCATTGTGAGCATAACTCTAAAGGTTTCAGGTGCAACTCTCGCATTCTTGGATGTGGACCTTAGGCCACTACTGTCAAGTAGGACTTGCTTAATCGCCAAGGCATCAATGCTGAAATATTGAAAATGTGCAGTTTATGAGACGTATTTTGGAAACATTTGGTTGAGAATACGGGAAGAGGAATAAGGTGGAAGTTACCTGAAAATCACATAGTAATCACTAGGGAATAATGCGGCGGTCACATTAACACCTCGCGGAATACACATGGGTGTGTGCCTATGATTGAAAGCAAAATTTCTTCAGAGAGGACAGGCTTAGATCCGTGACCTCAGGCCATGGCTTCAGCCTCTGTTAGGGAAAGACAGAAGAAATGCTGTGATACAATTTCTCAGCTCTATTTTCCGTAAATAGGGGAAGGAATTGAAACTGCAAACCAAGGTTAGCCCTCTGGTTCCTGATTAGAAATCCAGGCAGGGGGCAAGGTCCTAGGTCTCGAATTAAGATTCTTTTACCTGAGGACAGGCTTTCCCTGTGGGGTAAGGTCTACTCTATACTAGTTTTCAGAGAGCTGCAAATTTATTGCAATGGGTACCAGTCTCCCTGGAACTTATCATTAAGAAAAGAGAGGCTTTGTGTCTTGGGCCCATTTCACAAGTCGACATCCTTTTAAGGGAAGACCATGTTGCTGGTATGAACAGAGACCTCCATTCTTCCTTTTCTTCAGAGAAGACAGTTTTGTTTGTGGGCCATAAACTTCACGTTTCTGTTCACAGGTGCTAACTTGGGTATAATGTGAGAAATTGCTTTGTCTAGTCTGTTATTAATTAGGTGGAATTGACCTTGTGATCCTGGGTCTGCACACTAATTCCTGTTAGGAAACTCCAGGCTTGGTGTCACAGGCCTATGTCTTCATTCTAGTTTTCCTTGCATAAAGACAAGATTGTTGCTGTGGGCCTAGGACAGCATTCGACATTTGTTCAGGGAGGAGAGGCTTAGAACCATGGGCCCAGGCCACCACTTCAAAAACTGTTAGGAAAAACAGAAGAAATGCTATCAGACTAGATCTCAGCTCTATCTTCTGGTAAAGATGAAGGGATTGGAACTGCAAGCCACATTTAACACTATAGCTCCAAAGAGAAATTCCACCATGGATCCAAAATTCTAGGTCTCCAAGAAAGATATTCTTACCAAAGAAAAGACTAGCCTTGAGATTAAATGTCTCCAAACTACTAATTTTCAGTGAAGACAGGCTTGGTGGCTTTAGTCCAATGCTCCATTGTATTATTGTTAGGAAGAGACTACCTTTGTGTCATGGTCGCGATTCTCAAGTCTACATCATTCTAAGGGAGGACAGTGAAGTTACCATTAATGGACGTCTCCTTTGTTTTCTGTAAGAGTAGACAGCTTTGATCTGTGGGCCATGGACTTCACATTTGTTTCTGTTACAAGGTCTAGGATGGTGGTAGTGTGAGTAGGTATTTTACATAATCTGTTCAAAATTAGACAGTGTTAACCTTGGGAACATCAGCTCACATTAGTCACAACAGGATCACGTGACCTGCCCATGGGAAATCCAGTCCCATCAGAGACCTGTCTCTATGAAACAAAGGGAGATCATGTCACACAGGGATTATGACATAGTGCTCCCTTTGGAATGATGAGTGCTTATCACTTGATAAAATTCACATAAACACTGAGAAAACATTAGTCAGGGTGTAAAAGATGATAATCAAGACAGACTCCTACCTGACTTCCAATCGAATGTCATATCCACATCGCAAAACGTACTTGAAGTCAACGGTATATGCAGCCAGTCAATGATCCTTAATTAGCCTCAGGTTTTGTGTATTGTCAGGAAACCTGCTTTATGGCAATGGAGGCAGTGGTCGCATATGGAACACAATGAAACCTGGAGGCTGAGTGTGCTGTGAGGAAGTGACTGGATAGCAGTGGAAACCATCACCTCCATTTGATGGATTACAGGGAAACTGCTATGTCTTTGTGTGGATACCTCTTCTTGGCGCAAAGAACGGCTGACACAAAATTTCTCTCTAGCAAACCTCAGAGTACAAATGTTGAGAGGGACTGGCTTAATGACCATGGAAAAAAGCTAAGAATTTGACATTGAGCTACTTCTTTCAATGTGTTCTGGAAACCCTTAGTTTAGGCCACCAGAGGAAAATGAGATGAATGTCTCCTGAAAATCTTGTAGCAAGAACACAGGAATCTCGCCATATTCACGTGGCTTCCCGTGCGGGAATCACGTGACCATCAAGAGACTGGGAATCACAGGTTGATCATGTGACATTGGGTGATGGTGTGGTGCTCACTTCAGAGTTACTCTTCTACATTTCTTGGTAAAATGCACATAAACACAGATAAACTGAAAGTCCGTGTCTACCGAGCGTGGTGGAGACGGACATCTCTCACTGCCCTCCAATAAAGGTCAAGTCTGCATGAATAGACTGACTTGAGGACAGTGTTGTAGGCTACCTGACAATGATCCTTAGATAACTGGCCAGACACATTGGCTGTGGTCAGGGAATTTACTTGTAAGCAAGTAACTACTCTAGCACATTAACGCATTTAAATATGGAAGCCGAGTTTACTTGAGGAAGGTACTTTAAAGTGTTGGAAACAGCAGCTGCCATTTTGCTGTATTGTAGGTAAAAGTCTGAGTTATTGTGAGGATACTTCTCCATGGCGGAATGAACGGTTGCTTCAAAGTTTCTCTTTAGCAAACCATAGACTACAAAATCTGAGAGGGATTGGCTTAATGACCACAGAAAGAAAGCTGAGAATTTGACATTGAGCCAGTTCCTATCAACATGTTTTAGAATTCCTTGTTGTAGCACCAGTGGAAAATGAGGTGGATGTCACCTGAAAATCTCGTAGCAAGAACGTGGAAATCTCGCAATATTCACATCTTGTCCCACAGGAATAACGTGACTATCAAGGAACTGGCCTTAGGGCATCACAGGTTGATCACTTGCCATTTGGTGATGGTGTGACACTCACTTTTGAGTTACCTTTTTACATCCCTTGGGTTAATTCACATAAACACTGAGAAAAGGGGAGTCCTTGTGTACCAGAGCGTAGCTGAGACAACCACCTCCTGCCCTTTAATCGAAATTTCAGATGAGCATGAGAAGACTGGCTTGAGGACAGTGGTGTAGGCTACTAAACAATGATACTTAGATAACTGGCCTGTGGTTACGGCTTCGTCAGACAACCTGCTTGAAGGCAAGGGTAGCGGCTGTCGCACATTAACTGCTTTGATATTTGGAGGTTGAGTTGGCTTGAGGAAGCTATTTTGACATGGAGAAACAGCAGCTGCCATTTTGCTCTATTGTAGCAAAAATGCAGAGTCATTGTGAGGATAACTCTAAAGGCTTCAGGTGGGACTCCCACACTATTCTTGGATGTGAACCTTTGGCCTCTACTGTCAGGAGGGAATAGCTTAATGGCCAATGCATCAATGCTGAAATATTGAAAATGTGCAGACCATGAGACATGTTTGAAAAACACTTTGTTGAGGAAAGGTGAAGAGGTATAAGGTCACCTGAAAGTCATATCGCAATCACTAGGGAATCATAAAGTGGCCATGTTAACACATCGCGGGATACACATGGGGGTCATGGAAGATCACACGTGAATCATTTGTGACTCAGGTGACTAGTCTTCTTCCTGAGAGTGTAGGTTTCAATCTACTTCTTAGAAGGAATTGGGCTTCAGTGTGTGTGAAATGTTATCCACTCGTTTATCTTGAAAATGAGACTGGAATGGTGTCCTGTTTTTAAACATTCGCTCTACTTCCCCTGATCCAGGCAGAGGACAGGGTCATGGGCCATGGACTTCTATTGACTTTTTTTTTTTTTAACCAAGTTGGTTTTGTTACCTGTGCTAAGTCCTCCACCAAAGATTTCGTTGTGAAAATTTAGGCTAGATACTCTGAGCCAAGTTCTCTAGTCTACTTCCTGGAAATAGGAACAATGCTTGTCCATGATTCCAATCTCCCCATTTGAGCTCCTGAAAGCAGAGTCCAGGCATTGTGCCAAGTTTCTAAGTGTCCACATGACCTTCTCTTACCAGGGGAAAGGCTTGCTGTTGTAGGTTACGGTCACTTTTAAATAAATGACAAAATGTAAAATTGGTGACATGGGACCAGATTGTGCTGAGTAGACTCTTAGGATGACACAAGTTTGGTTCCATCAACTCAAATTTGTATCATAAATGATTTAAAGGAAGAACAGTCTTGGTGCCGTGAACCAAGTCCTCTGGTTTTCCGAATCCTAGGAGATGACTTCTTGGTTCTTTGGGCCAATGTCTCCCCAAGAATTTCTGGTTCCAGGGGCCAGGCTGTGTGTTGTGGGCATAGGTCTTCCTTCTGGACTTTGTTACCAATTGGTTGCTCTAGACCTTGTGGGCCGGTGGCTGCCAACTACTTTCAATTAGGTTTTTCAGGCTTGTTGCGATTTCTACAGTCTCTGGTCTAGTTTCTATTCCATAACGAAGGCTTATTGCTGTATGCCAAGGACTGAAGTCGACATTCATTCAGAGAAGACAGGCTTAGAACCATGACACTAGGCCAAGGCTTCAGTTTCAGTTAGGGAAAGACAGAAGAAATGCTGTGGTACAATTTCTCAGCTCTAATTCCTGGAAATAGGGGAAGTGATTGGAACTGCAAACCAAGTTCAGCACTCTGGTTCCTGATTAGAAATCCAGGCAGGAAACAAGGTCCTAAGTCTCAAGGTAAGATTCTCTTACCTGAGGACAGGCTTTTCCTGTGGGGTAAGGTTTCTTCTAACTAGTTTTCAGAGAGCTACAGGTTTATTGCCATTGGTACCAGTCTCCTTGGTACTTATCGTTAGAAAAAGAGAAGCTTTGTGCCTTGGGCCCATGTCACCACCTCACATCCTTTCAAGAGAAGACAGTGTTGCTGGCTCAAATAGATGTCTCCATCCTTCCTTTTGTTCAGAGAAAACAGCTTTGTTTCTGGGCCGTAAACTTCACGTGAGTTTCTGTTCACAGGGGCTACCATGGGTGTAGTGTGAAAAGTTGTTTTGTCTTCTCTGTTATCAATTAGATGGTCTTGACTTTGGGAGCCTGGGCCTGCACACTAATTCCTGTTAGGAGAGTCCAGCCTTGATGTTGCAGGCCTAAGTCTTCATTCTAATTACATAAAGACAGGATTGCTGTTGTGGGCCTAGGACACCACTCGACATTCGTTCAGGGAGGAAAGGCTTAGAACCATAGGCCAAGGCCACCACTTCAATCTCTGTTAGGAAAAAAAACAAAACAAAACAATAAGTGCTGTGGGACTAGGTCTTAGCTCCACCTGCTGGATAAGGTGAAGGGATTGAAACTGCAAGCCGAAGAAACCACTCTCACTCCAAATAGAAATTCCAGACATTGAGCCAAGTTTCTAGTTCTCCAAGAAAGATATTCTTACCAGAGGAAAGACTGGCTTTGCAATTGAACATCTCTAACCTACTAATTTTCAAAGAGGACAGGCTTGGTGGCTTTAGTCCAGGGCTCCATTGTATTATTGATAGAAAGAAACTGGCTTTACGTCATAGGTTCAAGTCTCCATGGTACATCATTTGAAGGGAGGACAGTGTTGTTACCATGAGGAGAGGTCTCCTTTGTTTTATGGAAGAGTAGACAGCTTTGGTCTGTAGGCCATGCACTTCACATTAGTTTCTGTCACAAGGTCTAGGATGTTGGTAGTGTGAGTAGGTCTTTTGTGTAGACTGTTCAAAATTAGACACTGTTAACCTCAAGCCCATTGGCCCACAGGATTCACGACAGGATCTCATGACTGCCCCATGGGAATCCGTTGCCCATCATAGACCTGACTGTATAAAACAACGGGAAATCATGTCACACATGGGGATGATGAAATGCTCTATGATCTATGACTTAGCAATTTAGTAAATTATACCTTTGTAAACAGAATTGAAGCATTTATTCTTTTTCTCCCTACTGACCCCTCCAGAATTCAGAAACTCTTAATGAATATTTTCATTTTCATGGCAATGTGATTATTTGCATAAGTTCAGTAAGAATCTGTTCTCTTTATAATAGGACATAACTGGAAACTGGTCTTCATTATCAAAACTTTGACTAGAATGTCATATTTGAAAGAGAAATACATAGACTTAGCTATGATCAGACAGCTTTAAGGAATTAAAATTGACTTATGGAAGTCCTTGGAACTATTGGCCTGGTATCTTGCTTACATCTTTCCCAGCAGCCTTACCATGTAAGTAAAGAATGTCACTTCTTGGAAGGTGCAGAGACCTCAAGATGTTTTGGGGACCTTAAGAAGATAGAAATTCACCAAAATCTATAGGTATTGCAGGCCAAGTCTAATGGCAAGTCCTTGGCTTTTCTGGCCTTGCGAGGACTTTTAAGTTCAATCTGAATATTTCTTATAAAAAATTCCAGCAAAACAGTGCCTGTATGGTTAATTCATATTCTTGTTGGACTTATACAAATAGTCAGGTAAGTTTATTGAAATGACTTATTTTGCAAATAAATCAGTCTTAATTTGGCTATCTTTGGTAAAAATAGGGGTGATCAGAGAAGGAAAATATGTTTCAAGAGAAACTATAATATACCTTTGTGGATATTAGATTCTAGCACTGTTCATTGTTCTTTGGGTTTTGTTTTGTTTTCTACTTGTAAACAACTGGATCTTGAATTTTTCTAGTTTCCTCCAATATCTACCTGTGACTCTCCAAACGTGTTTCCAATTTTTCTCCCATCTTTTGACTAGAAATCACAAGAACTAAAACTGCCTTTTTTCAAAGCCATGAAAGTTAACAATGGACAACTTGATATAAATTCAGAAAACCACAACTTATGCTTAAACAATCTCAGTGACTGATGTTGTGTAAGCAGCCCAGAGAATTTACCTTAGCACCTGATTACATCATCAGAAACATTTCAAACTACAAAAGATGCTTCCAGCCTTACATCTAGAAATCTCAACTGATAGACTTACAAACTCGGAAGCTGGTTTATAATTTGATCTGATCATTAACCTTTGTTTTTCTTTTGTTTTCCAAGATATATCTCTTATAAAATACCTGATATTATGGGATTTAACCTGTATAGTCCATTGTTTGGCCTAGAGCTCTAAGACTCCAACAGATCACTTTAGAGTCCTCAGCACATGGGTCCCATGGGTCCTTAGACAATAGGACTACTTCAGATTACTTGCTGGCAAAACGAGGAGTCTTTGCAGTAGCTAATACAACATGCTACATCTACATTACACCTCTGGAGAAGTTGAGACTCAGATAAATAAAATCATGCAGAGGGCTACAAGATGTGAGAAAGAAAGACCCATTAGACAATCTCTTTTCCTGACTACGTTCTGGAATGGGAAGTCTTTTCATGGGTTATTTACATGGCATATTATGTTTTCTGTTAGAGGCTGTATGTTTCTGACTAAATACTAGATTGAAAGCAGGGCTTCCAGAGAAAAAGCAAACTAATGTAGTACAGAGTATTCATGATAAACCAGGAACTAAAGAATATTTTCAATTGAATGTAAGACAGTTTAATTCCTATAACCCCTGAACTCAGCCCCTTTTCGGCAGGAAGCAGCCTGAGCAGTTTGACCTTTCTCCCTCAAGATTAAGTAAAAATTAAAAGAAAGGGGGAAATTGTAAACTTGCAAAAACTTCACTTCTTTAAAATAATTTTCTCTCTTCTCATTTTCCTTTATTTCAACTGGCCTTGTCTGGTCTGATAGCACCATGACTCACTTGCTTCTTTTCTTTCCTTATCCTTCCATTTTTGCACATACTACATGACCACTCCCTTTATCATTAAGCCCTAAGGACAAACAGTCTTAGGAACAAAACTTCAAGTTTATTGACCATATAAAAGAGTTTTGGTCAAACTAAAGATAACATCTTGATCTCGGCTGAATTTCAGCTCCAGACTCACCAAGGTGAAAAGACCCTACTGACCACAGCCCCTTGAAACCAGACAGAACAATGCCATGACTGATATCAGGACCCAATACAATGATCAAAGGAGGAGATGTGGGAGGGTTACATGAAATCCACTGATGGTAGATTAAGGGGGCAGAAGAAAGCAAAGCAGAGGAAAATCTCTGAAATTGGACGAAAAGTAAAACAAAGAGACATATACTTCTTTTACATTGGTGAGTACAGGATTGTTAATAATGAACATTTCAGCACATAGAGATGGTATTTGAGGAGCAAGATAACCATGAGGTGTTCTGTGGTTTTTGCTCTGGTGCCGTGGATGCGCTCAAGAGGTCCAGAAGAAGGGGATTCCTCTGACATTCCAAAGGTATGTTATTTTAGAAGCAAAAAAGACAATAGACAGGGTCATTTAAGGTGAAGATTCTCCCTTTGTCAAGGGAGTTATATAGACCTGGGATGTGACTATTTGCCATGATCCACTTTTAGTTAGGAATTTTGATGTTTAGACCATCCTATGTGATTACTTTCAGTCTCTGAGTTTGTAAAGCCCATCCTGCAGGCCTTCCCTGAGGTCATCGGATTTAGTATGAGACTCTTTTTTTTTTTTTTTTTTTGTCTACACGTTTAAAGGACCTTTCCTCTCTGGTCCCTATGCTAACAGAATTGTAGACACTCTATCCTATTATTCTAGTTTCAGTTCTTTCTCTAACTTTTTAACCCTGGCTCCTACTTCTAGCTGGCTGTTGGTGGCCGTTGAACTACCCATAAGAGAGGCCAGCCCACAGCTGTGGCCATGTGTGTTCTATCCTTGCCACGGTGCATAATGTGTACTTCTGCAAACAAATACATAAGACCAGCTGGCATTTGGGGGGCATTCCTCCCTTCGTACCCATGAGGCAGTTTGGCATATAGGCCACCCCTCCTCACATAAAGGTAGATGGCGAGCTTAGGATTTCCCCCAGAGGCAGTAGTCTTCACACCCCCAACCTTGCTCTGCACATTCCCCTTACCCATCTGTTTCATTTTCAGTCTCCTGGCTGGCTTGCCAACTATCCAATGGTAGAGCAAAGTTGTAATGGCTATCATAAGGAGAACGTATCTTCATCTCAAAAGATGAAGCAGGCAACTCCATAGACTATAAAAGCATTTATTATAGAGTAATTTACTTAGGAGTAGATTGGGTCAGAGCGGACAGATGGCCCAGCAGTTTTATGCAAATTGTTCTCTTATAAAGACTCCTGTTACTGTACTGTTTTTACAGTATAACTCAGGTACTCTTGATTGATAAGACAAAGGGACAAAGAATATAATAGTGCCAGGGGCCATAACTCCTGGTGAGTGGTACTATCACCAGTTTAATATTCATCTCAATTGTCATTCTAGTCATTACTGACAAATTGTATTTATGATCACATTACATTTTAGGGAAGACAGGTAATCATTAACTAAAAGGCTTTGATATGTTTACTAAGGGCAGTGAAGTTGGTCAAAGGTCACATCATGAAAAGACAAAGATGGAGATGGTTTCTGTTCACATCTACATCTATATAAGCATGAACTTTGGAGTTATTCAGTCTTAGATTAAAATCCCAGTTCTGCTGTTTATTATGTAATCGGTGCAGCTGATATATTTTAGTTTCAGTTTTATTATCAGTAGGGGTGATGTTTAAAATTCTTAATAACTGGTATAGTCCAGGTGCTGACCGATCACAATAAACACTGTGACCAATCAAAATAGATGGCGTTGAATAACTGGTTCAGCTGTGCCAGTTTGAAGTGACTGAAGATCAACACTGCTCATCTGTAAAATAGAACTGTAATTATTTATATACATCTGGCAGTTTTGTGAGGAAGTAATGTAGTATAAGTTTGTAAAAAAGACACAGAGCCTATGACATGGTAAACACTTAATAAATGATACTTACTAATGCTATTATTTATTAAAAGGTTAGGAAGCACTAATATACTCTGCAAACTTTCTCTGGGTGCACTCTTGTCTCTTTGTCCTGTCCACCATTGTCAACGAGCACTCCATTCTCTGAGTTTTCATAACACTTTAAATCACCGATATAGCAAATTATTGCATTTTATTGTATTTAGTGGTAGGGTATGGAGCGATATTCAAAATATCATAACAGAAACTGTCTGTAATGCCAGGCCTTTTGCTGCTGGGTCGTGGGGATATCTGGTGAGTCTCAGAGATGAGACCTGGTTGTGAATAATATTGTTGCTGTGGGGGAGTGCGGTGATACAGGGTCTTATGGCATCAGCTATTTATAAACTAGTACAGAAGCATTTCTATATATAGCAACCAATAGAGTCACAGTGGTGTGCCCTGGCTGAATTTGAGCTCATAGTATAAGTTGCATCTCCCTTGATAGGCTAATGACTCTTTTGTGACTGACTTGGATAATCAATATTGATTTGGAATAGAGTTAAAAACATGCACACACATAAAAGAAGCAGTTAAACAGCAGCAGGGTGTGGGGTGGGTCTTAGAGAAGGAGAAAATACTTTCAGAGAAAATTTCCCCAATAAATAATAGAGATGAATAAGAATACCTGTGCTTTAAGAGTGGAAGAAAGAATCAATTAAGTTTTTAAAGCAAAGATAAAAACCACTCACACTTGATGGTCGCAGTTGGTTTGTAAAGTATTTGATAAAATCATCTTCCAGAGTAAGAATAATTGGAGAATAAAATTTTAAAGATAGTTAGTTTGCAATAACCTTGGTATAAATTGTCTTGATAAATTTGAACACTAAATGAAAAGAATTATGAGAAGTTTTAAAAATTCAAGGTGAATATGCTACGAAATTTCTCACATTGGGTGTAATTAAAGCTATTTGTTAACTGAAAAGACAGCACGCTTGCCACAAAATTCTAGAGATGGAGAACAGATTAGTGATTGCTAGATGTTATAGAAAGAGTGAGGGACAGGGAATTAGAAATTGTGGCTATGAAAGGATAGCACTTGGAATCCTTGTGATACATCTGTTCTGTATCTTGAGTGACTACACACACACACACACACACACACACACACACACAGAGTATATGAAAAACTGTTATCTGAATAAACTCCGTAGATTATACCAATGTCAATTTCCTGGCTTTGATATTATAACATAGTTACAAAAGAATGTTACCATTGGAGAAAACAGGGTGAAGGTACATAGACCCTTCGTTTACTTTTTTTTTCCCCCCAAACTTCCCATGAATCTATACTTATTTCAAAATAAAGATTTTAAATAACAGCATACTTCAGAGGGGAGCAGGGGAAATGGCGTCGATGATGGAGGCTCTGTTCATCCCTCTGGCAATCAAATCAAAGTTGTGATGGAAACAAGGAGTAAAACAGCAAGGAAAAATCGCTTGGGATCTAGATGAACAAGCCATACAACTAGGGAGAAATCTAAGCAATCATCCTGAAATGGCAGAAGGTAGGACAGGGTGAGAATACGAGGCTGCCCTGTCCCAAACGACTGAGTGAGACAGAGGCTGCTGCAGACGCCTCTTAAAGGGGCTGCGGCCGTGAGTGGACTTCTGTGGTGATGGACCTGCTCGTGATGAGCACCAGTGCCAGTTCAGCTGCGCAGGAACTTACAGGGTGACACTGAGTTGTTGGAGTGAGGGTCGTGGCGAGGCTCTCTCCCTGGCCGAAGTGCCAGCAGTATCCATTGTTCCTGTTGAGCCCTCCCCCCTACCCAGTGTGCAGACTCAACGCTGCCATAGCAGTGATGTCATCAAACTGGATAACAGAGATCGCTCAGCCCAGAGGATTCCCTGAAACTCTGCCTCCCCCAACTCGCAGCCCCACCCAAGTTACATCCAGGGTGTATCCTCCAGGAGTCGGGGGCTCCTTGCTGAGCAGCGACAAGACTAACACTGGTGACAGCTGGACTTGGTTTCTGGTGTGGCCTTTTGAGGCAACTATAAGCACAGCACCTGTGGATTGCTTGCTGAATCTTAAAAGGTGGCCCCAGAGGGGAACAGGCTGGGGCTAAATCTGACCTGCAGCTGAACCCCTCTCAGGATTGTGCCACTGGACATTTACTACACAAACTGTATTAATAAAACCAGGAGACTTAGAAGCTTTGCTTAATACACAGACACAGACACAGAAAGGCAGCCAAAACGGGAAGACAAAGAAGCAGAAACCATATGAGAGAACAGAAGAGATCCAGAAACAATGGAGTCAAGCAATCTAATGGATGCAGAGTTCAAAATACTGGTTATAAGGATGCTGAATAAACTTAGGAGAAGTGTAGATGAATTCAGTGAGAACTTTAACAAAGAGATAAAAAATATAAAAATGGAAATGGAGATTATAAAAGAGAACCAGTCAGAAATGAAGAACACATTATCTGAGATAAAGAGTATATTAGAGGGAATCAATAGCTTGGATAAATAAGATAAATGAACCACTACTATAGAGGATGGGGAAACCAAGGACACTCAATTGGAATAGCAAGAAAACAGATGCCAAGACTATAATAATAATTTAAGGAGCCTATGGGACACAATTAAATGTAAAAATATCTGTGTCATAGGGGTACCTGAAGAAAAACAAGAAGTTGAAGAGCTATTTGAAGAAGTAATGATGGAAAACTTCCCTAATCTGGTGAAGAAAATAAACATATAACCTCAGGAAGCTCAGAGTCACAGAAAAGATGAACCCAAATAGTCCCACACCAAGACACATTAAAATTAAAATGCCAAAGATTAAGTACAAAGAGAGAATCTTAAAAGCAGCAAGAGAAAAAGCAGTTAGTTACCTATAAAGGCACACCCATAAGACTAGCAGACTGATTTCTCAAAAGATGAGCTTGGCACAAAATATTCCATGTGATGAAAAGCCAGGGTCTACAACCAAGAGTCCTTTATCCAGCACAGCTATCATTTAGAGTCAAAGGGCAGATAAAGAGCTTCCCAGACAAAAATAAACTAAAGGAATTTATCAGCACCAAGCCAGTAATATAGGAAATGTTGGAGAGATTTAAGAAGAAAAAACATGTATCAAAAACATGAAAATGAATGGTAAACTACATTCCTATCAACAAGTACCTCAAATGGAAAAGAATTAAGTGCTCCAAACAAAAGACAGAGTGGCTGAATGGATAAGAAAACAAGATCCCTACATATGCTGCCTACAAGAGACTCACTTCAGATTAAAAGACACATACAGACTAAAAGGGGATGGAAAAAGATATTGCCTTGATGGATCTGAAGGGTATTGCGTTGAATGAAATGGGTTGGATAGAGAAAGACAAATATCGCATGATTTCACATACAAAAGTGGAAATAAACTCATAGGTACAAAGAATATTTTGAGGGATACTAGATGGGAGCGGGGTTTAGGGGGGGAAATAGGGCAAAGGGATTGAGAGGTGCAGGTGGATGGTTGCAGAGTAGACATGGGGATGTAGAGTATAGCATGGGAAAAATGGTTAATAATGTTGAAATGAATATGTTGGGGGGAGGAGGAGTGCTGGATTTGGTGGGGTGATCGCTTTGCAAATTGGGTGGATCTCTGAACTGTATGCTGTACAGCTGAGGCTGGTGTGTCGTATGCTAACTATAATCGATAAAAAATACCTCATTGAATTGTACAATGTAAATGCAGGCAATTAGTTGTCTATTATATTTCAATAAAGATAGGAAAAAAACAGGGAAAAAAGGAATCAAAAAATGACGGCACACTTAATTGAATAGCCACAGTTAATATAATTTTATAAATCAGCTGCCCCTTTCTTAACTCTGTGCTTTGTCTCACAGTATTTCCTCAGGCAGAAATGTTCTTCCCTTCCTTTGTCTAAATCCTACCTGTCATTTTAAGACATCTTCCTAGCAGCTTTAACTAATTAATTTTTCATTGTCCTTCTGTTGAGCAACTTTACACATCTTAAATTTAATCTGACTTATCAGTAATATTTTTCTCTCCCCCTCATAAGTAAATGGTGGTTGCTGGGGCACACAATCTAGAATAAAAAACTCATTACCCCACTTACTAATGGCTCCCTTTAGCAATAGTCTCAGTTAAAGAACTCTGTCTCACCCATGGCTGTGTTGCTTTCCTAGAGTGGTCCATATCCAATAACCTCTTGCCTCACCTCAGGATATTTTGAAAAGGTCATTTTTAATGTATGTAGGATCTGTAGTGATTAACTCCT
Source organism: Pteropus vampyrus (assembly GCF_000151845.1). Classification (NCBI taxonomy): domain Eukaryota; kingdom Metazoa; phylum Chordata; class Mammalia; order Chiroptera; family Pteropodidae; genus Pteropus; species Pteropus vampyrus. The sequence continues at coordinate 656,646 of NW_011888989.1, read as the reverse complement.
CTTTCATTCCTGATATTGTTGATTTGTGGTTTATTTCTTAATCAGTCTAGCGAGGAATTTATGGATTTTGTTGATATTTCAAAGATCTAACCTTTGGTCTTGTAAAGATTCTCTTATCTTCTATTTTATTTATGTCTGCCTTTGTCTTTATTATTTCCTTCCTCCTACTCTTTTGCGCTTTATTTGCTCTATTTTTTTTCTAGCTTCCTAAGGTGGAAACTGAGTTCAAAATGATTTACTCTTTCCTTTTTTTAATACATATATTTAAAGCTCTAAATCACCCCCTAAATATCTCCAAATATTTAGGTGTTTCCCAGATATTTTTGTTATTTATTTCTAATTTAATTCTATTATTATTAGATAACATATTATACATGATTTCAATCTTTTAAAATTTATTGAGATTTGTTTCATAGCCTGGCATATGGTCTATCTGGGTGAACAAATCATGTATATTTGAAAAAGTTTGTATTCTATATTTGTTCAGTGTAGTGTTCCATAAAATATCAATTAGGTCAAGATGGTTGATAATAGTATTCAGATCTTTCATGTCTTTACTAAATTTTACCAAGAGCTGATACTAATTGCTAAGAGAGGATTGTTAAAGGTTCCAACTATAATTGTATATTTGTTTATTTCTCCACTTAGTTCTGTCAGTCTCACCTAGAGTGGGCAGAAGCTGATGTCTCTCTTCAATTTTTGAGCCTTAGATAACTCAAAAGTCTGCTCCACACATGTGTGTTTCAGCCAGAAATAAGGACAGTTTATATAAAAATTTGGTTTTCCTCTCTGACTTCTCTCCTTTTGGGGACGTTTTTTTGTGGATTTCTGCATACTTTCCAGCACCTCTGGTTGTCCCAAAAGCTATTTTCTGATTTTTCTTTCTTTTTCTTTCTTACTTTTTAAAAATTTATTATTATTATTATTTTAATTTTCTAGGTTTTCAAGCCACTACAAGCAAGGATATCAACTGGAGCCTGCCCTTAATCAAAACAAACAAACAAACAAAAACAACATAAAAACGGGTAATTCACTGAATCCCATTTCTTTCCTATAAGCATTCACTCATTTCTAGTATATATCTTCTTTTGGTGTACTCCCAAATCTCCAGGTCGTTATTTTTTCTATTCAGTGCAGTTTTTAGTTTTCACCTGTGAGAGGGCTGGTCTAGTAGAAAGTCTTCTGTTATTATTGGAAACAGAACTCCTTATTTTTTCTACTGTCTGTAGGATCTGTACTGATTTCTCTTCTCATTTCTGATATTGGTAATTTGTGCCACGTCCTCCACCCCCAACCTTGATTGATCAGTTTAGCTAGAGGTTTACCAATTTTATTGATCTTATTAAAAAACTTTTCTATTCCATTTACTTCCAAAATCATCTTTATTTCATTTTCTACTTTTGTCCCCCCCCCCCAAATTCTTAAAGTGGAAGCTTAAATAATCTAATTTAAATTTTCCTTTTCTAATATAAAATGTAAAGCTATAAATTTTCCCTCCAAGCATTGCTTTAAGTGTGTTCCACATCTTTTGATACACATTTTTTATTCAGTTCAAAATGTCTTTCAATTTCCTTTGTGACTTTTCCTTTAATCCATGGGTAATTTAGAAATGTATCATTTAATTTCAAACTATTTAGAATTTTCCCAGATAGCTTTACAACTTCATAACAAATCTATGAGGTAAATACTATTATTACTCATTTTATTAAAAAGTCCATGAGAACAGAGATCATTAGTTTTTTCTTACCTCTGCATTCCCTGAAGCACAGTAGGCATTTAAAAAATATTTGGCGAATAAAAAAAAATTTAGTGTTGATAAATTTCTCAACGGAAAGGAGCAAAATGGACGTCAGCGTCTGTCTGGGTCATAGAGCCAGCAGTTTCGCGTCCTTGAGGATCAGCCGAGCTTGAGATCCCTCAGAGGTGCAACATAAAACTAGTGGTTTACATATCCTCGTCAAGCGCTGCTGGACTGACTGGATGTTGCGGGACATCAGGATCCAGAAAACAAAAAACGGAAATTTGAGAAGGCAAACCCCTTCCTGACGCGAATCTCAGTGTCTAAGAAGGTGAAGTTTGGCCGCTCAAGCGATCCTATCCGGGATCAACAGCAAGGTCTCTGTCAGTCGCCGTGTGGCCCTCTAGCCTCGCCAAGAGGAGACGCCGGAAGCCTCGACTGCTCCCTGCGGGGCGAGCCCGCCCGCGCGCTTTTCCGGCCCCTCCCACATCCGCCAGGAACCCTCTTGCTTTCAATCTCATGGTGCTGTTATCCCTCATGGATAGGATTTATGCCAGGATAACGAGTCCCGGTCTCTTCTACTTCTAGAAGGGTTTGTTCCAGCCCTCCGGGTGCCAGCGTTTGCTGGCCAAGTGGGCTGCAGCAAGAGGAGGTTTCTCTGGAGTTATCTCCGGGCGACTCGCGCCGTCGCCGAGTCGCACCCTTGTTCCGCGACGAGGTTGGTGTTTGGGAGCCTGCGGTGGGCTCCTTGTCTTGGAATGCAACCAGATGCCCCCTCAGCCAGTAGTTATGAGGCTGCCTGTAGCTAACCATTGCCTTGCCCTGCAGTCCTTGCTAAGCATTCCCAAGAGCGCATTTGTGAGAATTGGGGCTCCTTGAGAAGAGGTGGAACTGTGCACTTTGTTGATAGTCCGAAGTTACTACACTGTGAGAAAGTTCCTGCCCAGATGGTTGTAGAATTTCTGGCTCAGTGGTCGTAATAATTTTTGTCCCGATCACACTTGAGCTCCATGCAGGGGCTGACTATAGAGGTCTTTTCAGTGTGTGCGTGCGTGCGTGCGGTGTTCTGGCTGTTATTTAAAAAATCTATGAAGATTCTTATATTTTGATACATGCTTCTCGTCGTATCTTCCCCTAACTCCCCTCTATTCTCACCTGAGGGGTATCACTCTCCTTTAGGATATTCTGTTGGTCTACTTTACCTTTGAATAGAAGTAGCAACTCTCTACTTAAACTTTGCACATTTAAAACACATTCTGTGTTCTTCTGCTCAAAATCTTACTGGCCTTCCTGTTGATTCAGGATAAAACAAATTCCTTAGCTGGCTTTAAGACCCTCCAAGGTCTTGGTTCCGAATCCTCAGTCTTGTGTCCTTTCTTGGAAAACACACTTATACACACGGTATCCTTGCCAACCTGCAGGAATGTCATGACTTTGGATATGACAGAGTTTTATAATAGTTTACCTTTGTTTTGAAATTTATTTTTTTATTTAGTTAGAATTTGTTGAGTATTGCCAAGCACTGTTTTAGGAGCTGGGGATATAATGGGGGAGAGCGGAATACAGTTCTTTTTAAAAGTCCGTTTAAAAGTCCTTAAAAAAAGATAACAGCCTATTTGAGATATAGTTTACATACCATAGAGTTAACCCATTTAAAATGCATTTTAAATGTATTTTACTTTTTATTTTTTATTTTCAGTTCAGTTGTCAGAGTATCTGCTTCCATGTTATCTTTGCAAACAGTTCTTATAGGGGCACAATGTTGCTTTCTGCCCATTCCAAAGGTTATTTTGCCTTGTTTTAACATCGCAAGATTTGAGATATAAGACATGCAAGGTAGTTCTAGGTGCATTTTAATGTGGCACTGTATATATGTATGTTTTTGATCTTGATCAGTTTACATCATAATTAATTTAAAAACATTGTCATCACCCCAAAAAGAAACCCTGAACCGATTAACAGTCTATTCTTATTTCCTTTCCTACTCCATTCCTTTCCTAGCCCTATGCAACTACTAATCTGTCTATGGATTTGCCTATTCTGAACAATTTATGTAAATGAAATCATGCAGTATGTGGTCTTTTTTGATTGTCTTTTTTCACTTAACATATCATCCATGTTGTAGCATGTATTAGTACTTCATTCCTTTTTACTGCTAGATGATATTTCATTGTATGGATATACCACCATTTATCCATTAGTCAGTTGATGGCCATTTGGGTTGTTTGGATATTATAAATAATGCTGCTATGAATGTTCATGTACATGTTTTGGTGTGAACAACATGTTTCCATTTCTCTTGGGTATATACCTAGGAGTAGAATTGCTGGGTCATATGGTAACTCTACATTTAACACTTTTGAGGAATTGCCAGACTGTTTTCTAAAGCAGGTGCACCATTTTACATTCCCATCGTCAGTTTATGAAGGTTCTGATTTCTCCACATCCTCACCAACACTTGTCATTATCTGTCTTTTTTTTACTCTTGCCATCGTAGTGGGTGTGAAATGTGTCTCATTGTGGTTTTAATTTGCATTTCTCTGGTGGCTAGCGATGCTGAGCATCTTTTCATGTGCTTATAGGCCTTTGTATATCTTCTTTGGAGAAATCTCTATTCATACTTTTTGTCCTTTTTTAAATCAGGTTGTCTTTTCATCGAGTTGTAAGAGTTCTTTGTATATTCTAGATACAAGTCTCTTATAAGATATATGAAAGCATTGTAGATTATGCTATAGTTCCTTTCGATGAAAAGCAAATAAGGTTATATTCTCCCTGGAGACCATATTACAGGTTTGTGGGGGTAAATCAGAGAGTAAGTTGAACAACTGTTATATATGGCACTATATAAACAATATAAAGTTAAGTATAGTACCAGGAACTCAAATGTCACATTAACCAGGAAACTACTATGTCAATTTCTACAACTCATATAATCAGATCAGGCCCAGGAAAAGATGCTGTGAAGATTGTGCGAGCAGCATTTTGAGATTTGAAAAATAAAGCAGGGTGAAACAGTTACATAATTTGTCCATTCCCTATTGACTTTTGTTTTTTTCCTTATTGATGTGTAAGAGTTCTTTGGTAGAGATAGTAACCCATTGACTTAGCTATGTGGCAGATGTCTTCAGTCTATTAGCCTATTGAATTTGTTTTAAATCTTTGACTATAATGATGTTTTACCTTTTTTGTGTAGTCAGCACTGTCTTGTTTATTTGAAAGGTTTCAGGGTGGTAGTATTGGGATACCGCTATTAAATTATGAGTTATAGAAACTGACATAGTAGGTTTCTGGTTAGTGTGACATTTGAGTTCCTGGTACCATATTTAACTTTATAGTGTTTATATACTGCCTCCTTATATCCCTACCTAGAAAAATATGCTATAATCTGCTTCAGCTTTGTTGATTCATTTAATTTTCTATTTCAAACAGACTCCTGGGAGTTATTCCCTTATTCTTTTGTTCATGTTTAATATACTGCATTAGATTTGTGAGAGCCATCTTGGACAAGTGGTACTTATTTCACGTTAGCAGAAGTTTATTTGAAGATGTAATGTGTGTAGAGCTTGCATGTAACTATGCTGGTTCTATATTAATTGAGGCATGCTGGGAACAGTAGTTTTATAAAATTCTGTTAACATTATTTTGTTATTTGTTTTGCTCATTTCAGGAATTTAAAGGTAGTGGTAATTCAAAAATATTTAAGATCTCAACATTTTGAGAAACCAAGGAAAGCTATGTTATAGTTCTGTAGAAAAAGTTGAATCTCTTTATTTTACATACAATGTTCCAAGTTTTATTATTGCTAGGAGGACTCTTTGTGTCTTGTTTAAATTGTATTAAAATTTACATAACACGAAGTAACATTTTATTCATTTTTAACTGTACAATTCAGTGACATTAAGTACATTCACATTGTTGTGCACCTCTCCCCACCATTCTCTCCAGAACTTTTATCCTCAGAAATTAAAACTCAGTACCTATTAAATAATACTCCTCCCCCAAACCCTGACAACCACCATTCTACTTTCTGTCTCTATGAGTTTAACTATTCTAGGTTTCTTGTACAAGTAGAAGCATACAATATTTGTCCTTTTGTGTCAGATTTATTTCACTTAGCGTAATGTCTTTAAGGATTAGTCATATTATAGCATATTGCAGAATTTCCTTCCTTTTTAAGGCCAGATAGTATTCCATTGTATGCATATATCAAAATTTGTTTATTCATTTATTAGTTGGTAGACATTTGAGGTGTTTCCCCAAATGTTTGTGCTGCTGTGTACATTGGTACTCAGATAACGGTTTGAATATTTGGATATATACTCGGAAGTGAAATTACCGGATCAAATGTTATTCTCTTTCATGTTTTAAGGAACTATCCATATACTTCAGTGTTTCTGTCACTCACATGAAATGTGAGATTTAAAAGAACTGTATAATTTAAGTGCATATTATCACATTTACCTTTCTATAAAATATAAATTCAAAGAGCCATCTCCTAGTTGAAGGGATGTTGATGTTTTTGTCTTAGGACTTGCTGATCTTTGGGTTTTAAAATTAATAGGATTTAGAATAAGTAAAAGGTTTATTTCAATTGTTTCCCCAAATACTAAACTTCTTTGAAATCTCAGCTCTTGTTTTTTTTTTTTTAATTCTTAATTCTTTCTATGTTTTCTCATTTTTAATGCAAATTACCCATCTTGGTGGATTCTCTAAAATGGAACTGATTTTTCAACTTTGTGTAGTTCCAAAGGTCTGGATTATACTTTTATCATTCTCAGTTACTCTGATATTGTACTGTAATAGGATATATGAATAAAGAATGTGATGCTTCTTATCAGCTGGAAAATAATTGCTTTAAGTTTTTACTTCAAGAGAACAGGACAGTTAATTAAGACTTAACATTTAACTCTTGAATTTATTTTCTTGGATCCATTCCAAAATCTGTCTTTACTCTTGTAGTATTCCTAGCAAAAGAAGCTGTGGATAAAAGTATCCTTAATATTTATATATTTGTTTTCAAATGGTTTTAAACTTTTGCAGAGTTATGAGTTAACTCTTACTTAAGGTTAACCTTTGTGGCAAGAATAACTCCAGTGTTAAGGATGAATCTGTGAGTTATAGACTCTTATCAGTGTCTTAAGGTATTTTATATTCCAGTTTTTTTCTATCACATGTAGGACCCCCATCTATAACATCCCTCACAATTGGCGGCATTAATTAACTAGCAAATGGAGCAAATGTATAAGAAGGTACAGATTTCGATTGCCAGCATCTTGAATTTGAAGCTTTAATGGACATGTTCAGTGGGAAATGATGAAGTGGAGCTTGTGAGACATTCATACTTGTTGTTGACGCATAGGTTTTCAAACCTAACCCACCCAAAAAAGAATTACCTTTTCCTTACATTTCCATCAATTTATATCTGGCGGTATATATTTCCCTGGGTCAGACTAGAACGACCATATTTATCTATATGCTCATGCAAGACGTCTGGGACCCTCTTTAAGACCTCTCAACATTCTCTTTATTCTACCTCTCAGAAAGAGTTTTGTAAATTTTTATTTCATCTCTACCTCTATCATCCTACTCCACTATCTCTCACCTGGATACTGCCTCCCAGTTGGTCTGCCAAAAATTGTTATTATCTCTATTTTTCATACAAAAGCTATTGTAAAAATATAAAATTTGATCATGTCAATCTCCTCTTGAAACTTTTCTATTATTTACCATTATATTTAGAAAAAATCTAAAATATTTAACTCAACCCACCGTGTTTCTCTCTCCGCACAACCCTTTGATATGGCCTCTCTGCTTTCTGCCAAAGCTTCATATTATTCCACTTTTCCCTTTTTCGCTGTGATCCATCTTGTGTGGTGTCCTTTGTTCCTTGTTTGTAGGAGGTAAGGAGAGTAGATGAAGAGAGTCCTCTTAAAAAGTCATATACATTTTAGATAAGGAAAAGATGCTTAGTAATTAAAGTTTGTGGCTCATAGGGACATTTTCATAGCAATCAGGAACTCATTACTTTGTCACTTTTCAACTCTTCAAATTAAATCTAGGGATAAATGCATATCTGAGTGAAGAGTCTACGTGGAAAAAAATATTTCAGCTGAGAAAAGGAAATTTAGGACCAGGCAGTCATTACCTATAATATTCCTTTATATTTGTTAGCTTTCACTCAGTGTGCCTAAAACGACTATTTTTGTAATTTCATTCTTCTAGTGTTTAATGATACATTAACTTTGTTTTTTGTGCATGTTGCCTCAGCAACCAGTCGGCCCACACAACCATCTAGGGCTTAGATGCTGTTAGGGGCATCCCGAAAAAGTGATAGTGGTACAGCCTGTTCTTGAGTTTCTTGTTTCCCAAGGCAGTTCATTCCTTCTTGGAATAGTTTTGTCAGCTAAGAAAAGTTTCTCTCTCTAGTAACAATCTCTGACCTGCAGTTTCCCCATACTGGTTCTAGTTTGCCTTGGAGGAATAGAGAACAATCCTAACTTCTCTTCCTCTGTTAGCCCTTTAGCTATCGAAGTAGCTGTTGTAGCTCCCTGAATTGTCTTTTTGATGAACATCCTCAGCTTCTTTAACTATAGTTGTGTTCACTGTTCTGGGCACTTTACTGATTATCCTCTAGTTCAGTGTTTGAAAGTTTGATATTGAGACAGACTGTATCAGAATCAAAGATATTTATTATAACAACTCCTGTGGGATTAGGATAGTAGATTGACTCTTCTAAAACTTGCTCCCTATTGAAACCCCACTAAAGCTACAGTAAAAACAGGACAATAATATCAGAAAAGGAGACAATAGTGGTACAATTTAGAAAACCAAATAGCCCAAGAATGAATAGAAATTAATTTAGATGCCCAAGACTCATGGTTATCATAAATTAACAGAGGGAAAACTGAAACCAGTTATATTTACCTTGTAAACCTCAAAAAGCTTAAGAACTAGCAATACCAGATATCTCTGGAAATTGGGATACAGGGAGATAAAATAAAGAAGATTGACTATGCTGACAAGTAATTCTTCCTAATGGATGCTTTCACCTTGGGACAAATTCTGTAGGTTCAAACATAATCTCTAGGTAAAGTAGCATTTCCACATGAGAAGGCATTCTTAGCATTTCTCAGGAAATTTTATGTTTGTTCAAATCCAAAATCCTGAGAAAGTCATTTTAAAAGTCAGGAAAACAGAAAAAAAACTTTTCCTGAGGATTAAAGCTTAACAATCAATATTTTTGGATACCATTCGTTCTAAAAGCTCTACTGATATTCATTGAAAAGTAAGAGCAAGACTTGCAGATATACCAAATGGAAAGTAAAGGTGCACATTTCTAGAAACTGAGACAGGAACACCTAGGAGTAAATCATCATGATCTAAGCAATCACATTTGTAGCCTTTGCTATCTTAAAAATAGGTGTTTTGTTCTTCCTACTGCTAACAGTGAGTTATTATTATAAGTAAAATAAGCATTAAAAAGTTTATATGCATAGTATGTTTCATGTGGATTCTATGACTGGTGTTCTAAGACATAACAAATTTGGGAGGAAAATAAATCTGTCAATTGGCAATTATAACATGATATTCTGTGTAGTATTATTAACCTTGCTATGAGATCTCAAGTTGTGCATGTAAATACTACAAAATAATATTGGCTGGTGTTTTGAGTTCAGAATATTCATTATGTAGTTTTTAATAAAGCATTTATAGAGGAATTGCAACGAGGAGGTATAAATATTTTTGTGCAGTACTCCCATATGAAATGAGAACTTACTCTAAAATATTAATATTGATTTCAAAGGTAAAACCAAAATTAGAATAAGCAGAAAATTAGTTTATCATTAAAGAAGTAAAGAAGCTTGCTATATATGAAGTAACATGTAATCTAACACTGAACTTGAAAATGCCTTTTGATGCATTCTGAATTTGACCAGTGTCACCACAGAATGAATGAAATTTTTCTACATCTGGTATATTTGTCATGAAAGACTATTGAGCAAGGTAAGTAATACATGACATTTAAATTTTCATTTTAAGAATATTCTAAATATTTATAGTACTTCAGGCTTTACAAGGATTTTAACCTGGCATTTATTTTACATTAATGTTTCTTTTTAAAGTCTTTTTTTTTTTTTAGCTTTATTGAGATATAATTGACATATATCCTTGTGTATGTTTAAGTTATACTAAGTGATGGCTTGATACATTTATATATTTTGAAAGAATTATAGGAGGCTTATTAATACCTCAGCCACCTCACATTATTACTTTTTGTGTGTGGTGGGGTATATAGTAAGAATATTTAAGATCTGTTTTCTTAGCAACTTTCAAGTATATAATACAGTATTGTTAACTGTAGTCGTCATACTTACTGTACATTAGATCCCCAGAACTTAATCATCTCATAACTGGAAATTTGTATGCCCTTGACCCAACATCTCCCATTTCCACTACTCCAAGCCCCTTCAAACAACATTCAACTCTCTGTTTCTATGAGTTTGCCTTTTTTATTTTCTTTATTTTATATTTTTAAATTTATTATGGTGACATTTATTAACAAAATCCAATAAGTTTCAAGTGTACAATTCAACAATAAGTCATATATATATTGCATTCTGTGTTCACCACCCATAGTTAGATTTCTATCACTACATATTTGATCCCTTTTACCCCATCTGCCTCCCTCCTCCCCCCTTACCCTCTGGTAACCACTATTCTGCTGTCCATGAGTCTCTGTCATGTTGCTTTTAGAGTTATATCTCACATGTAGGTGATACCATATAATTTTCAACTTTTTCTGTCTGGCTTATTCCACTTAGCATGATTATCTCAAGATCCTTCTATATTGTTGCAAACCGCAATATTTTGTCTCTTCTTACAGCTGAGTAATATTCCATTGTACATATGTACCATATCTTCTTTATCCAATCATCTATTGTAGGACACTTCAGTTGCTTCTGTGTCCTGGTCACCATTAATAATGCTGCTGTGAACATTGGTATGTATCTATCTTTCCGGATATATGTTTTCAAGTCTTTGGGATAAATACTCAATAGAGGGATGGCTGAATCATATAGTAGATCAATGCTTAGTTTTTTGAGGAACCACCCTTCTGTCTTCCATAGTGGCTGTACCAATTTGCATTCCTACCAGCAGTGTGTGAGGGTTCCTTTTTTTCTGCATCCTTTCCAACACTTGTTATTACTTGTCCTGTTGATGACAGCCATTCTAACAAGTGTGAGATGGTATCTCTTTGTGGTTTTGATTTGCATTTTCCCTAATAGCTAGCAATGTTGAATATCCTTTCATATGTTTGTTGGCCATTTCTACATCTTCCTAGGAGAAGTGTCTGTGCAGGTCCTCTGCCCAGTTTTTAATTGGATCATTTGTTTTTTGTTGTTATTGAGTTGTATGAGTTCTTTGTATATTTTGGAACTTAGTCCCTAATCGGAGGCATTGCTTGCAAACACATTTTCCCATTCAGATGGTTGTCTCTTTCCTTCTCAACGATTTCTTTTGCTGTACAGAAGCTTTTTAGTTTGATGTAGTCTCATCCAGTTATTTTTGCTTTTACTTCCCTTGCCTTTGAGGTCAAATTCATAAAATCCTCTTCAAGACCAAGGTCCTTGAATTTAGTTCCTGTTTTCTTCTATGCAATTTATTGTTTCAGATCTTATATTCAGGTCCTTAATCCATTTTGAGTTAATTTTGGTGTGCGATGATAGGCAGCAGTCTAGTTTCATTCTTTTGCAGGTGGCTTTCCAGTTTTCCCAGCACCATTTATTGAAGAGGCTTCTCTCTCTCCATTTTATGTTTCTGGCTACTTTGCTGAAAATTATTTGCCCATATAAACAGGGGTTTACTTCTGGATTATCGATTCTATTCCACTGGCCCATGTGTACGTTTTTCTCTGCCAATACCATCCCATTTTGATTATTGTTGTTTTGTGTATAATATGAGTCGGGTCAAGTGATACCTCCAGCCTTGTTCTTTTTTTCTCAGGAATGGCTTTGGCAATTCGGGGTCCTTTGTGCTTCCGTACAAAACTGATGATTTTTTGTTCCATTTCTTAAAAGTGCCGATTGGATTTTGATGGATATTGCATTAAATCTATATAATGCTTTAGATAATAAGGTCATTTTAACTATGTTAATTATTCCAATCCAGGAACACAGAATATCTTTCCATTTCTTTGTATCTTACTCGATTTCTTTTTATAGGGTTATATAGGTCATTCACATGTTTTGTAAGATATATTCCTAGATATTTTATTCTTTTTGTTTCAATTGCAAAAGGAAGTATTTTTTCCATTTCTTTTTCTGACAATTCACTATTAGGTATAAAAATGCTATGGATTATTAAACATTGACTTTGTATCCAGAAACTTTACTATATTTGCTTATTATTTCTGGTAGCATTCTTGTGGAGTCTTTAGGGTTTTCTATATAAAGAATCATGTCATCTGCAAATAGTGACAGTTTGACTTATTCATTTCCTATTGGGATGCCTTTTACATCTTTCTCTTGCCTGATTGCACTCACTACAACCTCCAATGTTATATTGAATAACAGTGGCGATAGTGGACAGCCTTGTCTTATTCCTGATCTTAGAGGGAGGTTTTTAGTTTTTCACCATTAAGTATAATATTGGCTGAGGGTTTGTCGTAGATGGCATTTATTATTTTAAGGTACTTTCCTTCTACACTGATTTTATTAAGTGTTTAGATAATAAATGGATGCTGTATCTTATCAACATTTTTTCTGCATCTATTGATATGATCATATGATTTTTATTTTTTAATTTGTTTATGTAGTGTATCACGTTAATTGATTTGAGTATGTTGAACCATCCCTGTGCCTCTGGGATGAAGCCCACTTGATCATGGTGTATAATCTTTTTATTATGTTGTTGTATTTGGTTCGCTAGTATGTTATTTAGGATTTTTGCTTCTGTGTTCTTGAGAGATATTGGTCTTTGGTTTTCTATTTTTGTGTTATCTTTACCAGGTTTTGGTATCACGGTAATAATGCCTCATGAAATGAGTTAGGAAATATTGCCTCCTCTTTGATTTTTTGGAAGAGTTTGAGGAGAATAGGTACTAGTTAAATCTTCTTTGACTGATGATAGAATTCACTGGTGAGGCCATCTGGTCCTGGACTTTTACTTTTTGATAGGTTTTTGATGATTGTTTCAATTTCCATACTGCTGATCGGTCCATTTAGATTTTCCATTTCTTCTTGATTCAATTTTTGAAGATTGTATCTTTGTAAGTACTTGTCCATTTCTTCTAGGTTATTAAGTTTGTTGTTATATACTTTTTCATAGTATTCTTATAGGATCCTTTGTATTTCTTTGGTGTCTATTGTAATTTCCCCACTTTCATCCCTGATTGTATTTGTATCCTTTTTTCTTTAGTGAGTCTAGCCAAGGGAAGACTCAAAGAACCAGCTCTTTGTTGCATTTATTTTTTTCTATCATTTTGTTTGTTTGTTTGTTTTCAATTTCATTTAATTCTGCTCAAATTCTGATTATTTCTTTCCTTCTTCTGACTTTAAGCTTCATTTGTTCTTCTTTTTCTAGTTTTTTAAGATGAAGCGTTAAGTTGTTTATTTGGCCTGGTTCTTGTTTTCGGAGATAGGCCTGTAATCATATGAACTTTCCTCTTATTACGGCTTTTGCCGTGTCCCCAAAATTTTGATATGTTGTACTATCATTATCTTTTGTTTCTATGTATCTCTTGTTCTCTTTTTTAATTTCTTCTCTCAGTTATTCTTCAGTAGTATGTTGTTTAATCTCCATGTATTTATGATTCTTCTCACTTTCTTTTTACAGTTGATCTCCAGCTTCAAAGCATTATGATGAGAGAATAAGGTGGTATGATTTCAACCCTCTTGTCTCAGTATGTGGTCAATCCTTGAAAATGTTTCAGGTGCGCTGGATAAGAATGTATAAGCAGCTGTTTTGGGATGGAAGGCTCTGTAAATGTCAATTATGTCCAGTTGGTCTAATGTGTCATTTAAGGATGTTATTACCTTATTGATTTTCTGTTTGGGTGATCTGTCCATATTTGACAGTGGAGTATTTAGGTCCACTACTATGATAGTGTTTTACTCTGTTTCTCCCTTTAGTTCTGTTAGTAATTGCTTTATATATTTTGGCGCTCCCTGATTGGGAGTATAGATATTAATAAGTGTTATGTCTTTTTGGTATATATTCCTTTTATCATGAAGTGTCCCTCATTATCTTTCTTTACTTTTTTTACTTTTTAAGTGTGCTTCGTCTCACTTTTCTCTGCTTCGTCCCACTTTTCTCTGAAAGCCATTTGCTTGAAATATTTTTCACTCTTTCACTTGAAGAATGTATTTGTCTTTTGAACCAGGATGCGTCTCATGGAGGCAGCATATTGTTGGGTTTTGTTTTTTGATACAATCTGTAGCTCTGTGCCTTTTCATTGGTGAGTTCAGTACATTTACATTTAGGGTGATTATTGAAATATGAGGTTTTCCTATAGCCATTTTATCTATTGCTTTCTAACAGCTTGGTGTTTCCATTGTTTCCTTGTCCTTGTGTTCCTACTATTTATTTATTTATTTATTTATTTATTTATTTATGTTTAGTGGTATGGATTTTCCCTCTAGTCCTTCTTGTTTTATGTTGTATACTTCAGTTCTGAACCTTTAGCGTGTTTTACCATTACGAATGTGCAAAGGATAGTTTTAAATGCATACATACATACATACATAGACATATAAATATATATAAATAGTCTATTTTCTTCTGTGCCTTTTCTCCATTTCCTTTTATGAATTTGGATCTTTAAGTCCTCTTTTCTGTTATTGTTGTCTCAATTTGTCCCTATTTATGCTGAACTTTCATTACTATCTTGCAATCACAAATCTCCTCTTATTGTTTAAGCTTAAAAGGCCATCTTAATAAGGGTTGCACTACTCTACTTCTATCTGCCTGCTAGTAGCCGTACTCATAGCTATGTGGTTTTTTTTGTCATTTTGTTTTAGGTGAGCTGACCCCTTTCAATATTTCCTGTAATGCAAGCCTCATAGTAGAGAATTCCCTCACTTTTTGTATATTTGGAAATGTCTTTATTTCTTCTTCATATCTAAAGGAGAGCTTATTATTCTTGGCTGGTAGTTCCTTTCATTTAATAGTTTAAATATTTGATTCCACTTCTCTCTTGCTTGTAAGGTTTGTGTTGAGAAGTCCAACAATCATCTAATGGGTTTTCCTTTATAAGTTACTGTCTTTTCCCTGGCTGCCCTGAGAATTCTTTCTTTGTCATTAATTTTAGACAATTTTTGTATAATGTGTCTTGGAAAAGGTCTTTTTGTGTTGAGATATCTGAGTGTTCTGTTGACTTCTTGAATTCCAAGCCAGTTCATTCTTTAGATTTGACAAATTCTCATCAACTATTTGAAAATACTTTCTAATCTCTGCTGCTTATCCTCCCTTCAAGAATGCCCGTTATTCTTATGTTTCCTTTCCTGATGACATCAGCTAGTTCTCATATTTCTCATTCATTGTTTTTTATTCTTTGGTTTCTTCTTCCTTCTGATTATTTCTAGATTTCTGTCTTCGATATCACTGATCCTTTCCTCCCTTTGGTTGACTTTATTCCCCAAGTGTGCTATTTCATTCTTCATCTCTTTTAGTGTGTTCTTCATCTCCAGTTCTATTTGGTTCTTTTTGAGGGTTTTAGTCTCCTTGCTAAAAAATTCATTGTACTGATCTAGTTTATTTTTTTCAGTTCCTGGAATTGTCGATATGAATTATTTTGGATCTCATTGAGTTTTTTTCCGAAGTATCATCCTAAATTCTCTGTTATTTAAGTCACATATTTCCATGTCTTTAAACTTATTTTCTGGAGATTTTTCTCTTTCTTTCTGTGCTGCTTTGTCACCTTGGTTGTTCATGATGTTTAATGGACTATTTATCCACCTGGGCATTAGTGGAAGTGTATTCTGCTTTTTTTCCAGAAGAAAAGATTTATTATATAAAGGTTTCTCTTTAGCCAATTGCTAAGATGGCATTTTACTTTTTGTTTCCTCTAAGCCTCTTGGATCCCTGCTTTATATAAAGCCTTAATAATGCCTTTATTTTCTCATAAATATTCAATCACAATTGCTACCTTCAGTCTCAGTCCTTGTCAGTGTTAGCAGCAGTTTTGTTAGCATTTGCTCAGATTCTCCTGGGGTTCCCCAGTGTACGGTCTTTTAGGATATAGGGGGAAGTGCCTCTGAGTTGAGGGATGGGGGCTTTGGCTCAGCTTTGCATTTTGCAACCACGGGTGGTAATAATCAGCTGTCGCTTCGCTGCTACCCCCACTTCTCTGCTTTCTGCTCTGATCCCTGGCCACTGACGCTGTGTGGAACTTAGCTCTCTAAAGGAGGGCCGTTCAGGGAACATGCTCCTTCTTCTCCCCTCTCCCTTCTCTTGCAGGGAGCTCTGGCTGTGAGGGACACCTCCTTTGTGTCTCCCAGTCTAGCGCCTGACTCCCGAAGCTCTAACCTGTGGTAGCTCTTATTCGCAGATCCCTTTCTCAGATGTGCTTGTGTGCAGATTGGGTGTTTGTTTGTTTGTTTGTTTTTGAGTTTTAGGTATTCACCTTATTATTGTTTTGAGGGGAGAGATCTGGGTACATCTCTCACTTTGCCATGTTTCTCACAATATTCTTTTGTTTATCAACACAAGATGTCTTTTTGCTTGTTCCTTCTTTGATTTCTTTCAACCCACAAAACTCGTAGTTTGCCTTCAGATTGTTCACTTCAGTTAAATTTATCCCATGGCATTTTATTGTTTTTGATGCTATTCTGTATGAGATAGTTTTTAATTTCTTTTTCAGAAGTTTTATTATTAGTATGTAGAAATATAACTGCTTCCTTATGCTGATTTTGTACCATGCAACTTTACCGAGTTCACTGATTAGTTTCAGCAGTTTTAGAGTTGAGTCTTTGGGATTTTCTATATAAAAAGTTATACCATCTACAATTAATGACAGTTTTACTTCTTCCTTTCTAATTTGAATGCCTTTTACTTTTTTTTGTCTAATTGCTCCTATTAGTTCTCCCAGTACTATGTGGAATATGACTTGTAATAGTGCGTTTTGCTGTCATGTTCCTGATCCTAGAGGAAAAGCTTTCAGTTTTTCACTGTTGAGTATGATGTTAGTTGTGGGCTAGTATATATGGCCTTTATTATGTTGAGGCATTTCTTTCTATATCCAGTCTGTTAAAGGTTTTTTATCAAGAAAAAATGCTGCAATTTGTCAAATGCTTTTTCTGCATCTATTGAGATGATCCTGTGATTGTTATATTTTATCTGTTAATTTGATGTATTATATTGATTAATTTGCATCCTTGCGCCCCAGGAATAAATCTCAGTCACAGTACATAATATTTCTAATGTATTGTTATGTTTGTTTCACTAATATTTTGTTGAGAATTTTTGCATCTATATTCATCACAGATATTGGTCTATAGTGTTTTTATCTTGTAGGTCTTGATATGGATTTGGAATCAGGGTAATGATAAGCTTGTAAAATGGGTATGGAAATGTTTCTTCCTCTTCAATTTTTTGGAAAAGTAAATAGGATTGGCATTAATTTTTGTTAAATGTTTTCCAGAATTCACCAGTAAAACTGTCTGGTCCTGAAGTTTTCTGTGTTGGGCGGTTTTTGATTACTAATTCAATCTCTTTTCATTGTGTGTCTTTTCAGATTTTCTGTTTCTTCCTGATTCATCATTGATAAGTTGTGTGTCTCCAGGAAGTTTTATTTCTTCTAGGTTGTGGTTGTCCTTATAATCCTGTCTTTCTGTAGTATCAGCTGTAATGTCCCTCTTTCATTTCTAATTTCATTTATTTAAGTCTTTTTGTTTTACTTAGTCTAGCTAAAGGTTTGTCAATTTTGTTTATCTTTTTGAAAAACCAGCTCTTAGTTTTGTTGAGTCCTTATGTTGTTTTTCTAGTCTTAATTTCAATTATTTATGTTCTGGTCTTTGTTTTTTTTTTATTCTTTCTGCTAACATTGGGCTTAAATTTTTCTTTTTGTAATTTCTTGAGGTATAAAGCTAGGTTGTTTATTTGAGATATTTATTTTTCTTAATATGGGTATTTACTGCTTTAAACCTCTTATTTAGAACTTCTTTTTCTTCATCTCATAAATATGGTATGTTATATTAACCTTTTTTTGTTTCAAGTAATTTTTTATTTTTTCTTTGACCCATTGGTTATGCAGGAGTGTGTTAATTTCCACATATTTGTGGATTTTTCAGGTTTCTTCCTTTTAATGACTTCAAGTTTTATAGCATTGTGGTCACAATTCTATAATTTCAGTCTTTTAAAATATGGTAAGAATTGTTTTGTGAAATAACATGATCTATCATTGAGAATGTTTTTGCACATGCAAGAAGGTTTATTCTGCTGCTGTTGAATAAAATGTTCTCTTAGGTTCATGTCTAAAGTATAGTTCAAGTTCCATGTTTCCAAATTAATTTATTGTCTGGATCATCTACGTATTATAAAATGGGATAATAAGGTTCCTTATTATTATTGTATTGTGGTCTAATTTCTCCTTCAGATCTGTAAGTACTTGCTTCATATATTAGGTGCTCAAGTGTTGGTATACATATATATTTTTAAATAATTTAATTATTTAATTATAGTCAACATACAATATTAGATTAGTTTCAGGTGTACAACACAGCAGCCAGACATCCACACAACTAACGAAGTGATCACCTTGACAAATCCAGCACTCATCTGACACTGTACAGAGTTATTACAATATTATTGACTGTGTTTCTTATGCTATATTTTACATCCTCATGACTATTTTGTAACTACTAACTTGTACTTTTTAATCTCTTCCCCTTTTTCACCATCACAACTCTCCACCCATTTGGCAGTCATCAAAATGTTCTCTTTATCTATTAGTTTGTTTCTGTTTTGTTTATTGTTTTAGATTCCACATGTAAGTGAAATCATGGTATTTGTCTTTCTGACTTATTTCACTTGGTGTAATATTCACTAGGTCCATCTGTTGCAGATAGCAAGATTTCATTTTTTATATGTATACAATTTCCATTGTATACATATACCACTTCTTTTTTTATCTGTTCATTTATTGATAGACATTTAGGTTGCTTCCATATCTTGGCTATTGAAAATAATGCTGCAGTGCACATATGGATACATATGTCTTTTCAAATTAGTGTTTTGGATTTCTTCGGATAAATACCCTGAAGTAGAATTACTGGGTCCTTCTGTGTTTCTTGTTATAGCCTTTGTTTTGGAGTCTGTTTTGTTTGGTATTTGTATTGCTACCCCAGCTGTTTTGTTTGTTTTCATTTTCATGAAGTATCTTTTTCAATTCCTTTATTTTCAGTCTTGCGTCTTTTGATCTGAAGTGAGACTCTTTTAGGCAGCATATGTAAGGTTCTTATTTTCTTATTCATTTAGCCACCCTATGTCTTTTAATTGGACCACTTAATATTTTTCATTTGAAGTAATTGTTATATGTATTTATTGCCTTTTTATTTATATATTTGATTTATTTATTTTTTCTTAAAGATGTCTCTTTAACATTTCTTGTAATACTGATTGGTATTGATGATCTCTTTTAGCTTTTTCTTATCTGAGAAGCTATTTATCTGTTCTTCAATTTTAAATGATAGCTTTGCTGGGTAGAGTATTCTTGGTTATATGTCTTTTGATCACTTTGAATATTTCCTATCCTTCAATTTTGAATGATAGCTCTGCTGGGTAGAGTAATCTTGATTATAGGTCTTTACTTTTGATCACTTTGAATATTTCCTGCCAATCCCTTGTGGCCTAGTTTTCTGTTGAACTGCCAGTCTTACGGGAAATCATTCATAGGTAACTAACTGCTTTTCTCTTGCCGCTTTTAAGACTCTCTATCTTTAAGCTCTGGCATTTTAAATTATGATGTACCTTGGTGTGTACCTCCTTGGGTTCATCTTGTTTGGGACTCTACGCTTCCTCTGGGCTTGTTTGTTTATATCCTTTACCAGGTTAGGAATGTTTTCCATCATTAGTTTTTTCAGATGGGTTTTCAGTTTCTGGCTCTCTCTCTTCTTCTGGTATCCCTATGATACAAATGTTGATTGTTCTTACACTTGACATTGTCCCTGAGGCTCCTTAAACTATCCTCATTTTCTTGGATTCTTTCTGTGTGTGTGTGTGTGTGTCTGTGTGTGTGTGTGTGTGTGTGTGTGTGTGTGTGTGTGTTCTGATTGGTTGTTTTCTGCTACCTTTTCTAAATCAGTGATTCTATCCTTTGCTTTATCTAATTTACTGTTAATTCTCACTATTGTTTTCTTTATTTCAGTTATTGTATTTTTCTTTTGTGGTTGGTTCTTTCTGCATTTTCCGTCTCTATTTTATGTTTTCTATCTCTTTGTTGAAGTTCTCACTGAGATAATTGAGCATTTTTATAACCAGATAAAGTATCTAGTAGATTGCTTGTCTCTATTTTGTTTGGTTCTTTTTCTGAAGCTTTGTTCTATTTTTTCATTTGGGACATATTTCTTTGTCTCCCCTTTTGGCTACCTCCCTGCGTTTGTTTTTATGTATTAGGTAATGCTGCTAGGCTTCCCAGTCTTACTAGAGTGGCTTTATGTAGTAGGTGTCCTGTGGGGCCCAGTGTCACAGTCTTCCTTGGTCACCTGAGCCAGCTGCTCCAGGTGTGTCCTTTGTGTGGGTTTTGTGTGCCCTCCTATTCTAGTTGAGTGTTGGTTGCTGTTTATACATCAGTAAGAGGGATTGACCCTCGGACTGATTGATTTTAAAGACTTGCCATGACTACAGTTGAGAAGCTCTTGTGCAAGGGCTGACCCTACAGAGCGGGATTCACTTTAGTAGGGCTCTGGTGATGCTGAGTCTGTTCTTTGAATGTGTTATTTGTAGAGGTGGTTGGGTAGTGCTCTGGTGTGGTCTGAAGCTGGCCACCAGGTTCATTGATTCTGGGGCCCCTTGGGAGGGGCTCTGGTACACACCAAGGTCTGCCTATACTCTGCATAGATAGGGCCACTTGATATGAGCTACAAAGTGATCTGCAGATGGTTGCCACTCGTGCTGGCCTCTAAGGTGCTTAGGAGAGGCTAACTTGCTATCTGAGATTGGCATCTGCTAGTGCTGGGCTTGGGGCTCCTTAGAAAGAGGTATGGGGTCCCCCAATGCTAGTTGTTGTTTGTTCGAGGTTGTGAACCTTTGAGAAATTTTAGGAAAATTTATGGCATGAGCCAAGACAGGTCATTTGTATGGAAAAGCCACTGTACGCAGCTTGGCTGGGCCTGCAACTTTGGTTGGGCAGGGTCTTAGGGAATCACCAGGACATGGTGAATGGTGTTAGCTAGGTTGATAGAGACTTAGATATAGCACCCTCCTGCATACAGTCTCCACACTGGGTGATAGGCAGGCTCACCAAAGAAGCAATGGCGTCTACCAGCACTTCTGCTTGGGAGAAAGCTGCTGCCCCAGCACTAGAGCTCAGAGAGAGTGAGTTGGTCAGGGAGTTAGTTTATGCGAGGGCCATTTAATATGAACACCTGGACCTCCAGAAGCCCCCGGTCTCACTCAGCCATAGTCTCCACTGGTTTTAATAGCCAGAAGTTATGGGTATTTCCCAGCACTGGAACCCTGGGCTGGCGAGCCTTAAATGGGACTGGGACACCTTGCTCTTCACAGGGCATCTCTGCAACCAAGATATGCCACCCTATATGCCACACATGGGTATCGGACAACCTTATTCTGCAACTTCACTCCTCCTACCAGTTTCAACTTAACTTCTATATATCCTTATAGGACTTCTCCTCAACTAGACTTAAGGTGATTTTCAATGATGTTGGTTCTGTAGTTTAGATCTAATTTTGATGTTGTCGTGAGAAGAGGCAAGCACAGCATTTACCTACTTTACCATCTTGACTGGAACTTGGGTGTATATGTATCTAAAACTGTTATGTCCCTTTTAGTAACTTGGATGTATATGTATCTTGGGTGTATATGTATCTAAAACTGTTATGTCCCTGTTATGACTCCTTTATCATTATATAATGATCTATTTTGTTTCTTGTACAGCTGTGACTATTTTGTGTGATATAAGTATAGCTATTTCTGTTCTATTTTGGTTTCCATTTGTGTAATATACCTTTTTCCATCTCTTCACATTGAGTCTGTGTGTGTCCTTAAAGCTTATGTGAATCTCTTGTAGGCAGCTTATACTTTGGTCTTATTTTTTTAATGCATATAGCCACTCTGTTCCTTTGATTGGATAATTTACCTTATTACAGTTAAAGTAATTATTGTAGGTTATTACTAATGCTATCTTATTATTTTTTTATTTTTTTTATTTTTGGCTGTTTTGTAGTTGCTTTGTTTCTTTCTTTCTCTCTTGCTATCTTCTTTGAGAATTTTGATAATTTTCCAGTGGTATGTCTTGGCTGCCTTATTTTTAATATTTCGTGTATCTATGTAGGTTTTGCTTTGTGATTTCCATGAGGCCTTCATAATACATCTTATAGATATAACAATCTATTTTAAACTTATTGCAATTTAAGTTTTATCACATACAAAAAACTTTACCCTTTCACTCTCCTTATATTTTAATTTTTGTTTTCACAACTTCGTCTTTTTATATGGTGTATCCATTAACAAATTATTGTAGCTATAGTTATTTTTAATACTTTTGTCTTTTAACCTTTATTATAATGTGTCTTGGAGAATATATCTTTGGATTCAATTGTTTAGACATCTGTAGGCTTCAAGAACTTGTATGTCCAAATCTCCGCATTTGGAGATGTTCTCAGCCACTATAACTTTAAAAAAGCTTTATGCATTTTCTCCCTCTCCTCTTCTTCTGGGATTCCCATAATGCATAATTTGTTTCTTTTAATGGTGTCCTACAAATTCTGTAGGTTTTCTTCATTCCTTTCATTTTTCTTTTTGATTTTCTAATCGGACAATTTTAGATGACCTGTATTTCAGTTCACTGATTTTTTGTTTCATTTGATTGAGTCTGCTGTTGAATCTTTCTATTGAATTCCTCAGTTTAGTAATTTTATTCTTCAACTCCAAATTTCTTTGGTTCTTTTTATATTTTCTCTTTGTTATATTTCTTATTTTGTTCTTGTATTGCTTTCCTGATTTTATTAGATGGTTTATTCATATGATAGCTTTCTGACCATCTTTGTAACAATTTTTTTTTTTTTTAATTCTGTGTCAGACAATTCATGTATCTTCAGTTTGGGGGGTGTCAGTTACTGGAAATTGTGTGTGTGTGTGTGTGTGTGTGTGTGTGTGTGTGTGTGTGTGAAAGAGAGAGAGAGAGAGGTCATTTTTTCTTATTTCTTTGTGATCATTGCATCATATCTTTTTATTTGAAGAAGCTGTCACTTCTAGACTTTATGGACTGACTGCAGTAAGGAAAGAACTTCACCTGTGAATGGGGGCACAGTGGAGTATGTTCTGAACCTCAGCCTAGTGGTGTGGGGTGCCAAGTACAAGGATATGTGGCAGTACTGGGCTTGGGCCTATGCAGTGTCTTCTCAAATAAAGAATCTGAGGCCCACTACATCGGACAATTACATGATCCTTGGTGGGAATCAGAGAGGGTCTGTAGTGGCTGCAATGGATGTTGAGGCCCTTGGCAGCACCTCTAAGTCCATTGGCAAAGTACCGTGGTAGGCAGTGATGGTTGCTGGAGTTGGTGATGTGCGCATGCTTGGCTACAGGGCAACTTCAGATGTCTGTGTGGGCAGGGCCACATGCAAATACATGTTTGATGACATCAGGGGTTCAGAGACTTGGGTGTCAGCATTTACTTGCATGTCTTCAGGGGCTAGCTACAGGGGCATGCGTGGTTTTGGGAGCCAGTATCAGGAGTCAAAGCCAGCAGATGTAGAGATCTGGCTGTCAGGGATATCTCAGGCACTCATGGTGGTGCATTGTAGTTCCAGGATTCTGGGCCTGCTCTGGGTGCCCAAGAAGCTGCAAGAAGCTGGGCTGTCGGCACCCACTTGGTGGGCTTTAGGGACTTGCTACAGGCATGTGTATAGCATTGGAAGTCTCTGACAGGAGTCAGGGCCAGTGGCCTGCAGGTGCACAGGTGCAGGGACTAGCTGCCTGTGTGTGCAGCTGTACATGCTAGTGACAGGAATCAGAGCCTTATCAGGGCCCACAAGCAGCCATGGGGACCTTAGCTTCCATTGTGCGTGTATGGCTGCAAGGGCTAGCCACAGGTGTAGCAATTGTAGTGGGGGTCAGCTGCAGGGCCCTAGGCTGGTATCTTGCTTGTGGACATCCAGAGCAGCCAAAGGTGGCTCCCAGTGCAGATCCTGGGCTCCAGGGGGAAGGGCAGAGGAGGGAGCAGGGAGAGACCCAGGCAGCTGTGAAAACCTGTGGGTGAAAATCTTAGTGAAATCTGCAGAAGTCCATGGCAGTTGTGCTGGCTGTTGGTTTTCTTCGTGGTCAGAACTGATGGGGTCTTCTGCAGAGTAGACTATTGAGAACTGTATTGCTCTTGCTGCATGAATGACATTCGTAGCTCCTATCTTTCTTCTTTGCTCCTACCTCTCTCTATATGTGTTAACTTTGCTGGTCTCTGCGTGAGGTGAAACTGGAGCAAGTCCCCTGTGCTGTGCCCTGAAAGGCTAGGGAGGCTAGTCACTCACTCTGCTTTCTTTTTCTTGGCAAGGAGAACTTTCTCCCCCTGGGGAGTTCCCTCTATGCACTGAGCAGTGCTAGCCTTGGGGATGGGATGTTACAGGCAAAATGAAACTTTCTTCTTATTCTTTTGTGCAGTTATTCTCTGCTTATTCATCCACTGTGTTGCTGAAGCTTCTTAAATGGACTTCTGAGCTCTCCCGGAGCTATTGTTGTTCATGGATAGCTATTTAATTGTTCTGGGATCTCTTACTCTACCATCTCTTGGGGATGTCACTCTATGTTATGTGTTTTTTACTATAACTTTAAAAAAGAAACCATTTGGAGAGGGAAAAAATGTATGCATAAATATTCAGTGTGCAGTATTTGGGATCCAAACACCTTTTGCCCATATCGTGTTTATAAAATTTATTCTCACTTGTTCATTTTCATTGCTGTATTTTGGTCATTGTGTGAATAATGTTTTGTTGTTCCATCATTGATGAACATTTTCATTTTGACCTATTATAAATAACATGGCTATCCTCTTAAGTGACTTTTGATATATGTATATATGTTTTTTCTATTATACATGATCTTGGAGTGAGATTGCTTTGTTATTGGGTATGTGCATATATACTGCCCGTTTTCCATGCAGCTTTTTCTAACTTCCACTCCACCAGCAGTACGAGAGTTCTAGTTGCTTTAAGAAGATGTATGTAGCTCTTATATGTTTAGTAAATATATGGTAGCTATTTTTGTTTTTATGAAGATGACTCTCAGGTGTCTTACTTAGGCACCCAGGTGGTTCCATCTACTGCAGTAGGGAATGCAGGAAGGGGACCTGGCATAAGGTAGAGAAGGGTGGGGGATGGAGCTCACTCTGGGACATGCGTAAGTGTTTAATAGTGATTTAGTTTTAAAAAGCACAGATGGGATGCCTAGAGTAGGTAGAGAAATTTGAGAGTCATCGTAGTAGATCCAAATTCAAGCCATTAAATAAGATCTTAGGTGAAGCCTGGGGTGGAGTAAAAGTGGGAGGGCAGAAGAGAGTACATAGTGTGTATTAGTTTACTAGGGCTGTCATAACAAAATACAGCTGACTGGGTGGCTTAAACAACAGAAATTTACTTCTTCACAATTCTAAAAGTTCAAGATTAGTGTGTTGTCAGGTTTGGTTTCTTCTGAGGTATCTCTCCTTTGCTTGCAGATGACCACCTTCTCCCTTTGTCTTCACATGGTCCTTCCTCTGTTCATCTCTATATCTCTGTCCAAATTTCCTCTTATGACACCGGTCATAACTGGATTAGTGTCTACCCTAAAGATCTCATTTTAACTTAATTACCCATTTTAAAGACCTTATCTTCAATTACATTCTGGGGCAGTGGGCATTAGGTCTTAAACATATGAATTTTGTGGCTGGAGGCATGGTGATGGAGGTCACAATTCAACCCCTAACAGCGAATGAGGGAGAATATACAATAGATAGAGTATAGATTGCAATAAAAGACTTAAAAGGACCCAGAGGGGTAAAAGGAGAACAAATAGAGTCGAGTCTGTAAAAATAAAGAGAGGGTCTCAGAGAGAGTAGAATCAACCATAAGCCTCCCAAATTCCAATTCTAATCACTGATATCAAATTGTTTTATTTTTCTAAATACTTTTTTTAGAAATGCAGAAGTAAATAATAGCTTTGCCTTACTTGTACTGTCTTGCAAAATGATTATGAATCAGAGTACATTACATGAAGTTTCTGATGCTGAAAAATATTGAGTATATCTTGCTGTTTTTTCAAATCTACAAGAGAATTATCTTGAAATATATTTTTTTCAAACAGATGAAACATCATGACTAATCAGACTTAGGTATTGTAGGTTACTATTTAAAGCTTTCTACCAAGACTTTCATTTCTAAATTCTAGCTGCACTATACTGTTGAATATTCAAAATATTTGTAAGAAGGTTTAAGGATAATAATGACAAAATCTGTGAAGTCACTCCGCTATACTCCTTGTCCTTCACTTTTTCTCCAATATCCCATGCATCAACAATTCCTGTTAGTTTTCCTTCATATTGCATGTCTGTTCACTTCTTTGCATCTCCTTTGTTACAAGCTAGTTCGAGCTGCCATCATCTTTGGTGTGCACTACCACTACAGGAGCCTTTTAACTGGACTTACTCTTTCCATTCTTGCCCCTTCTAGAGAAACCTTAAAAAAGCAAGCCAGACCATGTCACCCTCTGATTGAAACTTTCAGCAGCTTCTCATTATACTTGGAATACAATTCAAACTCTGTACCATACTCTATGTAAAGATCCTGCCCACCTGCCTGCCCTCATTTTCCACACTAGTTTACTTTCTGGTTGAACATAACAGCCGGTGGCTGCCTCAGGGCCTTAGCCTGCTTTACTTGTCCTTCTCCTGGTTTTCACATTTCTCCTTGAGTTTGAAGTCAGATATCACCTTGGCAAAGAGGCCTTTCCTCACCCCACAGCTAAAATTTCTTTTTCCCCTTTTATATTCTAGCATGTCGTGTGTGTGTGTGTGTGTAACTGCCAAACTGTCTTCCAAAGTGGATGTACCATTTTGCATTTTTACCAACTTGGTTGCTCCACCTTCAGCATTTGGTGTTGTCATTGTTTTGGATTTTAGTAGTTCTGATAGATGCATAATGATACCTCATTGTTGTTTTAATTTGCAGTTCTCTAATGAAATATGACATCAAGTATCTTTTTATATGCTTATATGCCATTTATATATCTTTGGTGAAGTGTTTATTCAGACTTTTTGTCCATTTTTTAATTAGTTTTTCAGTTTATTGTTTAGTTTTACATGTTCTTTGTATATTTGGCATAACAGTCCTTTATCAGATGTCTTTTGAAAATATTTTCTCCAAGTCTATGACTTGTCTTCTTCTCATGATACTTTTTTCCAAAGTATTTATTGCTAAAATCTCATTTTTTATTGTTTGTCTCCTCCTACTACAATATAAGGTCCACAAACAACCTGTTTGTTTTGTATTTCCAGTGCCTAGCATGGTGCCTACTATTTTGGATAGTTAACAAATATCTGTGGATTGAATGGATAGATAACAACTGTTAACATTTTTAGTTTGTTTTATTCTTATCAAAAATGGCATTAAGCTGATTTAAATTATTCCATTTATTTAAAACTCAGTTTCAAATTTTAAAACTCAGTTTCAAATTTTTGCTGTTTTAATTTTCAAAATTAAGGATAATAGCTAGCCTCTTGCAGTATTGTGATACGAATTTCCACTATGGTTCAGATGAATTGGTTTAAGGTATATAATTGCTGATCTACTCTTGCTTTGCCCTCTCAAGAGTTGTACAGATTTATTCTCCAGGAAGTAGTCACAGGACTGGGCAATGGGAACAGGAGAACATTTATGTCAGTCCAACAGGGCCTTATGGGATAAATGCTACTTGCTAGACACTGGAAAGTCTCAGTATGTTCAAATGTCTACCCTCAGAGACACACACACACACACACACACACACACACACACACACACACGTCAAACTTTGCAAGGAAAAGAAATCAAATTTTATGTTCTTGATTGCTTTTTTATTAGATTTGTTAAAGATTGTGTGAATTGTGTTTTCCTTCCTGTTGTAATTGAGCCTTGGTTACTGTTTACACATCAATGGGAGGGATTGACTCTCGAGTTGACTGGTTGTGAGGACTAGCCTTGACTACAATGAAAGAGCTGTTTGCAGGGGCTGCCTTTACATAGTAGGATTTGTTTTAGTAGTGTTCTGGCCTGCCCTTTGAATGTCTCTGTAGGTGGCTGGTTGATGCTCTGATGCAGTCAGAAGCCAACCACTAAGTATACTAGCCCTAGGGTCTCCTGGGAGGGGTTGCACCACAGGCCAATTTCAGCCACTGCCTGTGCTTGGGGCCACCTGGCATGAACCACAAAGTGATCTGAAGATGTCTTCCACCTGCACTGGGCTTGGAGGTGCCTGAGAGAGATTAAGCTGTAAGCTGCTTAGCAAGAGGTACGGGGCATACGGAGGCCAGATGCTGCTTTTTTGGGATGTGTGAACCTTTAAGAGATTTTAAGAACGTTTTCAGCATGAGCCACGACAGGCTATTTTTATGGAAAAGCCACTGGAAGGGCTTGGCTGGGCCCGCAAGTCGGGTGGGGTGGGTTTCGGAATCACCAGGGTGGGGCAAACAGTTTTAGCCAGGTTGATGGAGACTCATATATGGCAGCTGCCTGCACACTGGGAGGGATGAGGGCTCAATAAAGGAATGGCTTCTACCAGCTGGAGAAAGCTGCTGCTCCAGCCCTTGCTCTGAAGCCAGATGACTCATTTCTTCCCTGTATGTCTCTGGCGCCCTTCGATCAGCTGCCCCAGTATTGGAGCTCAGGGCAAACAAGTTGGCCAATAAGCAAGTTTGTGTGAGGGCCCTTTAAAAGGAATGCCATGATCTCCAGGCTTTTTCTGTCTCAGTCACAATCTTTGCTGGTTTTCATAGCCGGAAGTTATGGGGACTTCTCTTTCTGGCACTGGAACCCTTGGCTGGGGAGCTTTGTGTGGGGCTTAGACTCCTTGCTCTATATGGGGGACTGCTACAGCTGAGATATCCTTCTGATTTTTAACTGCCACTAGTGGATATGAGGACAAGCCCTTTACATGTCTCTATCCCTCCTACAGTCTTGACGTGGCTTCTTTTGTATGTCCTTAGCTATAGGACTTCTGTTCAGCTAAAATTCAGGTGATTCAAAATGATGGTTGTTCTGTAGTTTAGTTGTAATTTTGATGTGGTTGTGAGAGGATGCAAGCATAGTGTTTACCTACTCTCGTCTTGACCAGCTCCTACTTTAGTTTTCAGTTTTTTCCTTTAGTAGTTTTTAGCTTTATGTATTTTAGTGTTATGGTGTTTGCTACTAACATTTGTAACTTGTATTTTTTTTGTGTATCTTTGTCCCAATTAAATGTATTTTGCCTTGAATTCTACTCTGAATATTTTCACTCTGCTTTGTTTTTATTTGAATATGCCAGGTCTCCTGTTTTTAAACCCTTCATTAGTTTTTAAATTGTTGCTCTTAAAAGTGACATATATTTGAAGAAAACTTTTTTAATCCTTTCAGAAAAGCTTTTACAGATGTTGTGGTTTTCTATTGCTGAATTCAGAAACCATCTCAAAACTTAATGGCACCAAACTAGAACCATTTTATTATCTCTCATGATTCATGGTGGAAGAGATGGATGGTTCTTCTCTGTGGATCTCTTGAGTTCACCTCTTATTAAACTCAGGGATTTTATCTCGGGGAATGGCAAATCTCTACTTGAGGCTCCCACCATCTGACCTGCCCCCCTAGGGTGGTCTGCCTCTTGTCTAGTGTTAGAATCCCTGGGAAGATGTCTATTTCATTTATTGCCACAGGCTCTAAATCTTTCAAGATATGGTGGAGATAGGTGGTATGTGTGGCATAGATAGAGAAATAGTTGTTTCTGTTCTCTAACTTTCCAGATCACTTAAGGAATCACATGCCCAGCCTTTTCTGTGCTTTGTTCATATAGATTACTGGTTTCTAAGATCGGCTGCATATGAGGATCACCTGAGGAGGCTAAAAAACATCAATGCCTAGATCCCACCCACTCCCCCCTCCCATTCTATTTTAATGAATCTGGGGTGTGGCCTGCACATTTATTTTATTGTTATTATTTTTCAAACTTTTCAGGTGATTCCGATGTGCAGGTAAGGTTGAGTTTGTACTGCAGGACTGCTTCCACCCTGCCCTGGTTGGATTCTGCCTGTGATTCAAACTCTCTGGCTGCTTCTTTTTATCCCCCAAGTGCAAACCTCCTTCATCAGGAGCTCCTGAGGACACAAACAGGAGAGACCTCCAACCCTGTGCAAGCTGGAGTAGATCTACTGGCATCTGTTTGACAGATTGTGCATTGGCTCTAAAAAAGGATTCTATACTTTGAAAAAGTTTATAAACCATTGGCCTTTGGGGGCCTAAGTCACCCTTTGTGTGTCAGAGCAGAGCTACTAGTACAGCTTTCTGTAAGGCAAGTTCTATATACTTTTTTAAACCTTCCTGCAGCTAATAAACCAGCCCCTTAATTTTCAGAATGGGTTATAATCTTTTGGTTATAACCTATTTGGTTAACCTCTTGGTTAACTGTAAAGCAAAAAAAAATCTTCCCTTAATTTACAGTATAGTAAACTAATTGAATTTGAACTTCTTGTAGATTTTCACATCAATTTAAAAATTTTTAATTTTTATCAAAAGCTTAGTTCTAAAATGTAGCCTTCCTCGAGGTAACCTAAAATCTATCTCTAGTACTCTACAGTGCCTTTTTGAATTTTTTTTTTCATGAGGTTGGGAGGCTGCTGAAGACTTTTCAAAAGACAGCTGATGGGGCAGGTAAACTGAAGCTGGTTAAAGAGGGACAAAGACTGAGTCCCCTTTGTTGCCTCCCAGTCCTAAACTTGTCAACCCACTTTGCACATGAACAGCTCCATGGAGACCAGGTGGATCATGACTTCTCATGTCTCCATTGGATCAGGTAGCTTATCAGCACTTCCCACTAAGTCTCCACTGTTTTGGCCGCTTGTAAAATTCTGTTTATTGTTTTTCTCTTGGATTGTGCTTGTGGCTTTCATTATGGGGTGTTATAAAAAAATAATCATTTGAAAAAAATACTGGAGATATTTGCAACACCAGCTGCTTGAGCGAATCCCTTTTTAAACATGCATAAAAGATCTTTCTCAGGCTTGGGGTATTACTAGGAAATGTTGTATTCTTCCTCTTCTGCTGATTCATATTTAACCCAGTGGACACTGTGGACTTTGTAAGCTGCTCAGCCTTCTCCTTCTGCTGAGCAGAGAAGAAAGTATCAAATCTTTGGCCACCTTGAAGAAATGTCTAGTGCATGTTTAATTTTGTACACTAACTTTACCCATGGTGTATTTCTCTTCTTAAAATTATTTTCCATTTGTATTTATTTCCTCATCCATTTATTTACTTATTTTTCTAATGTATGTAACCTTGTTAACCTATCATCTTTTTATGAATAAGCTGGTGTACAAATTAGCAAATGACAACAATTCTAAGTATTTTAGGAAACCGTCCTTTTGATCCACTCTTACTACATTGGTCTTAGGTCTTGCCTTTGCTAATATGTCACAAAAGCCTCCTGCTGGTCCTGCTGTGTTGTTTCTTCTCCTGTTTGCAAAGTAGAGTTCAGCATCTCAGGCTAGATAGCCTTTCATAGCAGTTCTATGGCTCTTGTTTCTGCCACTTTGCTACTCCTTGCCATTTCCACTGATCTGAAGCCCTTCTCCCACTCCTTCACCTTTCTCTGCTTAGAATCAGTTTCCTTTGTGAAACCTTTGCTAGTTCCCTGCAGACAAGGCCAACTACTTTCTAGGTGTATGTTACTTAACCTCTCTGTGCCTCAGTTTACTCATCTGTAAAATGGAGATGACAGCAATAGTTCCTATGTCATGGGTTTGTTGTGAAAATTATATGAATTATGTATGTACAGTGTTTAGAATAATACCAGGCACCTAATAGTAAGAGATATAAATGTTTAGTGTTATTATCAATATTATTAAAGGCTTTGTATACATTTATTTCTTTTTAATCCTGAAAAGCTGTTTTTAATCTATGGCATACAGCTTATATTGATAGCATCCTATTTCAGTTGGCTGCTGACTGGGCCTATGCTTGTGTGCACTGCAGTTACACACCTGCTACTGCGTGCCCTCCCCGACCACACCAGTTTTCTGATTGCTGCAGTAAAAGATACAAAGACAGGAAAGCAGCATGTTTTTGGGGATTTTTTTGTTTTGTTTTGTTTTGTTTTGTTTTGTTTTGTTTTGCTTTTCCTTATAGGGCAGAAGAGAAAGGTGGAAAACTAGGACCATTTTACAGACAAGGCTTGTTTTAGAGTTTAACTTAACTTCTTGTTCATGTTCTAAAGCTTGGGTTGGTAATAAATTTTGGCTTTACAAAACTAGACACCAGAGAAAATTGGGTTTGAAAACAATTTTAATGTAAAATCTTTATCTAATTGCAGGACAACTTTTCTTTGAATATTTTCAAGAAAGCTGTGCTACAAAGTGGCAAAAGGTAATTAATGAATGATCCCCATTGGAACTCTCCAGGGTACCCTCAAGTTAGACAATAGATGTAAGTCACGCCCTGAATAGCTGTGGGTTTCTCCTGGTCATTAGTGTTCACTTGTGACTCTAATTTCACATGAAGGATGGGGTAGCTGTTCTCTGAATTGTTTCAGGACATCTTTTCACTTGTCCCTCATGCTGGTTATAGAAGCTACAACCTTGTGGGAAGCTCTGTAGGACTCAAGCTCACTGCCCCACCCTGTTGAGCTCTCCTTCCAATTAAGCAAGATCTGACTAATACTGTCTTTGGAGATGCTCTGACCATTTTCATTATTAAACTAAATGGCTTTTCCCAGATCATATTACTTTAATCAACTTTACACTCAACTTTGGTAAATATTCTTTCAAATATTTAATATACTGCAACTGCTTTGAGAGTTTTAGCAGCACCAGCTAAAACTCTCAAGGCAGTTGCAGTATATTAATTTGGAATTTCAGCCACCCTTTCTTAATTGAACAAAACAGTATATAAGCAAATAATACATGGATGATCTAAAACTACACCTTGCCTAATTTTATTAGTTGATCAAAACCTTTTATATACATAAACTTGGAAATTCAAGGTTATTTCTGTATAGAACTGGTCAACTTTAGCCCTGTCCAAGGATGTGTTTAATTATTAGTTCCCAGAAGGAATATTTACATGATGAACAAACTTTCTCCAACAAGCCTTCTTATGGATTCATTTACCTTCAGGTTTCAGAAATAGCAAGTACACAGTTATTACTCTCTATATTCTAGAAGGCAGAGAAGCAGACAATGAGAATGTGTTTGCCTTAATTCACAGATCCAGCCAGTGGGATTATAGAAGAACTAGCATTATATCTATTTCTTCTACACTGTAAAGCCTCAGACCACATT
Source organism: Pteropus vampyrus (assembly GCF_000151845.1). Taxonomy (NCBI): domain Eukaryota; kingdom Metazoa; phylum Chordata; class Mammalia; order Chiroptera; family Pteropodidae; genus Pteropus; species Pteropus vampyrus. The sequence goes on along the minus strand of NW_011888989.1, from coordinate 623,206 downwards.
GGTTCACATCAAAGGCTTTGTTTTCTAAAGAAGTTCATAAAATCTAAGGTAAATGCTCAAATGAGGACAAAAATACTTTATGGTCATCTTTTCTTTATCTAAATCTGGATTTCCATCTCTGCTCAAAATCTCATTTCTTTTTGGAGAAATGTCAGTGAAGACAAAGAGGAATTTTTCTCACCTAGGGTGAGTATGACCTAATGCAGCTTAAATGGTCACAGTGCAGCAAACTGGAGCCTACAGCAATAATCTGGCTCACACATATATATCATTAGTTTTTAAAAATTACTATTGGTTTTCAAAATTTAGAACTCAGGCAATTTCATGTAAAAGACCTCTTTAAAATTAGAAGATTCATCCAGACTTGGCCCACATGACCATAGTTAGCTAGACTGGGGTCGAAGCTGCCCCTTGAGTAGGTTCTGTGTTCTTCACCTTTCAGGATCTCCTATCATTAATGTGACTTTTCTAGCCCTGTGAGCATTTGAATTGTGACCCCTGATGTAAACTAGTGTTCTAGATGTAAGCCAGTGTCCTACTCTGTTTTGTGGTCGGGTATTTTACAACTTTCCAAAAAGATCAAGACCCAGTGTGAGCAGTGATTAAGTGACTTTCAGAAAGGTGGATAATTGGCTACATCAAGGTCTACATGTTGCACCTAGGCTGGCCCTGAGCTTTAGGGGACAGGAGTTAAGGTGGGGGTAGGTATGGTTCTCTGAATTTCCTGAACTGTCTCCTCTCTCTCTTTTCATTCAGCCTGAAAGTCATGACCACGGTTTTCTCATTCAGGGAGTAGGACATTTTTCTAAATATAAAAGAAAGCAGCCAGTGACTGCTCGGGCCCATTCAAAGGCTCACAAGACAAGCTATGCCACAAAAGGATAAGCTTCCTGTTTACCAACTGGCATGACACAAAGTGGCTGTGCTTCCTGGCAATGTAGGACTTGACACACAGGCTGGATTCTGTCTGTCAGGACAGCCGGGCTGAATGCTTGCTCTGTGCTCAGCCATCAGCCCCATGGCCTGGGTCCTGGACGTGGGCCACCTTCAGAAGGGCACTTTTGCTTTGACTCCAGAACCAGCCTTGGAATTCTGAAAGGAAGCAAAAGAGGGAAGGTAGCCTCACCTCCTTGCTGGCTTCCTCCCTAGCTTTCCTTTCCCTTTGTGGCCCAATCCAAGTAAAAGCTCTTCACATAAAACTGAATCTAACAATACATTTACGTCTTTTGTTTTTAAGTTTCCAGGAAGCAGGATGCCAATGCCTCTGGGGAAACTGGCCCTTTTTACCAGTGCGATGGCTAGTGGGGGCTATGTCCTTGTGTATTACCTTATACAAAGTAAGTATCCAGACAACCACCTGAGGCATAGCCTCTTCCTAGCTCTCTTATCCCAGGGGTTCCTCCATCAAAGGAAATTCTTCAAATGGTTTCTGCAGATTAGAGAAAGGAGTAGAGGACTAATTTTTGAAACCAATACAGCTTTCCGTTCCCTATAGCCACCTCCTTATCCTATAATTCTAGTTTTTTTAGGAGCCACAAGTCAAATGAAAGGACTTGGATTTGTTTGCATAAGAAGCCTTGCAAAAAGCAAAATGGACTTTCACTCCAGTGCACATACAGGAGATCCAAGATTTCCTGAAGAAGAGAGGGAAGGATGGGGAAACTGGCTATTTCTCATGTGTCGTCAGCCTGTTTGCCCTGCTATTCTTTGATGCTGATTTAGTGGAAGAGGGGATCTTGAGCAAGGGACTCTGGTGAGAGCAGAAAATAAAAGCAGAGTCCAGGATGGCAAAATCTTGACAGATGTGGCTTCCAACCCCACTACACTCAAATTTGAATTTGTAAAGACAGGTCACAATTATGTGAACAGCCACGACATTTAAGGTCATTTAATCTGGTTTTGACGCAGCAGCAGATTTTTTTCAGAGTGACTTTCTTTGAAGTTCCTTCATGCTCTCTCATCTTGGCTCCTCACCCTGACTCTGTAGCATTTTCACTTCCTGCTAGGATGTTAGAATCATCAGCAGACAGGTATACAGCACAGTGTCATCTCCACCCATTCGTTCCCATCTTTTTTCAGTCAGTCCAGAGGTCCTTGAGTTTGGATGATGAATATTCCCAGGGATAAATCAGACTGGAATAGCTCAGCCTCCTCTCCCCTCTGCCAAAGGGACAGAGGCAATATAGACAGGAATGGGTGCATTTTTTAAATTGAGAGACTGATAGCCTTTACTCTCTTAGGCTGAAGTCAGCTGACAGAGACAGCCCAATTGGACTCTGCAGTCAACTGGTTAAATCCACCCTCAGAAAATAAAATAGATAGAAAGATAGATAGATAGATAGATAGATAGATAGATAGATAGATAGATAGATAGATAGATAGATAGATAAATTAGCTAGATCAGTACATCCGTCCACTTTCAGCTCTTGACTAGCTTTGTGACCTTGTGAAGGGGTCCATCACCTTCCTGGACCTCAGTTACCTTATCTGGGTATATTAGTACTTATGCATGAGGTTGTAAAAATTAAATAAATCTCATAACCTGTGAGATATTGAGAATTATAAGATACATGAAATATTGAGAATAGTGTCTAGCCATGGACATCACTCAGTAAAGATTGTCTGGACCCCATCATCTGTTCCTCCTTTTCCTCTTAATGGCTGGCACCTTGTTAACTCCTGCAGCATCCCCTGCAGTCCCACTCTTGTGCAGCAGCACAGGAGGGGCCTTCTCAGCCTCTTCAGGCTTGAGGTACTTTTCCCTTCTATAACTGTGATTGGGCCTACAGGAGGGAGTTATTTCTTATTGCCAAACAGAAAACCTTCCTTGGGAAGCCTACCTTTGCTTTCTCCCTAGGGTTGCATGTACCTTATACCATTAGGGAGGTGCTTCCTGGAGTTCCTAGTAGACTTTTGGCCAAGAAGGATACCTGAGACTGAGAGCAGTTTATACACTTTTATCTACATGAAATGTTAGCATAAATCTATAAACTTGAAAAGTTAGTGATTTCATGTCCTATATCTTGGCCTGAGGGTTTTGTTTTGTGGATATTGTGGTCTATTTTCTACTATTTATCAAGTCCTTCATCTTAGTGGAAGAAGCAGTGTTTAGAAGTCCAGTCAGAGATTTTGGCCCCAGCTCTGCCTTGAACTAGCAGTGTCACTTTGAGCAAGTCTTGGTATCCTAGGACTTTAGAACCAAAAGGAATGTTAGAGAAGATTAGATCAGACTCCTTAGATGAAGAAATGAGGTAGTAAATGAGGTGAGGAAATGAAAGATGAAATTAAGACACGGAAAGATCAAGTACCTTGCCCAAGGTTATCTGCCACATCCCCACAGATCTTGACTGTAAACTTTGGTTTTGGAGTCTCTAAGATGGACAGTTTAGAATAGTTGGTTCCTAATTCTTACATCCACAAATTTGATTTTGTATCTGTTTCCATGCTATGTATGAATTGTATCATTTAACTTCTACAGAGAACCTACCTGACCAAGTTCAATAAAGAAAAAAATGTAACAACTATCTTTCCCACTTAGAAAATTTTTCCAGGGCTTCCTATTACCAGTTGGCATTGGAGCAGCTGCATAGCCATCCAGAGGCCCTGGAAGCTCTGGGCCCGCCTCTCAACATTCACTATCTCCAACTCACTGACAAGTACAACTTCGTGGACATTGCTGACGCCCAGGTAACATGATCCCCCAGTGAACTACAGGCTATGAAGGAGAGGAGGGAGCTGCCATAATCTGGAGAGAGTCTTAGAGGAAGCTGGAATAAGGATTTGGAATAGGAAACCACTATGTAAAACTGCTAGTGATTACTTAGGAACTTTTTTAAAAAACATGATGGAATAATTTATTTTCATGTATTTTTCTTCCTTTCTGGAGAATTGATGTGGCAGGGAATGCAGTGTTCATGCTCAAGTCTCTGTCTTAAACTGATAATGACCAGAGGTAGTTTGTCAACACTTTAGCTTTGAACTTGAAATATATCTTTAGCCAGTTAACTCTCATTCAAATGTAAACAACTCTTTAAATTTTAGTTTTGAAGCTTATTTATATCAATTGTGTGAAATGCCAGTCTATTTTTCAGCTGTATTTTTTCTTTTCTTTATAGTTCAGCTGATAAAATTCACCTGAACATAAATTGCATTTGTTCTTCTGTTTAACAAGTATGTGTTGAGTACATGCTGAATTAGAGAAATGATTCTAAGCGGTGTGGAGAATACAGAGATGCAGAAGGCTTTCAGAGAGTTTATGGTTTCAAACTCTAGAATAATACAGAGTGAAGCAAATATTAAGGTAGAGGCTCAGTAGTGGGCTTGGAGGTTGTTGTGAGGAAAAGAAATGCCAGACTGAGGAGCAGCATACATAGGAAGGCACATCACTGTATTCCTTGCCGCTGTGATCTCAGCGGAGGCAACTGAGGGAGGTAGGGTGGGCTGGGGCAGCTAGAGGGCTGTAACCTCATCATGTGAGATGTACACACTTGATTCTGTGGCCAGCAGAATCCTTGAAATATTTTGAGAATAAGAGTGAGATAATCTGACCAAGTTTCTTTTTTGTTATTGTTGTTTTTATTATTTTTCATGGAAATAGTTTTGTTGTTTGTTTGTGGTTTTTTTTTTTTTCTAACTGCAAAAGCAAGTCATGCTCAAGTATTCTGATAAAAATATTTGATCTGGTTTTAAAAGAAGGTCAATTTATTCAGATTGGGAATACCCGGGGACTGGAAGCCTTTAGGAAAGCAGTGTGGCCACAAAGGTGTACAGTGGTGAGAGCAGAGCCAGAGCCATGGCCTACAGAAATGAGAGATGGATATGAAAGCTATTGTGGTGGGTAGGTGATAAAACTTGATAACAGTTTTATAGTAGGAGAGCGATGGGTCAAAGTGATTATCTTTAATGTCCAACATGGGTAAGTGGAAAGACATCATTGCCATTAAGTGAGAGAGGGAACCTGGGAGAGAAAGAGAAGGGAGTAGACATATATGGAGTGCACACTCTGTGCCACTTAGCCTTATTTCCATTGTCACCAAATTTCTCACACCATGTTATGTGGCTCCTCTTTGCTTTCCCATCTGTGGTTACTTGGCTGGATCCCCGCAAGCACAAAAACTTGGAATGGCCAGGGATTGGGTCTGGCTGTTCATGGTGACTCCCAGCACAGAGCATAAGGCCTTGCTTTGGTGCTCAAGAAGCTTGCAGGCACCTTTGCTGAGGGCAGGATGATGCAGCATCAGTTCCTTTATCTGGTAACCAGTGAGTCATTGAGGCAATGGTGGATTTAGTGAGAAACCCCACCTGGTTAGGCCCAGCTTTTACTTGGGCCCAATCTGGCTGCTTCTGAGAGGGCTTCTTCTTGAGCTTTCCTGCAGTCCAGGGCCCTTGGTAGCTCTATGATAATGTTGGCCGTGGTGCTGGGTATTGACCTCTGTGGCTGAACACTGCAACTCCACAGTTACAGTTCAGGGCCTGCTGCCCCAGCCTTTGCTCTTCCAGTTTGTGAAGTATGTTTGACAGCCTCTCAGAATTCTGCACTTCCTTTACAATCAACTGTTTATAAGGATGCCTGTATGTAACACAAGCCATTTTCCCCAGAGTCTCTATTTGTAGTTCCCTTATTTTGTCTACAAGTGAAAAACTTTAGTTGTTCATGAGGTAGTTGTCATATTGAAGGATTTTTTTCCCCAAGTGTATGTGTGAAATAGTCACAAACTACCAGCACCTTTGTCTACCAGGTACTCCTGCTTTACTCACTGGCAAGGTCTGGACAGTCTATAAAGTGCCTCATCGACCCACTGATGCACAGCTGCTCCAAGTTCAGACATTGATCCCTCTGTGTTTACTATACTTCAAAATCATACTTACTTTAGCCCTTTTCTTTCCCTTTTTTTTTTGTTTTGTTTTCTTTGGATGTACATAGATGCTCAGTATATGTTCTGTTGCTTAATTTTATAATCCCCTGAGAAGAGCTGTAGCTTGATGGCAAAAGCGGAACCCTGGAGAATTGCTTTAGTGTGACTAGGTGACTGCTTGTCTACTCAGGGTATGGAAACACTATCCCAAACGTATGTCTTTTTTAAAGTGTATTTAAGTGAATGAAAGGGAGAATTTTAGAAAGTACGGATGTGTGTACGCCAAAGCAGTTTTTTCTCTTGATGGCAGTTTGGAGTAGGTAAGATACACCATCTCTTAGCCCAGGAAAGTACCTTTGCCCATCACCCTGGGAGGTACCTGATGACAGGCTTCCTTGTTACTGCATTGTATCCCCTTCACAAGGCTCAAACTGTCTTTAATTTTTACTAAAAAAACAAAAATATTGCATTAAATATATATATATATATATATATATACATATATATATGTATGTATTTTTATATATATATATATTTTTTAATAGGAGCATTAGCAAACACCTACCACCAGCTCAGTCGGAGGTTCTCAGGCTGATTCCCTAGGTTCTGGGCATGGCAACATCTAGGTAGTACTGCCCACATGGTGTGAGCCCAACTTGTGCTGACTGGTGCCAAAGAACCAACCAAAAACTCTTTGTCTTTCCCAAAGGAGCCTTCACATATTTTCCTTAAGGCCTGCTCTTTATAGTCCAGATCAAAGTATATACCAATTTTTTGGTAATAATTTCCCCCTTTTAAATAGTGAACTTTTTTTTGTTTTTTTCTGTTTTATTATGAAAACTTCCAAACATGCAGGCAAAGTAAAAGAATGTATGCTTTGGAACCCATAAAGCTGCTACCTGGATTCTACAATTAATATTTTGTTCTTTTTTGCTTTATCCCATACTTATTTTCATCTAGCCATTTCTTTATTTGTCCATAAACACATGTTATTATTTTCCAACATCCACATCCATACACTTCACATTTATATTATTAACTAAAGTTTAATTATTTGTTTATGGTTCCTTTTTTTTTTTTTTGAGGTAAAATTTACATTCTGTGAAAGGTACAAATTGAAGTGTCCTATTTGATGAATTTTAACAAATACATGCACTTCAAATCTCTATCTAGATGTAGACTGTTTCCATCACCTGACAGTTTCCTCATGCTCTTCCCAGTTTGTCCCCTCTCACATACTGCAGCCCCCCAGAGGCAATCACTTTTCTGATAGTTTTTCCAGCATAGTTTAGCCTGTTCTAGAACATGGAATCATGTATTATGTTCTCTTGGGTAATGCTCTTTCACTTCACTTCAATATGTTTTTGATATTCATCCATGTTGTCACACGTATCTGTAGTTCTTTTTAACTGTGGATTTGTAAATAATCATTGCAAGTACTCAGAGCATTGAATTTGGCACATAAAGTCTCCTTGCCAAATCAGAGGACTGCCCTTGACCTCACCAAACCATTCAAAGAGTGGCAGGACATTTAGACGGAGCCAAATGGAAAAACAGGTGTAGTTAGGCTTAAGTTAGAAAACAACCTGATTTTGTAGGTAATCACTGGATAGTCTACAGTTAGCTCTAGAAGGCTTTATTTTGTCATCTCTTGAAAGGACAGCGACATATCAAATTATATCTTTTCATTTTATACCCCCAGTTGAAGATTCCTGTCTCTGGATCCAAGTCAGAGGGCTATCTCTATGTCGGCTCATCCAGAGATGGCCCCTTTAAGAGGTATTATGGGAAAATGGATGGGTTTGGGGGAACAGGAGGAGAACCTTCTGATGGAAACAATCCTAATTCCCATTTTCATTTGTAGTTATATGATTGCAGTAATAAGAATTAGTTTTTCAAAATGAAATCCTACCATTCACAATGACATGGATAGACCCAGAGGTTATTATGCTGAGTGAAATAAGTCAGACAGAGAAAGATAAATACCATATAATTTCATTTATATGTGGAATCTAAGGAAGAAAAAGAACAAACTAATCAAAAACAGACATAAATATAGAGGACAATCTGGTGATGGCCAGAGGGGAGCGGGGGTTAGGAGGTTGGGAGAAAAGTGTGAAGGGTTAAAGAAGTACAAATTAGTAGTCAGTAGTTGGTCACGGAGATGGGGATCACGTCATAGGGAATGCAGTTAGCATTAATGTAATGGCTAGGTGTACAGCCAGAGGAGAGAAAGAGCTATTGGGGACTGTTTATAAGCTAAATGTCTAACCAATGTATACTTGAAACTAATAATAAAATTAAAAAAAAAAAAAGAAAAAGAATTAGTTTTTCAAAGCTTGAAGTTTCATGTTCTCGGTATCAAGCCAGTGCTTTGACTCTTGGTGTAGTCCAGACATTTTATCCAATGCAATCTATAAAATTGTCCATTTTTTATGCTGCTGAATTTGAAGAACTTTGCAGTTATAGTGTAAGTCTACAATAATTTGGTATTTTTTTACAGCTTCTAACACTACTGCCTCAGTCGTTACAAATAAATAAAGGAATGGGTTCCTGTTCCAGAATTATTCAACACATTTTTTATATAAGCTTTCCACTCCATTAATTGGCTTTTCTTGTCTAGGTGCCAATAGCTACATTACCTCACTTCCTGGGAAGGTTCTCAAAAATGTTTGCTGTTCAGCCAGGATGTGTTTTAATTCCCCAGGACAAAAGGCACAAGCAGCCCTTAGGCAGCCCACAACAGGCTGCCCCTGGGCTCATTGACTCCAGAACCTGGGCTTGGTGAAGGAGCTGGCCAGGTTCCAGCCAAGAATTGAAGGTCCACATGAATTTGGAAATGGGCTATAAGCTGCTGCTTCTCTTTCCGGATGCCCCTACAGTTTTCCCATCAGTAATTTGTTGTTAAACTTGCCGTGACAATGATGCTAATTAAATAACAAGAACAGAGATGGCATTGACATAATGTTGACATTATGTTTGACACTGACATAATGTCAAAACATTATGTTAACATAAAATAGTGTTTATAGAAATTTAAGACATTATTCCAAAAAACTGCTTCCCCCCCCCCCTTTTGACCATGTCTTCTGCCTTAATGTTTCCTTGATTAGAGACTATACTTTTGGTTTCTATCAGGTGGCACCTTCAGGAGGTCTTCTTAGAGCTCAAGGATGGTCAGCAGATTCCTTTGTTCAAGCGCAGTGGGGAAAATGGTAATGAAGTAAAAAAGGATTGAATGTGACCAAAAAGACCCGGTTTTCTCCAAGCATTGCTTTTCCTCATCACCATGTACTCTCTACGGCTTTGAGCCAGTTTTCTAGCTACCTAGAGGGATGATTGTATGTACAGGCATATTGTAATTTTGGTATAATTCTAATTTGACAATGAAGGCTATTGAAGTTTTATTTAATCAGAAATGTTGACTATTACATTTATAATTATTTCAAAGTTCTCTGTACAAAAGAATGGAATAAAAGGAATCACTATTAGTTATAAAAGATTTGTTGATTTTTTTTCTGGTGCTCATTTCTTTTCTTTTCCACTCCCCACACACCCCCTCATAGTTTTCAGCTCCAAGGAGAAGAACAAGTTTTACTAAACAGGTTTTTAATTGTGAACATTAGGATGCTGAGGAAGAACAGCCTTTTATTTTGGTCACTCTACTCTGAATTCATATTAAGTACCTTGTGGTACATTCTCCTCTCTGGCTCTCTACCTAGCCATTACATTACTGCTGACTGCACTCACTATGTTGTGCTCCTCATTCCCATGATCATCTATCAACTACTAATTTGTACTTCTTTAACCTTTCACCACTTTCTTCCAGCCCCCACACTCCCCTCCCTTCTGGCTGTCACCAGATTTTTCTCTATATTTGTGAGTCTGTTTTCAATTAGTTCTTTTTGTTCCTTAGATTCCACATATAAGTGAAATCATATGGGCCTTGAAGTCTAATATTCTGATAAAGCAGGCATGATTGAGTGCTTTGCAAGTAGGAAAAATAACATGAAAAAAGTCTCAGCAGAGGAAATGTGATCTATGCCCCAGAAATAAGATATTCAATTTGGCCAGTGTATAGTTTTGCTGAAAACATAATAAAACAAAGTCCTGTTAAGGTAACTTGGCTCTAGTATGAATGCCAGCATTAGCATTTTGCCTTCAGCTTTTAGCCATCAGATTTGAGAATAAGTATATGATTTTCCTGTTAATAAAGGTTTAAGAGAGCATGCTAAATATGTACTGTATGCCTTTCAACTCATAAATTTTATTGTCACTTGTTCAGTTTTTCTGTTATTGACTTCCTCCTACCTTTCTTCCCACCATTCTCCATTTACCAATTCAGCAAAGATGAAGCTGAAATATGTATACATAAAACAGCCAGAACTTGACAAATAGTTGCCTCTGTCTTCTGCCGTAGTTGAAGGGTCAGGGAAATGCTCAATAGACGGCAGCTTTAGAGGGTTTTCTGAAGGCAAGCAGCCTTAGGCTACTTGACTATTTTGGTGTTTTTAGTTTGTCCATATGAAAAATCTGAATATTTAGCAATTACCTGTCTTACAGGTGAGGCAATAGTTATACTGTTCATTGGGATTCCTGGGGAAAATATGCTATATATATAGGAGGCCTGATGATAGGGGTGTAGGATAGGGGTCATGAAGTAAGCAGAAGGGTAATAGGAAAACCTCCAGTCTCTACTCACAAGAAGATTCTCGCCTCCCTAGTAACCTGTTCATAGTCCAGGCTCGTCTTTTGGCTGACTTCAGCAGAGTTGCTGAGTTGAAAGTACTGTCAGGAATGTGTACAGAAAAACAGTGGCATTTTATGATCCAGGGCAAACAGTTGAGAGATGAAAATATTAAAAACATATCTCAGACACAGGTACCACAGATCACATGTATTAAATGCCTTTTGTTATTAAAAAGCTTTCAAAGCAGAAATTAGTTTATTTTTCCCCCACTGCAGAGCACTTACCTTTTAAATTTAGCTACCATGCATGTTTGTCAGTTACCTTGCAGTAATAAGTCATTTTTTATTTTCAGATTATTTTTATAAAGTATAAAGGAAACTATAGACCAATCTCCCTATGAATGTTGCAACATTCTAAGTAAAATGTTAATAAACTGAATTCAGTGATAAAATATGTAGTATATTGCATTATTTTTCACAAAATATTTTGGTGCCTTTCCCTTGCAGTGCCTTTCTTTATGGGAAGATTATACATCCCTGCTTTGTTGAACTTAGGTGTGACCATGCCATGTAATTTGCTTTGGCCAATGAATTGTGAATGGAATAACATCCAAGACTTCTGTATGTATATATTAGCTTCTTCTTTCAGAAAGAAACAATGGAAGAGTAACTGAAATCAATAAAAGTAGTCATCTTTTTATGGCTGAATAATATTCCATTGTATATATGGAATATATAACTTCATTTGTTGCTGGGCATTTAGTTTGCTTCCATATCTTGGCTATTGTAAATAGTGTTGCCATGAACATAAAGATGCATAGATCTTTACGAATTATTGTTTTGGTACTCTTTGGATAAATACCCAGAAGTGCAAAAAATGAAATCCTACCATTTGCAATGACATGGCTGGACCTAGAGGTTATTATGCTAAGTGAAATAAGTCAGAGAAAGATAAAATACCATATGATTTCACTTATATGTGGAATCTAAGGAACAAAAGGAACTAATCAAAATAGACTCATAAATATAGAGGACAGTCTGGTGACAGCCAGAAGGGAGGGGAGTGGGGGGACTGGGAGGAAGTGGTAAAAGGTTAAAGAAGTACAAATTAGTAGTTGATAGATGGTCATGGGAATGGGGAGCATGACATAGGGAGTGCAGTCAGCAGTAATGTAATGGCTAGGTGTAGAACCAGAGGGGAGATAGAGTAATCAGGAGGATCTTTTCATAAACTATATAAATATCTAAACAATGTACTGTAGTATACTTGAAACGAATAATAAAATAAAGGACTAAAAAAAAAGTAGTTACCTTAAGGAAAAGCAAACAATGGCAAGGGTATATAGGTAGGGAATAGGGATGGAAACTATACCTCCCTGAATGTACCTTGTTTTATAGTTTTGACTTTGAAACCATGATATTTTGTTTTCATATAATTTAAAAATAAAGCACAAAGAAAAAATATTGAAACAACATAGAGAAGAAATATTTCCACTGACTTTAAGACACTTCTGACTCAACATCCTTGGTGGGATATATCCTAGTGGCAAAAATAAACCCCAAGAAATCTTAAACTACATTCAGTGTGTGTGTGTGCATATGCACACACACTTGAGACTTTCCTTATTTGTAACTTCTCAACAGGGAAATCTGGCTCATATTATCCTAGGTATATTTATGGATTTGCTCAAGTCTAGAATATACAAAAGACAGTTCTGGAATTGCTAACTCTAAAAAGCAAAAAAAAATGTGTAGAATTCAATATGTTTGTTACATTTAAAGGTAAAATTTACATACAGCGAGATGCATCATTCTTAAAGCGTGCAATTCCATGTATTTTTACAAATGCTTGCATTCGTGTAATCCATATTATCCATAAAGATAATATGGATCTTTATATAGATCATTTCACCCATTGCCCCAGAAAATTCTCTTCTAGTCAAGTCCCAGGGATTCCTGCTCTGCCCCCAGAGGGAACCATGTATCGACTTTTTCACTATAAATTTATTTTTGGTGCTTGAGATTTGGTTTAAAATACTCAACGTGCCAATTAGTGTAGATGACAAAATTGTAATTGTTAAAGCTGTTGATGGATATACATGGGGGTTTCTTTCACTGTTTCTCTACTTTTGTGAATTTTCGACATTGTCCATTTTTTTATGTTAAGTAACTTTTCAGTATTAGTTCAGGTGTAGTCTTCTTTACGAAGTAATGAGGGCACTAAAACTCTGTGTATGCTCCTTCATGGATTCTTATCATAGACCTTGAGTTTTCAAAATGATAAATTAGATAAGTATCAGGACATCTCAGGTAAAATATCTCCCTTCTCTCCAGTATCTATATAGACTCTCCCAGACTTTTCTCACAAAGCAAGTAATTTCATCTAAGTCAGGGAGGAAATTATGGAAGGGATTTGCTTTAATATGGTGTTTATACAAAATATTTTGAAAAATTCGATCAGAAAGATTTAAAAACATAACAAAGAAGGAGGCTTTTAATATTAAGCAGGGAGAGATGAATAGGGAGTCACCGCTAGTGGGGATGGGGTTTCTTTTTGGGATGATGTAATGTTCTGGAATTATAGGTGCTAGTTGGATTAACACTCTAAATATAAAAAACAATTATACACTTTATAAGGGTGAATTGTATGGCATATGAATTATATCTTAATAAAAATGTTATAAAAATTATTTTAAAACCAAAAAATAAAATATACAATTAATAGTAAATCCAAGCTACTTGTCCAAAAGTCTATACTTATTCACCCTATAATCCCTTATCAAGCTAGATGACAGATTACTTACATATGACAGTTTTTTTCTTCCCAATTTCAGCTGGATGATTTAAATGAGAGTAAGAAAGATACAACATAATCAGGAAAAATATTTATTTGCTTGCTTGTTTAATTAATTAATTAATTATTTGTAGGAAGAATCTTTAAAAAACTTGTGAGAGAATTATACTCCTCTTTGAAAAATGATACTTAAAGGCCACTAGCATCTCAAAGGGAAAGACAATGTTTTCCATTTCTGTTAAACATGGGATGAAGGAAGGTAGCTAAGTCCATCACAGAATTAAAACCATTGAGTTAAAACTTAATATCTCAGCCCCCAAAAGAGGAACTTGGAAGCAAAGAATAGTGAATGAGTCATCTGCATAAGTTTTGATATTAAAGATGATCTTATTGTGTTTTCTGTTTGTTTGTTTGTTTGTTTGTTTTTAATATACAAAAACTGAAGCTTTGAGAACATGTTCCAGGGCACTTCATGGCCTTGCTTCTGAAAACCATTTGGAGAGTCTGAGTTTTTTACTGCTCACAGGGGTTAGGTTCAGATTACTCTGGTGGTAAAAGTCTGGAGGATGGTTATTAGAATCTTGTGTTCTTTTTTTAACCAGAATAAAAGCATTTTTAAAAAGTTCAGCAAATCGTTTAATTTCTCTTTCATTGCTGTATTGGTTGGCATGAAAATTCCCTCATAACTATTTCATCTAAATCATTCACCATATAAAACTAGGAACTTAGATATTTTCCCTGAAAGATATTCATGTAGATTCCACTCCTTAAAGTAGAGAAGCAGAAAGAAGTAAAACACAGTTGAACCTTAAACCATGGGTTTGAACTACTTATACATGGGTTTTTCCAATAAATATATTGGAAAATTTTTTGGAAATGTGCAACAACTTGAAAAAACTGGCAGATGAACCAGGAAGCCTAGAAATATCAAAAATTTTTAAAAGGTATGTCATAAATGCATGAAATATGTGTAGATACTAGTCTGTTATCATTTACTGCCATAAAATATAGACAAATCTATCAAAAAAGTAAATTAATTAAAATTATATACAAAAACACAGACCATACATGGTGCCATTCTCAGTAATGTAAACGCGAAGATGCAGTATTATCATAACTGCATAGAATTAACTATAGTACATACTGTACTACTGTAATAGTTTCATAGCCACTTCCTGTTGTGTCAATTATACTAAGCTACCATAAAGCAATCTTATTGCTACTTCATTATCAATACATGAATCATTATACTTGTAAATAAATATGGATTTTTTTTCCACAATATCTTTTCATTTTTGATGTCTAGTGTTAGTAATATGTATAACAACTTTAGTGTTTTGTATCAGGACAATATTGATAGGCAGTTCATCTTGTAAACAATTGTCTTACAGTAAACTTACAGTATATATTATGTAGTATAGTACTGTAAATGTATTTTTCTCATGATTTTCTTAACATTTTCTTTTCTCTAGCTTTATTATTGGAATAGGTATATAATACATGTAACATACAAAATATGTGTTAATAGAATGCTTATGTTATCAGTAAGGCTTCCGGTCAACAGTATGCTATTAGTTGCTAAGTTTTTGGAGTCAAAAGTTATGCATGGATTTTTGATAGCATGAGAGTGGGGGCAGCATCCCTAACTCTTGCATTATTCAAGGGTCAAATATACCAGATTATTTGGAAGAACATAATGTATTCTTTTATATAATACGTTTAATGCATTGTTGATAATCTATATCCCAGTTTGTGTGGTCCCCATTGATTTAGTTTTTATATAGCCCAATTAGCTTTGTTCCAATTATACCAGTAAGCCATCTCTCAAATTCTGCTACCTTACAGATGTAAATGTTGTCTATAAGAGCTGATGATGGCAAGATCAGCACAAATTAATCGCAACTACTCTGAAACATCTACTTTATTGATGATACTTTAACAACATCACCTTTCTACAGACATCAGGAATTATGATAAAGTTGTTCTTGTTGAGTCCCAGAGTTAATAGGTTAAACTAAAAGACAAGACTAATTCCTAGTCCTAGTCCTAACATTGAATTTAGTAACTGATGGGCTCCATATTTGCCAAATAAAGACCATTATTGAAAATTTTGCTGAGGGAAAACTATACTATTTTAACTATCATTGCAAAAGTTTAGCCAACGGATCATTTTGTGTAACTTTAAAAATCTAGAGATTTTTAAAACTTTTGTCTCTATTTAAAATATCTGTCATTCAAACTTCCAGCAGTTTGATGACTCCTTAACTCTGATATTGCTACTAAATACTGTAGTTGCAGGGTTGGGGGGAAGTGATTACAGAACATGTCCTTAGTGGTTTGCCGGAATTCAAAAGGAATGTTATAAAAGTTCATCTGTGTTAAACAATATTTTAAAAACTGCTTCCATTTTTCAAACTACAAACAAAGCTACTTGTAGGACCACATTTTAAGGAAATTCACTATTCAAAACAAAGTAGGAGGGAGTGCTACACTTCTCCCTCTTTTTCCCACTAAGCACAGCTGTATACCTTGGACATATATAAAATAAACATAAGACAACTCTGAAAGATGAACAGAAGGCAGATTGGCTAAGGACCAAGGAATGCAAGTGAGTTTCCTGGGTTTTCTTTTGCCTCTTTTATCCCAGACTGTGTGTTGGTGAAACCAGCAGCCCAGAAACACCAATGAGAACACAACAAAAGCGAAGAAAAGCTGCTCCCTCAAGCCAAAAGACCAGGAAAGAGGCAGCCTTGAAAGGCAGTTTCACAGCAATTGCCCTACTCTACCCAAACACCAGAGAAAAAACCATGGCCTCACCCTTGTCAGCAAGGCAAAGTGCAGCTCCTAGACTTCTTCCCTCACTAGGCTGTAATGAGGGGTCCCCTGATCCGCCGTTGGAGTGGGAGCAGCAATGGCCCATGGGTAGCTGGGACTTTCATCCCTGCCTGATGGTCCCCCTACCGCCTATGGTGTCAGTGGATACCACTTGGGGAGACTACACTTCCACCCCCATTAAGCTTTCTCACCTCCATGGTATTAATGGAGCCCATAGTAATGAGGTCCCCCCACCCCATGCCTGTATGTCAAAAGCTTGATGTGATTCTAGATATTACTTCAATAAACTATGTAGACTTCTACATCATATAGGCTCTCTTCAAAGTATCTGTAACAACTGATAAAGTGATCTTTGATAAAGCCAATAATCGTGCCAGGTACTTATTCTACTTATATGAAATCCGTTAGAGACAGCAGATTTGTTGTTGCCAGGGACTAGAAGAAGGAAGGAGTGACAGCTTAATGAGCACAGATATTCTTTAGAAGTGAGGAAAAGGTTTAAAACTGATAGTGGCGGTGGTTGCATAGCACTGAATGTACTTAATGCCACTGAATTATGCATTTCAAATGGTTAAAATGACAAATTTTATGTTATGTTTATTTAACCACAATATCTTAAAAACCAAGAAAAATCTGAGAGAAATAATCATTGGGGCAGGGTTATATTACCAGATAACATTATAAAACTACAAAAATTAACTGAATATCGTATATGCGCTGAAATAAATGACAGATTAATGGAGCAGAATATAAATCCTGAGTTCAGAGTGTTTAAATACTTAGTATGGAATAAATGTGGTTTTGAAAATTGGAGAGAATATTTGATTATTTTATAAATGATTATGAGATCATAATAAAATATGGAAAAAAAATCAGCTGAATTTTCCCCCCACCTGGCAGTAGTGAGGAGGCACAATACTTAACCCCACTTCATCTATCAGTGTGGTATCAGAGATAGCCTACTAAAATAGATTTAAATGATACAGTTTCATAAAATCAAATGTCCAATATACAATAGAAAGTCACACTTTCATAGGGAGGACCAGGAAAATCTCAACTTGAAGGAGAAAGGACAATCAACAGATACCAATACAGAGATGACACAGATGTTGGAATTATCTGACAAGGATTTTAGAGCAGCCATCATTTTAAAAAGCTTCAATAAGCAATTGTGAACATGCTTGAAAAAATAAAGGAAAAAAACAGTCTTAGCAAAGAAATAGAAGGAAGAACCAAATGGAAATTTTAGAACTGAAAAATACAAATGAAATTAAAATCTCACTGGATGGGCTAAACAGCAGAATGGAGAGGACAAAGGAAAGAACCCGCAAGTTGAGGATAAAATAGAAATTACTTAATTTGAACAAAAAAAGGAGACTGAAAATACTGCCAATTGGTCTATAACAAAAAGATCTAACACTCTTGTCATCAGAATCCCACAAGGAGAAGAGAGGAAGTTGGGGCTGAAAAAGTATTTGAAAAAAATAAGTTGAAATTATCCCAAATTGGCAAAAGACATAAACCTATATATTCAAGAAGCTGAGTGAATCCAACCAGCATAAACCCAAAGAAGTCTATGATAAGAAAAACTTCAAGTGCTAAAAGAACTGTCAACTCCTAATTCTGTATCTGTTGAGATTATCCTTCAGGAATGGGGGATAAAGACATTCTCGGACAATTAAAAACTAAAATAATCTGTTGCTTGATTTGACCTACCCTAAAAGGATGACTAAAGGAAGTTCTTGAAACAATTACTTTTTTAAAGGAGCCTTGGAACATCAGGAAGAAAAATGAAAAGAGCAAAAATATGGGTAAATATTATAGACTTTCCTTCTCTTGAGTTTTCTGAATTGGTTGATGGTAGAAACAAAATGTATAACATTGTCTAATATACTTAAACTGGTAAAATGTTGACATCAACTAATCTTTGCTGGGATGAAATAGTTCTGTATCCTAATTGTGGAGGTAGTTACAGGAATCTACATGTAATAAAAATGGTGTAGAACTATACACACTTGTTGAACTAATGTCAATTGCCTGGTTTTGATATTGTACTATACTTATCTAAGATGTATCTTTACTGCATTTCCAAGTCCCTATAAGTCTATAATTATTTGAAAATAAAATGTTTTTAAAAGTGTAGAACAGGGACATTGATTATGCTACTTCAAAATGGCAGGGATGAGGTGGTAATCCTCCCCTTCTGAATAATTTCCAGCTCTCTGAGGATTAAACATGTATCTTCCTAAATATCTTGATTTGTTTTTTTCTAGGTACATTTCTCTCACAATTTATTATAAAGCTGGCCATTTTAATAATAGAAACAATTAAATATTTTCATGGAAACCCATCACAGTATATTGAAACTGAGAACATTTTTATGTAAAAAGTTGTTATATTACTGTTGATAACATATTTAGTAAAATAGTTTAGTTTTAGTTAATAAAACCCTCACCTATTTTAATAAAATTTATAAAAAAGAATGCAATCAAAGTCAAAAGATTATTCTGCCATGTAAAATAAACTGCTCCCCAAAGGATTGTGTCAATATTGGTTTTAAATAGGAAATTTCCATTTCGAATAGATTACACTAACTTGGGGGTCGGCAAACTTTTTCTATAAGGAGCCAGTTAATAACTATTTTAGGCTGTACAAGCCATAAGGATTCTGTTGCAGCTACTCAACCGTGTAGTGTTAGCAGCCATAGACAAATGTAAATGAATGGGCTATGTTCCCCCCACCCCTAATTTTATTTACCAAACAGGCAGCAAGGGCCATTGTATGCTGACCTCTACACTAGCCTAATTTCAGGTTACTTATCTTCCAGTTAGTAAAAAAAAAAAAAAAACTGTCCAAAATCAAAAAAATAGTTTTTAAAAATTATTGTTATGAACATTAACTAAAATGTAGCCAAAGTAGAATCTACTGAGGTAAAAGGCCTTGACTAACAATCAGGAAAGCTGAATTATTCTATCCTTTGTTCTGCCAGTAGCTGTAAAGGTTATGCAAATCACATACAGTAGTCTCCCCTTATTCATGGTTTTGCTTTCTGAAGTTTCATTTATCTGCAGTCAACTGTGGTCCAAAAGTAGAATATTCCAGAAATATTCTACTTTATAATAGAAAATTCCAGAAACACAATTCATGTTTTAAACTGCATGCCATTTTGAGTAGCATGATGAACTCTCTTGCCATTCTGCTCCATTCTGCTCAGGACATGAATCATCTCTTTGTCTAGTGTATTCATGCTGTATACACCATCCACCCATTAGTTATTTAGAAGCCAGATCAGTTATCAGATCAACTGTCTTGGTATTGCAGTACTTATGTTCAAATAATTCTTATTTTAATAATAGAATATTCACATAAATTTTATTACAGTATATTGCTATAATCGTGTTTATTAATCTCTTAGTCTGTAATCTCTTACTGTATCCAATTTATTAAATTTTATTATAGTTATGTATGTACAAGAAAAAAACATTATATACAGGGTTCAGTACTATCTGTGTGGTTTGAGGCATCCATTGGAGGTCTTGGAATGTATACCCCCATAGACAAGGGGGATGGATTACTATATTCCCTCTGAGATTCCATTACATCATCTCTACTTTGAGAGAATTTGAGGAAGGTATATATTTTTCTTTCCCAATTTTGTTACTATGAATTTCAATTCAGCAAGACATTCCCACTATTACCACTAGACTAAGATTTTAAACAGTTTCAAAAGAAAGGTAGACTCATTTTTATATAAATTGTAACAGAGGCCTATTTAAACACAATGTGCTGTGTTAAAATTGATCATTGGAAGATTTGATAAAAAAAAAAAAAAACTGAAAAAGAATCCAAAACAATAGCATCAAATAACAAAATACATAGGGATAAAGTTAACAAAGGATGTACAAGGTCTTTCTACATTGAAAAATACAAAATAATTCTGAGAAAAATAAAATGAAATAAATAAATGGAAACACTATGTTTATGGATTGGAAGAGTCACTGTTAAAATCAAATTGATCTATAGATTCAATGAATTTCAATCAAAATCTCACAAGTCTTTATTTTAGAGGGTGATTTTGGTAGGAATAGACAAGCCAACTCTAAAATATCTTTGGAAACGCAAAGGACATAGAACAAAGAACAATCTTGAAAAAGAGGGAATTGGAAGTCCTATTTTACTGGACATTGAGACTTATAAAGTTCTGACAAAAGGATAAAACAAATAGATTAACAGAAGAGTGTCCACAAGGAGATCCACAGATATATGGTCAAATGATTTTAGACAAGGACACCAAAACAATTCAGTGGGAAAAGGAAAATCTTCAACTAATGGTGCTGAAACAACTGAATATTCATATGGAAAACAAATATTTGACCCCTACCTAACACTACACAAAAAGTAATAATTCAAAATGATTCATGGACCTAAATATCACAGCTAAAACTATAAAGCTTAAAAAGAAAAAAATAATACCTTCATGACTTTGGAGTAAATAAAGATACAGAGAATACAGGATACAGAGAATATTAACGATAAGATAAAATAGACAAGCCACAGAGTGGGAAAAAATATTTATAACATAAATCTGACAAGACTTGTGTCCAAAATATATAAAAGGATTATCACAACTCTGTCCAATTAAAAGAAAAAAAGGACATGAAAAAGTATTCCTCATTTGTCATTAGGGAAATGCAAATTAAACCACCATGAAATACCACCACATACCCATGACAATAGCTAAAATGAAAAAGAAAGCCAACACTAAATGTTAGCAAGAATGTGAAGCAACAAGATTGCTCATATATTGCTGGCAGGAATAGAAAATGGTACAATCACTTTGGAAAACAGTTTCTTAAAATATTAACTATACATCTATCCTATGACCTAGCAATTTTACTCATTTAATCTAAGAGAAATGAAAATGTGTCCACAAAAAATCCCCAGACAAGAATATCTATAGCAGCTTTATTCATAATAGCCAAACCTGAAATAGTCCAGGGGTCCATGAACAGAGATATGGATAAACTGGTATATTCAAAGAATACAACACAGCAGTAAAAAGGAACAAATTATGGATATAAGCACTAACATGGATGAGTCTTAAAAACATTATACTGAGTGAAAGCCAGATGCCAGAAAGTATTCCATCTGTATAAACTTGAGAATAAGGAAAACTGTAACAACAGGAGTAGGGTTAAAGTAGTGTATGCATTTGTCAAGCCTGATAGTCTAGTATAGATTTAAATCTGTACAATTCGTTATTTGTGCATTAATATTCCCTTTTCCACAACAAAATAGTTGGTGATTAAAAGACTCTTGGGGTTAAAATTAAGGTTTTTAATCTAGCTCTTTTAAATCTGCAACAAACTGAAGGTATTATGCGGTAAATGATCTTGAACAATTTTAACTGTTTTTGCCAGTCTTAATTTGAATTTCGACAAGTTTGAGCTTAAAATGTATTCACTTCCTAAAATTAATTTGCCTCGGGCTAATCCCCTTTGCACCTATGTAAAGTGATCTATGTTGGAGTCCATAGATCGATGTTGCTTAGGCCTCCATGGACTGAGTCACACACCACCCCATTACATTACTAGGACTGTAATTTACTTCTTGTTCAATGTTCTCCAAGTGACCTTTATAACCTTTTCTCTAATAATTTTCTTCCGAACTGTGGTCAGTTGGAAAAGTTTGAGACGACAATTAGCATCTGACTAGAAAAGACATTTTCTCCAACTTTTCATGTGAAAACACCAAAATACAACATTAAAACAATTTCCCAACTGACTAAAACCACTCATACATTTTGCATATTTCATAAAAAATTCTCATTAAGCTAAAATATTATAATGTTGAATTTTATTATAATTAAAACTGGATTTATAAACTATGAATAAACTCAATAGTACTGTTTAGTCCCTTGTAACCTTGTTAAAAGGACAAATTAACAACAGCTTTAACTATAGAGCTAAGTCATTAATAGAAAGATTTTATTTGGTCCAATATTGTGAATGTTTTTCATGCTCTCTTTATGTCATTTGAACCAAAAAGTGTAAATGTATCTTTACAAGTATAAGTGCTTCTAAAAAAAAACTATACAACTCTAAATTCAAGGTACAAAAACAGCTGAGAATATGCAACATACTGCAAAGAGCAAAGTAGCCAGATAAAAGAAAACAGGTCTTTTTTTTTTTTAAATAAATATAGTAATTATAGTAAATGTGTTTATTATGAGTGTAATATAAAATGGTTTGGAAAAAATATAAATGTTGTCCAAATGACTCTGATTTTAATACTGGATAAATCTATCAAGTATAAAAATGAGTCATTAAATAGTGTATTATTTTTCTCATCCCTATCTATTTTTGTCAGAGAGATATTTATAAATATTTGCCTAAAATTGCATTATACTTCTTTCAAGACTTAGGCTTACCATTGTGGCTATGTGTTTTCAATGAAAACTGCCATGTGGCAGATTTTCCTCTACCTCTTTATGGAGCTTGTTTAGAAATGCTAGTTTCTAAGAAACTGTATAAATAAAGCCAATTTAGTGAGAAAACAGTGCAACCCGATGGATCAAATTGCCTAATTTCATCTGATGGTATATGAACCATACCAGGGACTCTGAAGCTCATCTGGCAAGGCTGGGTGTGATTACAGACTATGTGTGTAAATGTCTAGCACAGTACACTGCACAAACTTTAAAACAGGTGGTTAGCACTGTCATTGTCATAATTATGACATTTGAGAAGTCAAATGCTAGGAAGAGAGCATTGTGTGATACCCTAAGCAGGCTGAAGTGATGGGTCTGAGTTATTCACAGTACAGAGCACATGCAAGGGCATAGGATGTGTATAGACAAGTTATATTCAAATATTTATCACCCTGAGCCTAATCAAAGGTAAATAAGGACTCTTAAACATTTTTTGTGTGTGAGAAGGGTATTCAGTTCTTTCAGTTATACAGCATACACTTTTACATTTCCATTTTTTAACAGAAATTTACTTTTCATTGGGACCTTGATACAACTTAAGTGTTCAATCCTAAGCAAATTCAATTCTATTGAGTATATTCTAATAAAACTTTTTGGGACAAAAGTTTCCAGAGGTCCAATGTCAAATTTTTTATGAACAAAGTAAAGGTTTATAAATATTTTGGCATTTCATAACTTTTCCTACTGTAGCTTGAGGGCTAATAAGAAACTCAACAGAAGTAGAGACTTGATGGCCTGCATGAATATGTTCTGTATCTCTTCCCTCGCTCTGGGAAATTTTATTCACAATAACAACATAATGGTGTCTTTTCACTAACCAAAGCAACCATTATGTTGATCAGATCACACTACCACTTGCAAGTGACCAAAATTAAGTGAATAACAAGCAATCACCACCATTCTCATTAGTGACGTTGAAAAGAAAAAAAATTAGGGTTTTTAACTGACAGGTACAAGCATTAGGCAAAAACAGAGATAAGAGAAGCCAAATCAAGTCAATATAAGTCAGTAATAAAATCTAAAAATAAGACATCATTAAACTATAGATGTTATTCTAGGTCTCAAAAATTTGCAAGATATCTATTTAAATTAAAATCTCACTCCCCCAAAAAGTCCAAAGTGAAAAAGTACCAATTTTAGTAAAGATAACATACATATAAGCAGATATACACATATGAATAATGCAGAATAGATTTACAAATAAGTTAATTTGGGCACTTCTACTTGTATTTTAAAGAAAGTGAATAGATATCTTTGTATACAAATTCTCATCCTTGAGAAATCGGATTTAGAAATAAAGGTTCAAACATCTCCTCTCTTAAAAATAACACTGAAATGTGTAACTTGACTCATTAAACCTACTGGTTGGCAACTTTCTAAATCTGGCTTCATTTGATCTAACTCCACAAGTTTGACAAAGTCATTTCAGTTTACATCATTGATACCTGGTTATCCACTTTCAGTACATGTACCATCTGGCCAGGAGTCCATAAATAATATTGTTTTCAATGTACAAATCTTAAAGTAAGTTCTAAAGGGAAATACTGCTCAGTAGATAAATTCTCCTGGAATTTCTTGTAGCAAAGGTTCCTCAAATTTAAATCATTTGGAAATGGCCTTTTGCTCCATTTTCTCTTTTTCAGACTGTCTGCATTGTCCTAAAGAAAATGAAGTAACTGTAATTAATTCCTCTGTTAAAACTAATTCCTTGATTTCTGGTTGCCAAGTATCTGAATTAACTTCAGGCACAAAATCACCTTAGATGGCATTTGCTTCATCTAATGGCCCTTTCACCTTGAAAGGGAGACCTTGAATACTGCTCTGTCAACCATGGATGTTTTAGACATTCTTCAGTGGTGGCTTGATCTCTGTATAAAGATATACATTTTACACTTAAGACAAAATAGTTTAAAATTCACTTATAAATTAAAGCATAAGGTATTATATTTATTGTATTATATTTTGGGAAGTATGAAGAGGTGGAAAAATCTTACTGAATAAAACTAGAAGTTTTGGCATTTGTGTGCAAATGCCATTCCTCACAATGTTGAAAAATAATATTTTAAAGAAATAGTAAATCTCCGAAAAGCCCTTTAGAAGACCAAAAACAGACAGAAAATATCTATTATACTGAGGTGCAGTTCATATTTTCTAAAAACATTTTAATTTTTGTCACTTTTTCTTTGAACAGATATAAAAAGCCAAAGGTTTCATCTAGTTTTATGTCTGCATTTGATGTCTTCATTTTGGTGTTTGTTATTAAACTTTTGCTCAGAGGCAATCACTCAAAAATTGACAAATATCAAGTTAACTAATACTCAGGTTTCTTAACTAAAAGTGTCTTGATGAAGTCAACAGCTGACTCAGACACAACATCAAATTCTTCCTCAGAATAACTTAAATTCACCAGTGAAATGTTTAGGACTGTTTCTTGTTTATTATCTCATAAGAAAGGTGATATTCCTGTAAGCATGACATATGTTAACACTCCAATGCTCCTAAATCAAAATGAAAATGTAAGAAAAGTTAGTGTCATATTCTTTTGTTGAAACTAATTTGATCAGTTTTTCATAAATAACTCTTAACCACATATCCGTTGCCATCATAACTAAGAATTTCAAGAGCTGGTATCAGCAACAGAAGAAAACATTTTGCTTTGTGAAAAAAAGTTGCTAATTTGCTCTTTTAGATAAAAAAAAAAAAATACTCATTAGAAACTGAGCCGCTGTTAGGTGTGGGCTAAAATGAGTTAACATTATAAATCAAATTAATATGTATTACTGTAAAGTTTAACTAGATGTGTGTAATTAACTTGTTTACTTTTCAAACCTCCACCTATCATTCCTGGGTCCTTGTTTTGTTAAAATATTTGAATGCATAAATACTGCAATGTAAACTTATAACTTTTAACACCTTTCTCTTCCTATACCTTCTATTTAATCAAGCATCATATCTAAGACATTACTGCTTTTAAATCTATCTCAATGCCATCCATGGCTCTTCTTCCCACAGCTCTCACCAAAGTCCACAGCACTTTCCCCTCTGATTCCCACTCGTTCTGCCCCTCTGATCTATTCTCTATGTCGCAGCTAGGGTCAGCTTTTAAAATGTCCTCCCGTTAACAAAAAGTCAGTCACCGAGATTAAAAAAAATTGGACATACTCAGATAACGTGCATCACACACAACAAAGGTGCATCTATAAATCTGAAAGAATAATATGCTGTGATAAAATTTAACTAAACTGCTGTCACACATAAACACAATGGAAATGAGACAGGAGTTACACTAAGGGCCCTCCCCAGGGCAGCCAGTTAAGTCTTGACTTAACTGTTAGACCTGACACAATAGTGAGGCAATGATAAGAACATTCCCCAACATAGGCACGTGCAGAAAGACAGCTGGTGTGACCTAGAATTCACCTCTGCTTCATTATATGATCATTATAATAAATTTACATTGCAGCTTTAATTCCCTATGGACAAATTGAGTGTATTATGGATATACTCAAGCTCAGAAAGGTTATATAAGGAACCTATCTGTCAAGACTTGTAGGGGAAGGGCTTCAGTAACAGTGGGAGGACCAAAGCCTTGCAGGCAGAATAAAAGAGCCCCAAGCAGGAGGCTTTGAGTCTGACCTCTTGGCATCCCTCTTTTCGTTCTGAGGGTATACTTTATCTTCGAGGTTGACCAATCTCGGCAGCCCACTCTCCCACCTGAGAAGTGTACTTTTGCTTTCAATAAAACTAGCTTGCTTACAAATTGCTGGGCGTCTGTTTGCCTTCAGTTCATTGTCAGATGTCAAGAACTGACGA
This sequence comes from Pteropus vampyrus, assembly GCF_000151845.1. Taxonomy (NCBI): domain Eukaryota; kingdom Metazoa; phylum Chordata; class Mammalia; order Chiroptera; family Pteropodidae; genus Pteropus; species Pteropus vampyrus. Next base: position 596,730 of record NW_011888989.1, on the reverse strand, counting down.
CAGGGAGTTCCAGGACTCCCCAGTAACAGAAAGACATTCTCAAATATGTAAGGACTTATGAAAAACCTCCTTGAAAAGAAAAATCTACTTATTGATACAATCGAGTCAACCAAAAGATGATTTTTATTAAAAGTACACAGATAGGAAGGCTACACTATGAAAAGGCAGGCAATATGTACTGAATTCATATAAAAACAAATCAAAAACTAAAAAATGTGATAATTATAACATAAAAAAAGGGAATAAAAATGTTCTAATTCTAGGAAAAAATAAAAGTCACATAACAATTACTGGTGGGAACAAGACCCTCCCCACACACATGAATATGAGGGAAGAAAAAGTTGGAAGGAAATGTTAGGTATGCTAATTTCCTCAACTTCAATACCTGAAATCCTTGAGTTGAGAAACAGGTTATGAATATTATTTAAAGTTTAAAAAAATACTAGGAAATTTAAAACAATGCTTAGCATCCACATCACTGTCGGAAGCCAGCCGACCAAGTCAAACCGGGTACCTGAATGGGGGAGCGGGGACTGAGGAAAAAGAGAAGACAGACAGGGTGCAGGAGGGAGAACAGATCTCACACTGCCTCTCCGAGTTTATTTCTTATCCTTCTTTTAAACACAATCTGTTCCTTTGTGTATCCCAAAACAACACAAAAGTAACATCCTGAAGATCTAGGTGCAATTGACACTTCAATTAACACTCCCTTCGACACTCCCTTAGGCTATACTTAATCTTCTTCCTGAAATTCCACAGAACCAGCCTTTTCTTTTCTATGCAAGCAGGCCTCCCGAGATAAACCATGCACTCTTTTGAATTTGGGGAGCTTTAGCTCCCTACACATCACTGAATGAGAAGTAAAATAAAGACTATACACACGGGGATGGGGAGCACAGCATAAGGAATGCAGTTAGCATTAATATATTGTCTAGGTGGAAAACCAGAGGAGAGAAGGAGCAATTAGGGGAATTGTTTCATAAACTATATAAATGTCTACTGTATATTCGAAACTAATTAAAATAAATTAATTAATTTAAAAAAATAAAGACCATCCAGCAAAAGATGGGGGGTGGTGGGGAGAGGGTAAGAAATAACAATAGCTGGGGATGCGGAAAGGAGACTTCAACTCACCTTTAAAATGCTGGCCAGGGAAAGAAAGTGAGGAGAGTCCCTTTGCTTTTCTGTACTATATAGTTCTCAATTACTTTTAGTTTTTCTGGATTGGGCTTGTACTACTTTTTAAATAAGATATATATATTGAAGGGGGGAAAAAAGCACTTGGTAGAAAATTTAGACTTTACCGAAGAACAGAAAGCATTTAAAAAAAAAAAAATTCAGGGTTTTGCTATTTGTACCTATTTATATCTCAGCTCCTGGCCCTTCATTCTGCAGTCTTCTGTATTTCTTCTAGTTTACAATGCTCAAATATTTGGGCTGTTGCACCTGTAAGCCAGATTTCTAAAACTTACTTAGGGGCCATGATGCGTATCAGTCACTATACTGAAAATTAAGTATTCTAGTCTATAAAACCAAAAATTTTGAAGGCTGTTTTCTGCCTGTTACATTTTTTGTTGCCTAACTAATTAAGGGTCTGTTATAAATATATAACTTAAAAAAATTATTTTAAAACTTCATATTATTTTTTTTTGTAGTATCATAAACAACTTTATTTTCCCTAACCTTGTCTGTCTTCCTGGCTTTCTGTCTTTTGGAATCACTTTTCCCTCATAAATAAATTCCCACCATCCTCAGCTACTTCAAGGACTAGTCCTTTCATCCTCTTCTCTCAAAGGAGACCTAGGTCTCCTAGGCCCCAGGCCCTCTTAGAATGGTGATTGCCTATCTACCCATTTCACATCTCTGCTTTCAGGGAAATATCCTTCTTCCCTCAGGCCCAGGCCACACAGTCTTCTCCATCCCTGGTCATATTGCTTTTACTGACACAGATGCCCTCCTTCCCACCCTCCTCACCAGCCTGTTACCACCCCAGGCAACTTCCACACTGATGCCAATGACCTGATATCCATACTTCTTGACTTCCAGGTCTAAAGAGCCACCCTTTGTCCAAGACCTGGTAATTACAAAGAGCTGTTTCATTTCTGAAATTTTAAATATTAACATTGTAATCTCTTATCACAACCTTTAAATTATTTCACTGCCTTGCTCTACTACAGAAATCTTTTTTAAACCTTATTCAACCACTAATCCTTCTATGCAACATTTTTTTTTCTAGTCTATCAAAAAAGTCACAGTTTACTTCTTTTTCTACAAAACCTAGTGTGGTTTATCACTTCAGCAGTTCTCTTGCTAGTACCTTCAAGGTTAAAGCTCCTTACATAGCAGATGGCCAGACCCACTATTAATCAGACATCCCACTCTTCTGAATACTTACCCACATATTCAGGTGTGCCCATAATTTCAAGGAGCTCTTCATTGCTCTTCATTATTCTTGAAAGACCAAAATCAACTATCTTATTGTCACTCAGTGGAGATTCACTTGTCAGTAGAATATTCTGAGGCTAAAAAATAGCACCCCTCCAAATTAATAAAAAACCATGACTGAATATATAGATCAGGTACCCTATAAAATATCCACATTTCATATGTGAAATTGAGATTGAGGACTTTTAACAGTATGTTGTCACTTATTAAATAAATATTTTAACAGCATACTACATGTAAGACAGCAGGCCTGTACAATCTATTCTCTTATACTGGCTCCTGTACATAAATATACATCTACCCCTATCTTAAAAACAAAACCAAACCACTTATAAAAAATATCCCTCATGACCTTGCTATTCCCTCAAAGCTCAGCTTTTTGAAAGCATAGTCATAAACACTTGCTAGCATCCCTCAATCCAGCTGAATCTGGATTTTACCCCTAGTATTCAATCTGCTCTAAAGTCACTAAAATCTTTAATAATCAGACTCACTAAATCCAATGAATGGCTTTCAGGCACTGTTTTGCATGCAGTGACTACTTTGGCACTGTCAATCATCTTTGTTTTCCCTCTTGCATCTATTCCTCCCTCTATAGATACCTCACTATTTTCACAGAATTTTTTCCTTCTGTCCTCCTTTTAAAAACTGGTGTTGTCCAAGATCTCTCTCTGGCTCATCCTCCTTTTCCAAAATTCTGCATTTCATTTTTGAGCAATTTCATCTACTATTAAAGCTTCAGCTGCTATTTTCATTTTGATGACTTTTACCCCAATCTCTCTGCAGACTCGGATCCAATTAAAATCAGATCTTTTCATTTGGCTGACACGTAACATTTTCGACTCCCCAATATGGGGCAAAGCTTTTAATTCAGTAAACACCTTTAATGAAAGTTTTTCTTCCAACCCCACCAAACCCTTCCTTTTCTTCTGTATTCCCAATCTCAGTGCCCAAATCAAACACTGAGGAATAATCCTGAAGTACTCTGTCTCCTTCATCTTCAACCATTTCCACATCTAGTTAAGTCACCAGTCATGCTAATTCTGTTTCTTAAATCTCAATATCCTCATTGCTTACAGCTTGGCTTTTCATTATTTTTTACCAGCGACATAGGGAAGAGGCATGAGAACTAAACAAATTAACTGAATATTAAACCAAGTTGTATTCAGAACCTACAATGTACTGCCAGACCACAGGAAACCTACAGAACAAAGGAAGATTCCTGCTGAGATTACTAACAAACTATTTACCTATAACTTTAACACTGTATACCTATACTATGAAAAGAAAACAGGAAAATAAAGTTTTTAAGCTGCTACACAAAATAAACCCATCCATTCATTCCCTATGGCCAGACCACCGTGAACCTACAGAACAAAGGCTGAGATTACTAACATATCTTTAACACTGCATACCCATACTGTGAAAGAAAAATACAAACTTTAAACTGTAATTCATAGAAACTAAGAATCACATATAAACTGAATTCCTCTAAACCCTTTCAACCAACTGCCTACTAATCTCACCCCTTTGATGTCTCAAAGGCACTTCAAATTCAACATACCAAAGCCAGACTCACATGTTTACCTCCAAAATCATATTCTTATGCCAATGACAGGCATCTCATGAATGCTATTCTCTTCCAGCAGGATAGGGGAGAACACTAAGAATCATCTTTGTCATTCCTCTCTCTCCCCTTCCTCCACCATTTAGCTAATGTGTCACCATAACCTTTTTTTAACTCGTAAATTTAAGCATTTCTAGACTTTGTCTAATTTTCTCTAACTATAGAACACTAATTCAAGCTACCATATTTTTTAAAAAATTGAAACAGCCTCTAAATAGTTTGCCAGGATCTATTCTGCCCATACTGTAATCAGGAGGATGTTTCATACTATATAAATCCGATCTGTTATTCCCCTGCCTAAACCCTTCAGTAGCTTCCCGTTGCTCTTATGTTAACCTCCAACCTGATTAATGTGGTGTTCAAAACTGCCACAGCAATCTCCTGCCTAGCCCTGCAGACTCATCATATACCTATTTGTTCCCTTTGGCTCAGTGAAATTGAGTCTCACCCAACATTGCTCAGTCTCTCATACTTGCCATGCTCTCTCTCACAACTGTATCTTTATATATGGTACTCCCTCCAGCTAGGATACTTTGTTTCTGTTCTTCTCTTCCTAGAGTCAACTTAGTGTGAAGACCAAGTATGGCAGTGAAGCATATTATAGCAATTTTCAAAAATGTATGGGGCTACAATATGAAAAAATAAAGTATAGATGGTCTCTCTCTTTAAAAAAGGTCTTACTATCTCCCCAACTGTCCATCCTACCCTTTTCTATTATGAAAATGTTTGTAGATTTATTAACGCCTGGATTCAGAAACAGAATAGAATAATCTACAGCTCCATGAGAAGAAGAGCCACAGTACTGGTCACTGTGATATCACCAGGATCAGTGTCTGGCACACAGTAGGCACACATTATTTGCTGAGTGAAAAAAAAAATACATTTAACTATTAAAAAAAATTAAGAGTGTCTATTTTGTGTCAGGAACAGTGGTACTATAAATACAAGTAATATCGAGTCCATACTACCAAAGAGTTCATAATCAGAACAGAAAACAGATGGAACTATCAGGCTCAACTAACTGTGCTGTGTGTTTTAAGTACTGTGGTAGACAAAGTGCTCAGGCAATAAATAAATTGAATGAATGAATGAATGAATGAATGAATAAATAAATAAATAAATAAATTTTCTTGGAGAATTAGAAGAGATAGGTGAGCAGAACCTGAAAGAGAAAAAGGATTTCATAATTTATAACATTTTTATTGACTTCCTACTTAGCTATGACCTGGGAAAAATAACAGAAAACAAGCCATGCGTCCTCTGTTGTTTTGGTGCTTTATATTCTAATGGGAACAAAAAATACAAATAAATAATATAAGTTCAGGTAGTTTTAAGCACTTTGGAGAACTCAGAGTAGGGTAATGGATGAGGGAGTGCCTGCTGGGTATGTGTTTTTGTGCAGGTGGACGCTATTTTTAGGGAAGTCAAGGTAGAGCTTCTCTGGGAAGGCAATATTTGAGAAGAGACCAACGTTAAGAATGAGCTAGTCATGGCAGAATATCTTGGGAATGGGGTAGGCAGGGAGCATTCCAGGCACAGGAAAGAGCAAGTATAAAGGCCCTGAGGCAAGGAAAAGCTCCTAGTAGAGAAACTGCAAACTGGAGAGCAGAACAAAGGTAAAAAGGAAAGTTGTGGTAGTAGGCATGAGACATGAAAACAAATGGGTGGAGGGACAGGAATCGCAGGGCTTTGTAGGTCGTTCTGTAGTAATTGGCAGAAGGCACACCTCTGGAGAAATAAAGAAGACATTCCAAAGAAAGAAAAGGTCATATGCCAAACTATACAGGCAAGCCAAGGTATAGCATGATCTGTGGAAGGTATTATCAAATACAATAATGTGGCTGGAAATATACTTCTGAAGCATATGCCTTTATCCTGTTTTTAAAAGTCTTGAGAGGGAGAGAAAGACTGAGTGAGGAAGATATGATGAAGCATTGGACAAAAAAAAAAAAACAACAAGAATTTCACACATTACACTGTCAAAATGTATAGCCCATTGTGACTAATGAGGTATAGGAGCAGTGATAATGAGATGCTTATGTCATTCACAGACTGATATAGTCAGGTTGGTAAGAGAGGACAATTAGTTCAATTTTGATTCTCAGACCCAGAACACCCAGTTATAGATGTAGGGATAGTTAGAAATGCAGTTTGGAGCAAATGCAAGGATGATACAGCTTTGTAGATCAACAGCATATAGGCGAGACTAAAACTGTGGATGTAAATGAGAGGAAGAGTATATGGCAAGAAGAGAAGTGGGCCTAGATGAATTTTGGCTGATAACTACATTTAAAGGTAAGCAACAAGAGTTATGAAGGAGATGAGAAATAGTGGTCTGAAAGTGAGGCTAAGAACTCAGATATAATATTGCAGTAAGAAAGTTAGGAAGAGGAGGGTCGTCAAACAGGAAAAGGGTTAGAATGAAGACCAAGAAGAGACTATTAAATATAGCAAATAAACAAGCAATGAAAGACCCTTGAGAAAGTAATTTTTTAATAAAATGATGTAAGAAAAAGCTAGATTACAAAAGGTTGAAAGGCTAAATGATCTTTATATTACAGGTCATTTTGACTTAAATATCTTTTGATACCCTCTAAACCAGTCACATAATTTAAAGTTTTTTAGTAGCCATATTACAAAAAGTAAAATGAAAAAGGTAAAACTAACTTTAATATACTTATTTAACTAAAAAGATCTAAAATATTATCCCTTCGACATGCAATTAAAATGGAATATTATTGATATATTTAACTTTTTTTCATACTAAGTCTTTGAAATCTAGTGTGAATATCACACTTGGAGCACATCTCAGTTCAGATAAGCCACATTTCAAGTGCTCAGCAGCCACATGTGGCTAGTGGTGCTGGATTGAATAGTCAGCTATAAACTCTTTAAAAAGAAAAAAAAAAAAAGATCTAAATAATATACCAGGAAATGATCTGAGAATTCTCAGCATCTCTTACACAATGTCCTAATTTATTACCACTATGCAATTATGAAATTATACTTCATTTGGAAAACACATTCATAAAAATAAATAAGACTTTTCTTTATAGTGAAAACAATAATACTGTGGCTCAGTGTAATCTACAATTTTGTACAAAAACCTGTTTTGTTTTTGTTTTAAATCATAGAGAGTTTGACTACAGTAAAAACTTAAAACTGAACCAAAACTAAAAACAAATTACTGTGATTATAGAAATTTGGACTTTGGAGGCATGCTAATTTGTTACAAATATCCAAACCAGATAAAGCACATACCCCTGCTCCCCACTCCCCCTCAAAAAAATCAAGAATGCTCAATCAGTCAGTGTCAGAATCAATTTCTCTTTTAAATAATAAAATAACTAGAGGCTTTAGTAATATAAACTTCATTACACATTCTCTTTGTTAATTATGTTCTAGCTATTTATTCTGATAAAAGCAAAACAAAACAAAACAAAACAAAACAGTACCATGATTACAAGTCCCCAGACTTCTCAAGGCAATTTTAGTTTTATTACATCAATAAAATACAATAGTACAATAAAATGTATTACTCAGGAAAATCAGATGAGGAGTTTGGCTCTGTGATATATATTTATCAGTGAACATGTTTTGCCCTTCCTAGTACATTCAGATGCCAAGAGAAATATTACTAAGTTGAAATACTCGTAAGATCTAAAGATTCATTTGTAACTAATAAAACATGTGCACTGACTTCCAGTAAAGATGGCAGAGTAGGCAAATGCTGGTTCACCTTTGCCTATGACCACATCAAAATTACAACTAAACTTCAGAACAACCATCACTGAGTACTGCCTGAATTCTAGCTGAAGAGAAGTCTTGTAACTAAGGATATATAGGAGAAGCCACATCAAGACTGGTAGGAGGGACGGAGGAAACAGAACCAGCTAATCCCACAACCATGTTAGTGGTTAAAAATCTGGAGGAATATTTCAGCTGCGAAAATATCCCTGAGGAGCAAGGTGGTCCCAGCCAGGGTGGTCCCAGCCCCCAAGTCCAGGATTCCAGTGCCAGGAAGAGGAGTCCCCATAACTTCTGGCTGTGAAAACTAGTGGGGATTGTGGCTTAGTGAGTCAGAAGCTGCTGGAGTCCCAGGTACTCCTCTTAAAGAGTCCATACTTGCTGATGGACTCACTTGCCCTGAACTCTAGCACTGGGGCAGCAGCTCAAAAAGCACCAGGAATAAATAGGGAGGAACTGAATTCTCTGGCTTTAGGGCGAAGGCTAGAGGTCACCTTTCTCCCAGACAGAAGTGCTGGCTGAAGCCAGCGTTCCTTTGTTGAGCTTTCCACAAACGCAGCCAGCAGGTACAGGATGGCACCAAGTCTGAGTCTCCATCAACCTGGTTAACACCATTTACCCTGCCCTGGTCATTCCCTGAGCACCCATCTGACCAAACTTGTGGTCCCACCCAAGACATTTCCAGTGGCTTTTCCATACAAACAGCCTGTCTTGGCCTATGCAGACTTTCTTAAAATCTCCCAAAGATTCAGAAACCCCAAACAAGCATTGTCTAGCCTCGATATGCCCTGTATCTCTTGCTAAGTGGCCCAAGCCTCTACTAATGGAAGCCAGCCTCGGTTTCCAGTTTTGCCTCTACCAGGCATCTCCAAGTCCACCACAAGCAAGAACCATCTGCAGATCACTTTGTAGTTTATACCAGGTGGCCCTTTGTAGTTTATACAGGCAGCAGCTGATCTTGGCCTGCACCACAGTCCCTCCTAAAAGGCCACAGAACCAATACATCCAGTGGCCAGCTTCAGATCACACCAGAAACCACCCAACCATCTCCACAAATGACAAACACAAAGGGCGAACTCGGTGGGTACCAGAGCCCTGCTACATTGAATCGTGCTCTGTGGGGTCAGCCCTTGGACAATAGCTGTTCCTCTGTAATTATCAGCCAGTTCTCACAAGCAATCAGCCTGAGAGTCAATCCCTCCCACTGATGTGCAAAAAGCAACCAATGCTCAACTACAACAGAAGGACAAACACAACCCAGACAAGGAACACACTTGCAACATCTAGCTCAGGTGACCAGGGAGACTGTCACTGGGCCCAACAAGACACCTAATACATGAGGCCACTTTACTAAGACCAGGAGATATAGCAGCTCTACCTAATACATAGAAACAAACACAGGGAGATGGCCAAAATGAGGACACAAAGAAACATGTCCCAGATGAAAGAACAGAACAAACCTCCAGAAAAAGAACAAACAAAATGAAGAAAAACAATTTACCAGATGCAGAGTTCAAAACACTGGTTACAAGGAACTTAGAGGAAGAACGGATGTTCTCAGTGAGAACTTCAACAAAGAGATAGGAAACATTAAAATGGAGATAGAAAACATAAATCAGAAATAGTCATAAATTAAGAATACAGTAACTGAAATGAAGACTACATTACAGGGAATCAACAGTAGATTAAATAAAACAAAGGATAGAATCAGCAATTTGGAAGACAAGTAAGCAGAAAACAATCAAAAGAGCAAGAAGAAAAAAAATCCAAAAAAAACAAAAAATGAGGATAGTTTAAGGGGCTTTTAGGACAACATCAATTATACCAACATTAGCATCATGAGGGTACCAGAAGGAGAAGAGAGAGAGCAAGAAGTTGAAAACCTATTTGAAGAAATAATGACAGAAAACTTCCATAACCTGGTTAAGGAAATAGTCATACAAGTCAAGGAAGCACACAGAGTCCCAAACAAGATGAACCCACACCAAAACACTTCATAATTAAAATGCCAAAGGTTAAAGACAAAGAGAGAATCTTAAAAGCAGCAAGATAAAAGCAATTAGTTGCCTAAAAGGGAGCTCCAATAAGACTGTCAGTTGATTTCTCAACAGAAACTTTGCAGGCCAAAGAGACTGGCCCAAAATACTCAAAGTGATAAAAAGCAAGGACCTACAACCAAGATGACTCTACTCAGCAAGGCTATCATCATTTAGGATAGAAGGAGAAAAAGAGTTTTCCAGTCAAGAAAAAGCTAAAGGAATTCATCACCACCAAACCAGCATTAGAAGTTCAAAGGACTTCTTTAAGAAGAAAAAGCAGTTCAAAAATATAATAAAATAGCATTAACTACATACCTACCAATAATTACTTTAAATGTAAATGGACTAAAGGCTCCAATCAAAAGACATAGGGTGGCTGAATGAATAAGAAAACAAGACCCATACATATGCTGCCTAGAAGAGACCCACTTCGTGTTGAAAGACATGCATAGACTGAAAATAAAGAGGTGGAAAAAGATATTTCATGCAAATGGAAATGAAACGAAAGCTGGGGTAGCAATACTTCTATCAGATAAAATAGACTTTAAAACAAGGGCTATAACAAGGGGGACCAAGAAGGACCAAGCAATTCCACTTCTGGGTATTTATTCTAAGAAACCCAAAACACTAATTCAAAAGACATATGCATCCTTATGCTCATTGCAGCATTATTTACAATAGCCAAGATACGTCAGCAGCCTAAGTGTCTATCAATAGACAAATGGATAATGAAGATGTGGTACATATATACAATGGAATATTACTCTGACATAAAAAAAAAAATGAAATTTTGCCATTTGCAACAACATGAATGGACCGAGAGGGTATTATGCTAAGTGAAATAAATTAGAAAGAGAAAGACAAATACCATATGATTTCACTTATATGTGGAATCTAAAAAACAAAGTAAACAAACAGAACAGAAACAAACTCATAGATACAGAAACTTTTTGATGGTTGCCAGATGAGAGGGGTATTGGGGGGATGGAGTAAGATGTGAAAATTGCCAGTTAAATAGCTTAAATGTTTTCCCCTTGCATTTTATTTAAATTTTACACTCTCTGGGAAATGTTTTATTTAGTTATAATGCAAAGCTAGCTAGTTGGTTTGATGGTAATATAGTAAATTCTAAATTAGTGTGATCCAATTGTTAAAATATTATAGGCCTAGTCACATGCATCCACGATATACTAAAGTGAAAGACACTGTTAGAGATTATAATGAGATTGCTAGAAAAATCATGAATCAAAATCAGGGCTACTTCATGAATTTCACATTTAATGTTTATTACATTGTCTCTACCAATGTTTGACCACAAGTACTTTTTAAAAATAGACCTTAACTCCTCTAAGTAAAATATAAGTACAATTATATGACTATAATGTTTGTCAGTCTGTATGACAAAATATACCCACTCCAAAAGTGAAATATATGTGCTGAAAACAAAGATAAGTATTTTAGCATTTACAGCTTACTTAGACCTTTGTAGGAAATTCAGTTCATGATAAAGAAGTGGCTCACAATACCTAATTCTATTTAAAATGCATGAATTCCAGTTGATAAGAGAACAAGGTCAATGGAGAGGTAATGATAGTGGAACAAACAGGAAACATAAAAACTGTCCTCAAATAGACAATGGCGGTAGGGAGATATTTCTAAAATCTTACTTGTCTGCTTCTTTGGAAATCTTTTTATTTATTTTGGTATCTTCACCTTTGTACATAATCCATTTAATATTTACTAAACAATTACCATTGGATAAGATCAAGTAAAGCTGAGGCTAACCTACTTGATAAGGCTTATGATATCATGGACAAGGTTTTAATGAACATTTAATCAGGCAATAAAAGTTCCAAGTAAATTGACTTAATTTGTTAAAACCCAGGTCACCTTCTGATCTTAGAAGCTAAGCAGGGTCAGGCCTCTTTAGTACTTGGATGGGAGACCACCAAGGAAGACCAGGTGCTGCAGGCATTAAAAAAATAAAAAATAAAAAAATAAGGGATTGTAAGCTGACAAGGTCCTTGGAATCTGTGAGGTCAACCAAAGATTGCCTCACCTAAATAAAATAATAAAATAAAATAAAATAATAAAATAAAATAAAATAAAAAATAAAATAAAATAAAATAACATAAAATAAAATAATAAAATAAAATAAAATAAAATAAACCCAGGTCAGAGTACAGAAATAGATTAATAATCCTGTCTAAATTAATTTGGGGGACTGTTTAGAAATGTTACATGTTACCTCTCTTTCAGGTAATACACTGATGCTTACATTATCAGTGGTCAATTTAATTCTCAAATGGGAAAGTTCAGACTTCTAGTTCCTAATCTGTTCCTCTACTTCTCATTATAATATAACAGAGTAGACAAATTAGTGATCGAACACCTAGTATATAATTGCTGAAAGACCTAACATGTAAAAGATCATTCAAACACGAAGAACACTAGATTTTAAGACTAGATATGTTTGTGCTGTTTTTGGTCAAGTCCTCCCTATGACTGAAGTAAAAGCAGGCCACTATGCCAATGACTAACTAACCAAATTATTGAGGTTATTTTGAGACTTTTAGCTTTGTTCTGATTTTGGTAGACTTGTTGTTTCTCAGATTTGTCAATCCTTCCATGGTTTATATGTAAATGATGGGCTTTCCCTGAATCACAGTTTAGTATCGTTTCTATTTTTGTAGACTTATAAACACTCCAAAATCTGTATCTGCTACTCCTCAAAGAATTTTCAATGTTCAATTTAAGATATTTGGCTGAGAGTTTTTAGTCTTTTGGCAAAGGGATCATTTGGGGTCTTGACTTAAGCCAAAGAGTGTATTTCACATTATGTCAATTATCTCTTTTTTAGGGGAAAATATAATAGTTATTCTAACTTCTAGATATTCTACTAATTATTCTACTAATTCTAAGTTACCATATGCATTGGGATTATCAATTTTTGCAGAATTAAAACATAAGAAAACATATCTTTGTAGCTTAATCTCTCAAGCTCTTAGAAACTAAGAGTCAATATTATAATCATAAATTGTTTCTGAGCAGATGGCTATTAAAAGGTATAGAACAGTAAACTCTGTCTAGACTCATAGAGATCACAGAATTCATGTGGAGATGATCTTTTGGCAGAAATAATTCCCATCTGCACTGCTGCCACGCCAACCCCATCTCTGCCTTTCTTTCTTCAGCAGTTCACTTTGAGACATGTCTGACTGCATATGTGAAGAGTCTGAGGACATAAGAAAGGCTGAGAACCCTCCAGGTCGCTTTATCCACTGATTCCTCCAGGTCTAGGAAACATGAAGAGTCCAGTTTCTAACAACGAAGGCCCATTGTTAAAGCCTCTATTAAGTCTGAAAAGAATTCTATACCAAGTGTAGTGAGTAGAAAGAAATATGATTTATACTGATTATATTGGGGAGAAAAGGATATAATTTACTTGTATAAATACACGGATGAACCCAGTACTCTAGAATTTAATATTCAGTTTTGATTGCTTTCAATTAACATCAGAACCATGACACATAGTGTTGGCAACCTGCTTGACCTGCTACTTAATAATTTTCTGATTAATGGACATAGATTGAGCAGTCATAAATTAAAACTCATTTCTTATAGGTACAATGTTATTTAAATTGGGGTTCTGTTCCTTGAATTCCTTTTTTACATCATACAACTAGCAAAACGTCATAAATTAAAACATGACTTTACAAAATTAAATATGTAAAACTAATCACAAGAAAAGGCACAGCACAAACAGTACTTTTGGGAATTATTCTGCATGGTTGATACTAACTGAGGCTTTTTAAAGTATGAGTCCTCTGAAGTTTGGACTGCAGAGACCATCTTGTTCTGGTAATTGCTCCCAAGGAAAATGTAGGTGGGTATTGCTTGCATCAAAGCTCTTTGAATTTCTAATACATAGGACAGACTAAAGGGAAAAATCAAAGCCTCAATTCTCTCATCCATGCAATAAGCATTTTACCTAGTGATTTTAAGGCTATTTCAGCTTTAACATCCTCAGACAAAATGTGAGTACATACCTATCCACCCCTGCCTTCAAATAATGCCACTTACTACCATAGTCTACTGTGTTTTAACTCTCCACTTTAAACACTACACTAAAAAGTTAAGATCTTTGAGAAAAATATCTGTTTACAAAATGAATTTACATTGGCATCTCAGAAAACAATAAATGTTTCCAAATTGTTCTTTCTCCTATATTTTCCATAGGAAACTAGTATTTGAAGAAATATCTTTACTCTTCCACCTTATTTCAAATGGAATTTTATCAAGTTTACTTTAGAAGTCAACCTACACTTGAGAGTGTTCCTTCATACAATAAAACTTAAGCACTATTATTTATATAGTATGGTATATATTAGGTGTTAGAATGTGTCATACTGTAGTAGTTGTCTGTATGGTGCATAGACTCTTGGTATCAGCATCACTTGCCCTACCCTGAATCAGAAAGTTTGCAGTTTTGGCTTAGCAATTTGTTTTAACAAGCCTTTGCAGGTGATCCTGATCAGCACCAAAGTTGGATAACCACTGCCATAATCATCTTTCTGCTAGAGGCCAAGAGAGATCGGCATATGAGGGGGTAGTGAAATGAAGCTGCAGTTCAGGACAGTAAAACCTTTTTTGGGTCCAGGGGTTTCAGCCTTCTCGGGTTACTTTCTTTCCTAACCCTATCTCCTCTTTCTATAAAGGAATTGGAGTCACTGAGTATATTCTATGTTTGAAAACTGTTTCATTTCCTCACAGCCACACCTACATTTCACATAGAAGCAACCATCAGAAATTCAACAGGGATCTTCAACTTTCCTACCCCAGATGCCTAAGGATACTTGTAATGCCTTAGGATATTTACTGTTTGTCTGAGCACCCATTCTCTATTCTTTTTCTAAATTGTTTTTAATTTCTCAATTATAGTAAACATTCGATATTATATTACATTAGTTTCAGTTATATAAAAACTTAATAGAGTTCTAAATATTAATTTTGTATCCTGCTAGTTTACTCAATTTATCTATCAATACTAATAGTTTTTTATAGACTCTCTATATCATATCGTGTCATCTGCAAATAATGACATTTTTATTTTTCTTTCCAGCTTGAACGTCTTTTCTTTTTCTTGTCTGATTGCTATGGCTTGAACTTCCAACAGTATGTTGAATGAAAGTGATGAAATGAACATTCTTGTCTCGTTCCTGATCCTCAGAAAAAAGCTTTTAGCTTTTCACCATTGACTATGATATTAGCTGTGGATTTGTCATATATGGCCTTTATTATGTTGAGCTATGTTCTCTCTATTCTCACTTTGCTAAGAGTTTTTATCATAAACAGATGGTGGATTTTGACAAATGCTTTTGCTGCATCTATTGATGTAATCATGATTTTTATATTTCATTTATGTTGTATATGACATTAATTGATTTGCCAATATTGAATCAACCTTTCATTCCAGAAATAAATCCCACTTGACCATGGAGTACGATCCTATTAATGTATTGCTGAATTTGGTTTCCTATATTCTGTTGAGAATTCTTGTATTTATGTTCATCAGGGATACTAGCATAGATAGATAGATAGATAGATAGATAGATAGATAGATAGATAGATAGATAGACAGACATATATATAGATATATATTATAAAATATATATATTAAAAATATATATATTTTTTGTAATGTAAAAATATATTAAAAAACATACATATTTTTTGTAATGTCTTTGTGTGGTTTAGAATCAGGGTAATGCTGGCCTCATAAAATGAGCTTGAGAGCCTTCCTTCCTCTTCAGTTTTTCAGATCATTACAGAAGTATAGGCATTAATTCTTCTTCGAATATTTCAACTGTGAAGCCATCTGGTCCAGAACTTTTGTTTGTTGAAGTTTTTTTGATTATTGCTTCAATTTCATTAGTAGTTATTAGTCTGTTCAGATTTTGTGTTTTTTGTTGTTTTTTTTTTTCATGATTCAGTCTTAGAAGATTGTATGTTTCTAGGAACACATCCATTTCTTCCAAATTCTCCAGTAGTTGGCATATAATTGTGTTTTTTTTTTAAAAATCCTTCATATTTATGTGGTATCAGATGTCACTTCTCCTCTTTCCTTTCTGATATTATTTATTTGGGTCCTCCTTTTTTCTTGATGAGTCTGGTCAAAGCTATTAATTTTATCTTTTCAAAGAACCATCTCTTGGTTTCATTGATCTTTAATATGCTTTTTTTAAAAGCTTTTTTTGTTTGTTTATATCCATTCTGATCTTTAGTATCTTTTCTTCTACTCACTTTGGACTTTGTTGTTCTTCTTTTTTAGCTCCTTTAGCTGTAAGATTAGATTATTTATTTAAGATTTTTCTTGTTCCTTGATATAGGTCTGTATTGCTATGAATTTCCTTTTTAGAACTACTTTGGCTGTGTCCATAGGTTTTAGGTTATTGTGTTTTTTTTATAATTTGTCTCAAGATATATTTTGATTTTTTTCCTTGATCTCATTAACCCATTCATTGTTTAGTAACATGTTATTTAGCCTCCATGTGTCTGTGTATTTTTCAGTTTTCTTCTTGTAATTGACTTTTAGTTTCATACCATTGTGATCGGAGAAGACGTTTGTTATGACTTCAATCTTCTTAAATTTATCGAGACTTGTTTTGTGGTCTAACATGTGGTCTATCTTGGAAAGTGTTCCAGTGTTCTTAAAAAGAATGTATATTCTGCTGCTTTGGGTTGAAATGTTCTAAAAATACCAATTGAATCTATCTAGCCTAATGTGTAATTTAAGGCCACTGTTACCTTGTTGACTTTCTGTCTGGATAACATAGCCATTGGAGTCAATGAGGTGTTAAAGTCCCCAACTATATACTGTATACTGTATACTGTCAATGTCTCCCTTTATGTTCATCAATATTTACTTTATATAATTAAATGCTCCTACTTTGGTTACATGTTTGTTTACAAGGGTTATATGCTCTTTATGGATTATGTCCTTTACTTACTTATTAATTTTTACTTTTCAAATATATAATATTATATTAGTTTCAGGTGTACACCATGATGATTAGACATTTATATAACTTACAAAGTGATCACCCCAATAAATCTAGTACCCATCTGACACCACACAGTTATTACAATATTATTGACTTTATTTCCTATGCTGTATTTTATATCCCTGTGACTATTTTGTTAACTACCAATTCATAATTCTTAATCCCTTCCCCTTTTTCACCCACTTCCCTAAACCCCATCCTATCTGACATCCATAAAAATGTTCTCTGTATCCAAACTTGTTTCTGTTGTTTATTTTGTTCTTTCATTCCACATGTAAGTGAAATCATATGACATTTGTCTTTCTCTGTCTGACTTACTTCACTCAGCACAATATCCTCTAGGTCGATCCATGTTGTTGCAGATGACAAGATTTCATTCCTTTTTTTATGGCTTAGTAATATTGCATTGTATATGTATAACCTCTTCTTTATCCATTTATCTATTAAGGGACACTCAGGTTGCCTCCATATCTTGGCTATTGTAAATAATGCTTCAATGAACATATGGATTCCAATGTCCCTTTGAAGTAGTGTTTTGGGTTTCTTTGGATAAATACCCAGAAATGAGATTACTCAGTCCTTCTTCAATTCTTGTTATAGCCTATTAAAGTCTATTTTGTCTGGTATTAGTACTGCTACACCAGCTTTTTTCATTTGTTTCCATTTTTATCTTTTTCACCCCTATCCTTTCAGTCTGTGTGTCTTTCAATCTGAAATAAGTCTCTTGTAGGCAGCATATGTAAGGCTCTTGTTTTCTTACCCATTTATCTACCCTATCTTTTATTTGGAGTACTGAATCCATTATTTACATTTAAAGTAATTCTTGATAAATATGTAGTTGTTGGCATTTTATTATTCATATTTTTTTTTATCTTTCTTCTTCTTCATAAGAAGTCCCTTTAACATTTCTTGTAAGACTGGTTTGGTAGTGATGAACTCCTTTAGCTTTTTCTTGTCTGGAAAGCTCTTTATCTGTCCTTTGATTCTAAATGATAGCTGTGGTGGGAAGAGTAATCTTGATTGCAGGTCCTTATTTTACATCATTTTTAGTATTTCGGGCCAATCTCTTTGGCCTGCAAAGTCTCTGTTAAGAAATTGGCTGAGTCTTATGGGAGCTCTTTTGTAGGTAACTAATTGCTTTTCTCTTGCTGCTTTTAAGATTCTCGTTGTCTTTAATCTTTAACATTTTAATTATGATGTCTTTTTTTACAGTTTTATTGAAATATAATACACGATTAGTTGCTCATATTTACATTGTACAACTAAATGAGTTTTTCGATTATAGCTGGCATACAATAATATATTAGTTTCAGTTATACAGCATAGTGATTAGAGATCTATATAACTCACAAAGTGATCACCCCACTAAATCTAGTACCCTTTTTTCCCTTACCACAATGTTGACTATTTTCCTTAAGCTACATTTTATATCTCCATGACTATTTTGTATCCATTTGCACTTCTTAATCCATTTGCCCTTTTTCACTGTCACCCCAACCTCCCTTCCATTTAGTAGCCATCAAAACATTCTGTATCTCTGAATTTGTTTCTATTTTTGTTGTTTATTTTGTTGTTTAGATTCCACATGTATGTGAAATTATGTGGTATTTGCCTTTCTCTATCTGACTTCATTTGGTGCAATATCCTCTAGGTCCATCTAGGCAATATCTTTTTCTATCCCCTTCCTTTTAGTCTGTGTATGTCTTTTAATCTGAAGCAAGACTCTTGTAGGCAGCATATGTAGGGACTTGTTTTCTTATCCATTCAGCCACTCTGTCTTTTGCTTGGAGCACTTAATTCTTTTCTATTTGAGATACTTGTTGATAGGAATGTAGTTATTACCATTCTTTATTCATGTTTTTGACACTTTTTTTCTTCTTAAGAAGTTCCTCCAACATTTCCTAGAATACTGGCTTGATGGTGGTGATTTCTTCAGTGTTTTTTGTTTGTTTGTTTGTTTGTTTGTCTGGGAAGCTCTTTATCTCTCCTTTGACTCTAACTGATAGCTTTGCTGGATAAAATATTCTTTGTTGGAGATCCTGGGTTTTCATCACATTGAATATTTTGTGCCAAGCCCTTCTGTCTTGCATAGTTTCTTTTGAGAAATTAGCTGCCAGTCTTATGGGTGCTCCCTTGTAGGTAACTAGCTGCTTTTCTCTTGCTGCTTTTAAGAGTCTCTCTTTGTATTTCACCTTTGGCATTTTAATTATGTTGTGTCTTGGTGTAGACTTCTTTGGGTTCCTGGTTTTGGGGACTCTCTGAGCTTCCTGGGGTTGTATGTCTATTTCCTTCACCAAGTTAAATTGCTCTTCAACTTCTTGTTTTCCTTCAGGTATCCTTATGACATGGATATTTTTACATTTAATTGTGTCCCATAGGTTCCTTAAATTATTATTATACTCTTGGCTTCTTTTTTCTTTCCATTCTGGTTGAGCGTCTTTGGCTTTCCCATCCTCTATATTGTTGGTTCGTTCATCTTATTTATCCAATCTGTTGATTCCTTCTAATATACTCTTCATTTCAGATAATGTGTTCTTTATTTCTGATTCTCTTTTATAATTTCCATTTCAATTTTTATATTTTTTATCTCTTTGTTAAAGTTCTGAGTTCATTGAGCATCCTTATCACCAGCGTTTTGAACTCTGAATCTGGTAGATTGCTTGACTCCATTTTTCCTGGAACTCTGTTCTGTTCTTTCATATGGTTTGTTTCTTTGTCTTCTGGTTTTAGCTACCTTTCTGTGTCTGTTTCTATGCACTAAGCAAAGCTCCTAAGTCTCCCAGTCTTATTAGTGTGGCTTTGTGTAGTAGGTGTCCAGTGGCACTGTCCTAAGAGGGGTTCAGCTTAAGGCAATGTTTAGCCCCCACCTGTGCGTCTCTGGGGCCACCTTTTAAGATTCAGCCAGCAATCCACAAATGCTGTATTTATAGTTGCTTCAAGAGGCCACACCAGAAACCAAGGTCAGCTGCTACCAGTGTGGGTCTTGCAGCTGCTCAGCAAGGGGCACAGGACACACTGAGGACAAAAGTGGATGTGGCCTGGGTAGGTCTACAAGTTGAGGCAGGTGGAGTTTAGGGAATCTTCTGGGTGGAGTGACCTCTGTTATTCAGTTTGATGATGTCTCAGCTATGGTGGCACTGTGTCCACACATTGGGGGCAAGGAGGTGGGGAGGCTCAACAGAGGAATAATGGATACCACCAGCACTTATACCTAGGAGAAATCCTTACCTCCATCCCTTTCTCTAACAACTCAGTGTCCCCATGTAAGTCCCCGATGCCCCCTGAGCAGCTGACCTGGCACTGATGCTCAGAACTAGTGAGTCTGTTAATCCAAAAGTCCAGTCGTGGACACGGCCCATTAAGAGGAAAGTCTGCAGCTGCTGTAAACTCTTTCCCACTCAGCTGCTCTGGACTGGGCAGCCTTGCATCTTTGCTCCCTCCTAACTCTTACTATTACAGTTTCTTATTTCTCTCCCTAGTTGTAGGGCTTCTGTTCATCTATACCCCAGGTGGCTCTGCTTGCTGTTTGCTGCGTGTTTCTGTCACAACTTTGATGTGGTCACATGAGAATATGAACAAAGCCTCTATTATCTATGCTATTTTGCCCTGGATTCTAATTATGATGTGTCTTGATGAACTCTTTGGGTTCATCTTGTTTGGGACTCTGTGCTTCCTGGGCTTGTATGTCTATTTCCTTCACCAAGTAAGGGAAGTTTCTGTCATTATTTCTCCAAATATGTTTTCAATTACTTGCTCTTTCTCTTCTTCTGGTACCTCTATGACATGAATGTTGGGTACATTTGATGTTGTCCCAGAGGCTCCTTAAACTATTTTCACTTTATTATTATTTTTTGGGGGGGATTCTCTCTTGTGGCTGTTCTTATTGGATGTTTTCTGTTACTTTATATTCTAAATCACTGTTTCAATTCTTCACTTAGCTGATCTACTGATTCCCTGTAATGTATTCTTCATTTTGGTTATTATATTCTTCATTTATGACTGTTTCTTTTTTGTTTTCTTTCTCTATTTTTATGTTTTCTATATTTTTGTTAAAGTTCTCATTGAGTTCATCTGCTCTTCCCAAAGTTGATAGAGCATCCTTTTTACCACTGTTTTGAACTCTACATCTGGTAGATTGCTTGACTCCATTTTGTTTAGTTCTTTTTTCTGGAGCTTTGTTCTGTTCTTTCATTTGGGACAAGTTTTATTATTGCTCCAGTTTGGCTGCATGTGTGTTATTATGTATTATGAGGTGTCTCCCAGTCTTAGTAGAGTAGCCTTTTATAGTAGGTGTGCTGTGGGGCCCAGTGGAACAGTCTTCCCTACTCATCTATGCCAGGTGCTCTAGGTATGTACCTTGTATGGGTTGTGTGTGTCTTCCTGTTGTAGTTGAGCATTGGTTTCTGTTTGCATGTCAGTGGGAGGTACTGACTCTCGGGCTGATTGGTTGTGAGAAATGGCTAGTGAGCAACTGGCAGGATTTGCTTTAGCAGGACTCTGGTGTCTACCCAGTCTGCCTTATGGGTGTGTTGTCCTCAGATGCATCCCTGTGTGGTGCTCCAGCTCAGTCCAATACAGGACAATGGGTGTGACAGTCTCGAGGCCTCCTGGTAGGGATCCCACTGCAGGCCTGTGCCCTTCCCAGGGCCACCTAGCATGAGCCACCAAGCAATACTCAGACAGCCACTACCTATGCTGGTTTTAGAGGTGCCTAGAGAGGTCAAGCCATGAACTGAGGCTAGCTGCCACAAGTGCTAGGCTTGGGGTTGCTTAACAAGAGGTAAGGGACACACTGAAGCCAGATGGGTTTAATGAACCTTTGAGAGACTTTAGAAAGTCTACTGCATGAGCCAAGACAGATCCTTTGTATGGAAAAGCCTCTGGGAGTGGCTTGGGTGGAACCACAAATTAAGTGGGGGTAGGTCTCACTAGGGGATCACCAGAGCAGGGAAACCAGTGTTAAAAACATTAATGGAAACTCACATATGGTGGTCCCCTGTATCTGCAAGATGGAAAGCGGGGAGGGCTCAACAAAAAAATAATAGATTCTACCAGCACTTCTGTTTAGGAGAAAGCCTCCCCTCCAGCCCCTGCCCTGAAACCAGACAATTCAGTTCTTCCCAATATGTCCCTGGTGCCTTTCAAACTTGCTGCCCCTGCACTGGAGCTCAGAGGGAGTGAGTCAGTGAGTAAGTCTGCACACAGGCACATTAAGAGGAGTCCCTGGAACTTCAGCCACCCTCTGTCTTACTCAGCCACAATCTCTGCTGTTTTTCACAGCCAGAAGATGTGGAGAATTCTCTTCTCAGCACTGGAACCCGGGCTGGAAAGCCATGTGTGGTGCTGGGACCCCTTGCTCCTTCCAGGGCAACTTGGCAGCCGAGCTATCCCTCCTGATTTTTAACAACCACAGGCAGGTGTGAGACCAGCCCAGTCTGTTTCTGCCCCTTCTACCAGTCTCGAGGAGGCTTCTTCTTTATGTCTTTAGTTGTAGGACTTTTTTTCAGCTAGACTTCAGGCCGTTCTCAATCATGCTTGTTCTGTAGTTTAGTCATAATGTTGACGTGGCCGTGAGAGGAGGCAAGCACAGAATTTTCCTACTACACCACCCTGATTGGTTCAACCCTAACTTTTTTATAAACGTCAGCTCAAGTACTGTCTCTCCCAGGAAGCCTTCACCTATGCCAGCAATATACTCTAAGCTCCATTTTGGGGGGCAATTATTATTATTTATATTACTATGTATACACATGCGTATTATCTCCTTGATAAAATTAATTGGCTAGAGGATAAGAGTAAAGACTCCATATTATTTTCTTGTTACCTAATAAAGCACAAAAAACTCATAAATGATTAAATAAATCAATGTTAAATATTTTACATCTGGAGTGTCATTCCCTAGCAACCTCAAAATTGTAAAGTAATTCAGATCTTACCTTCAAATCAAGATGAACTACATCATGGACATGTGAAAAGTGAACACCTACCAAAATCTGCCTCATGAGTCTCTGAACATCTTTTTCTTTAAAGGCTTCTTCTCTGTCTACAGCACAGTTGTCAAAGATTTCACCCCCAGTGGCACTACAGAAGGATAGAAGTGTATTTTAATTATATACATTAAAAAAAAACCAACTTATTAAAATATTTAATCCCTTTTAGTTCTTAATATTTATACACATTAAACATCTTTATCTGGATAAACTATAATTTGAGTGTGTGTAAACTTTTGTCTACCTACATGCCTACATCCATTTGTTTTCTTTTTAATAAAAATAAGAATGTGAAGTCTCTAATATGAGCTGAGGTTAGCATTTCCAAAGCTAAAAATAAAAATACTGGTTTAAAAACTTTATAAATCAAACATTAATAATAAAATATATTAATATATTTTTAAAATTAAATAGTAAAATCTATTAACATATTTCAAGTAAAAATTTCTCAAGAATTTTGGTTATAGAGTACCTAAAAACATTTTTTTTTAAATGCAAAAAGTGAAAATAAAGCAAATACCCTCCACTGAAGACCCTTTCCCTAATCCTAGAGCCACATTTGGAGGTTATCCCTATTATCACTTAAGTGTACTATATCCTTCCAGGATGATCAGCTAAAAAGCTACTATGAGAGCATGGGAGACAATAAGGACCCAATACGGAAGAGAGACAGCAAGTACAGAGAAAAGGGAAACACAAGCAGGCGAGACTTAAGTGGAAGACTTGGTAATTCTACATGAGCATTAAAGGAGATAAAGGAATCAAGGATAGATTCAAGGTTTCTAGCTTGAGTTATGAAATAAATGGGGATACCATTGGGAATGGGGAACAAAAGAAAACTAGGCATTAGAAAGAAAATGCAGGAGTGTACACACATTGATCCTGAATCTATGTGATACATGGCTGAATATGGGATATGAAGTAGGCAGCTGAGCTTAGCAGAAAATCTAAAGTTGGAGACAGATTTGGAAATAATCAGCATGTAAATAATAGCTGAAGCCACAAAATATAGATTGTTATCAACCAGGGTAAATGTACAGAATATAAATGTATGACAAGGGTAACAGTAATGAACTCCGGAGAGCATTTGTATTTATACAGTAGAAGGTTAAAAGGCTCTGAGAGAAGTTTTTTTTAAAGGCCACATGAAAGCAAAGGAAGAACATAATTTCACAAAGAAGGTATAATATCAAGTGTTTAAAGAGAGTAAGAAGTAGAACAAATACTAAAATGAGATAGGTCTTGGCAAACAGAGCTGATGACCTCATGAAAGATTTAGAAGAACAGATGACATTAGATTGAAAAGTAATGGAGTACTGGCATGAACAGATGAATAGATTAATGAAATAGAAGAAAACTGATTGGAAAGTGAAGAAAGCTGTAAATTTAGACTATTCTTTTTAAGGAGAACAGAAGTAAAGGAAAGATAAAGGCAGGACAATAGTTTTAAAGGTGTCAAAGCTCAGGAAAAGGAATTTTAGGATTGAAGAGACTGAAATAATAAAAAAATGGAAATAAAAGAACCCTCCTAAGAAGAGGAACTAAAACTCTAAGAAAGGTTAGAAAATTGATTAAAAAACACAGGTCCTAGAAAAGGTTGACGTCTGTAAAACCTTGGAGTTAAGCAGTAGAATCTCTTCCTTCAAACAGAAGAGAAGGGCATGAGAGCAGTAAAGACAGGGTGATGAGGAGGAATTGTGTGTCTGATGGCCTTTATTTTCTCCAAAGGGGAGAAAAGGCTAGGTGTTTAATAAAGTTGGAAGTAGGTGACACAGTAAGTATGTAAAGATTTTGATTAGCCCCTGGGAGATGTTAAAAGAAGCCAAGGAGAGATTATGTAAAGAATTACCAAACTATACCAAGAACCTGACTGAGGATTCTATACCAAGAATTCTTAACACTTGTAAAAAGCAGATCAAACACAATGCAAGTCCTCCCAAGAATGTGCAAGAGACTGACACACAGCATGTGTCCAGGGACAAACTGGCAGAAGGAGTTGCAGAGGACAACCCAAGAGGAAGAAGGAAATAACATGAGGTGCTGGTGAGACATTAGTTGAAATAACTACTAAAGAAGGGAAGGGAAAAAAAAGAAAGAGAAAAACTCAGAAGCTGACTGAAAGACTGGAAGAACTGAGAACAGTTAAAAAGTAAAGTCTGAAGAGCGGGTTTTGTGAGAATGTGAGAGGAATGAGAAGATCTTGGTGAGAGAATAATAGTTCAGAGTCTTTTCTAGATCAATTTCCAATTCTGCCTCGACCTTTCCAAAATAAACTGAAACCAAAAATCTAGGTAGGCAGGGAACTTACATTTGAGATTCCTAAACCAACATTTTTTTTTAATTAAAAAACTTTATTGAGATATTATTCACATATACTACATTTCTTAACCATTCCATCATTTTTGGATGTTTTTATTATTATAATTAAAAATACATTATGGAAAACACTTTTGTGCTTCTCACTGTGCGAATTTTATTATTCCTTTAGAAGATTTTCCTACAAGTGAATTACTGAATTAAAACATATGAACACAAGACTCTTGGATTATATTATCAAGAAGAAGACACTATTTTAGTCCAGACTGTTTTCCCTCTATACCTCTATAAGCTTTTAAATAAAAACAAGATAATACTATACACATCATTATTTTTTAACAGCGTTTTTCTTTTTAACAATACATTTTAAAAAAACTTTCTATGTCTATACATTTATATCTACCTTATCTTTTTAAATGACTGCATAGTAATCCATCTTATGATATTATTTATTTATCCAACACCTTTCTGTTAAACATCCAGATTATTTTTGTTATATAAATAATGCTACACTAAACATTTTTGTAATACATCTTTACATAACTGCCTTATTATTTCCTTGTGAAAAAATTTATGTAAGTGAAATTGCTGGGTTAAAGAGTATATGTTTTTCTTAAGGCTATCCTCTAGAAAAGTTGTACCAATTAATACTTCTATCAGTAGTATAAATCAGATAGAACCCATGATTATCACTTTTTTTTAAACATCTTTATTGAGATATCTTTGGCATATAAAAATTAAATGTATTTAAGGTCCAAAACTTAATGTTTCTATGTAGAGATATTTTATATATATATATTCACAACAATCAAGCTAAGTACCATATCCATCACCTCTACATAGTTACCATTTTGTGTTTATGTTGAGAAGATTTAGGATCTAACCTCTTCACAAATTTCCAGTATATAATATATTATCAACTATCCTCACCATGCTGTACTCTAGAACCTTTATAACTTTTAAATTTGCATACCTGTAACTCTATAACCTTTGACCAACATCACCTGAATATAGCTTTTCTTTATAATCTCTGGTAACCTTCTAAGGGGAAATCAACAACTTATTTTTAATTTATATTGTAAAACTTATTAAGAATCAATATTTTTCATGTACATATAGGCCATTTACATATATGTATCTGTGTGGAATTTCTCTTCATATTCTTTTTCCACTTTTTTAAACTTGGAGGTTCATGTTTTGTGTATACAATATTTGTAAGATCTTTATTATTAAAGACATTTTAATTATTTTATGTAAACAAAAATTAGAGCTATTTTCCCCTGAGTTTGTCTTTTCTTTTTGTGATTATTGATGTATTAAGGCTTTTAATATATTCAAATCATTCAAGCTTTTCCTTTGGCAGGAGAAGCAAAGAGGAAAATAGGATTTCTTAAGAAAAAACTGTCCATTTTCCAAAGCTGTTTTCTATGCTATCCCTACTTACTCAAATTGAAAACATTGTATGAATCAAAACAAATTGTTTCTGGAAAAAAAAAAAAGAGAGATTAATTCAGACTATACAAACCTGTAAGGGACTGTAAAATGTCTTTTATTTTAATCTTGATATTACATTCTTAAAAATGTCACTCGTAGGAATATAAGAACTTTATCCTATTACAGAAGAATGTCATTAAATAATGAATGTGAAAAATCTAATATACATTCATATTTGCAAATTTGGAACATAACAAATTAATATGAGGAACACATAAAAAAAATCCAGAAAATCTTCAGATTTCCAGAGAACCAGGCCTTGCCATATTATCACAAATGAGAGGCATCCTGTAAAGAAAGGGCGGACTATCAAAACGAATTCAGTCTAAGGAAAACAACACTTATTACTCCAGAACTAAGATAATTTCTGATGGAGTCTCATAGACATCTTGTAAATTAATGACCCAATGACAGCCCTGTGCTAGTTCAAGTACAGCAATTTCATGAATTTGCTGTGAATTCTTTTCCAGAATCCAGAATTTATACATTTCCTCACTACTGCAAATTTCCCCCTACAATTAAACAAAAACATTAACTGTTAAAGTTAACCACTTTTCGGAGGTGATAAATTTTAATAAAATTTCCAAATATTCAAATTTAGATATCAATGGGTATTCAAATTTAGGTCATAGGCAATCATAAAAGTAGCCCTTAATAATTTAATAGAATACATCTATAATCAAATAAAATATAATTTATAAATCTTCAAAATTGATTCTTCTAAAGAAAACTCAAATAGTAAAGTCAATATATTTTATAGTTATACATAAAAATAACTTATTTTTGTACACATTTAACATAAAAATGATTTAAGTCTTTTAAAATGCCATTTGACTTTTTAAGAAAAACTGGTTATCAGAATTCCTAAAAAAATGAATTTCATGTTACTAATTAACTCTAATATCATCTGCCGAAATTATAAAAGCTAAGGAGCTCATTTATATATCATTTCAACTACATCATCAGCTGGAAATGTCTAGTTGCCCTATAGAGATAGATACAAGCATTATTTTGAAACACTACACTACCATTTGTTATTAAACCAATAAGCAACTCACACAGGACTCAGTACTGATTAGGGGTATTAGCTCTGGAATTAGACAGATGTGAACATGAATCCCACAAATGGCTATGCTGCTAACTTGACACATAACCTTGGACAATTTATTTAATCTTTTTAAGTCTCATTTTCCTTACTTGTAAAAGAAAACACAAATGGAATCTATTTCACAGAATTGTTGTGAGAATTAAAGTATACAATATATGTCAATTGTTTAGCATGGTACTTGCCATGAAGTAAGTGCTCAATAAAATTAATTTTATTGCATGGTACTCACCATATAGTAAGTGCTCAAAAAATTTATTAATCAAATAGTTAAGTCGTGATAGTCATCACCCATAAATACTCAAGACTTAAGTTGAAAGGCAACTTAGAAATCACTTAGTTTTTTGTTTGTTTGTTTGATTGATTTTTTACCTAATGCCAAATGCCAATGGCTTCTTTCAAACTGTGAGTAGTCTCTTCCATCTCTAGGTGCATATTATTTTAATAAGGTTTTCATTACAAGTCTGAACCTAACTTCAGGTGAAGGGCTGTAGTCTGAGCAGTACAGAAAGACCCATTCTCTCTTCTGACATTATATCAGGTATTGATCTGTTATATAACATGACCTGTTATATAACACGATCTGTTAACTGCCACTCTCTTTTCCAATTTTCAATCATTCCTTATCCCTATAAGGTTTTTAGACCTCATAACTGTTATTATGGCTTATCAAAACTGCTGATACAATGTGCCAACCAAATTCGAAGAAACTACTCCATGTATTATCTGGTCAAAGTATTACATGATTATTATTTTGTTGATCTTGGCACAATACAACCTAATATCACTTTTTTAAAAAAACTTTGATAGTTTTTTTCATAGTTCATGTGGTGTTGGTAAATAAACTACCTAGATCATTTTCTTCTTGAATTTTTTCAAGCCAGTGTACTCATACTATATTTTTAAATTTTTTTTTAAATTAAATGTGAGATTTTAATTTGTTCTGTTAAATTCTAATTTCTAGGTTTTAGCCCAGCATTCTAGACTACTGACATAATTTTGAGTATTAATTCTTCCTTCCTAGTTAATTTATTACATGATTTTGATGCCATCTATGTTTTTGTTACCATCAGTAATAAAAATGTTAAAGGATGAATCCTTAGACATAGCCCTCCAGAGGTTCAATATGGTGACAATCTACCTAATAGCACCCTTGTTCAGATCAGAGTTCTTTTTGTTCATAGAAATATGAAAGATTTCTACAGATACTGGAAAGATCAAACCATAAACATTCTTCATAGACTAATACCTCCATTTATTTTACCCCATAAAATCTCCATCAAGCTTTAAAAGGTTCCTGATGATCTTTGTATGCTTTTAAGAAAGAGAAAAGATACCATTAATAACTTGATTTTTTAAAATACCTACATGTCTGAAGTTTCAAAAGAAGAGATAAAAGAGAAAGTTTAATTTGTGAAAAACTAACCAACATAAAATTGACAGCAAGCATGTTCCTGGTAAATTAGAAATAACTCAGTTGAGCTGCCTTCAAAGTACTCCCACATCAAACACACAATTTTTTTTTTATTACCACACCTAAAATTCAAGGCAATAGAGTACTATACAATAAGTAAAATACTTCTTATTATCTGGCCCAAATATATGTATTTGAAGACAAGATTGAAAGACAAGGGACTCGAGAAGTGGATTCACATACATTGCTAACTCTGGGAACCTTTGTTACAGAAGATTTATTGCTAAATTCAGGGACCAGAGGCAAATATAGGGAAGAAACTTATATTTACTCGATATCTGAGGCCATGCATCCAATTCTTCGGGTCAGCAGAACAGTTCCCATGGCTCTCCTCTAACTCCGAAAACTACTCTTGACATCACCTTTATTTTTGTAGATACATCCCTCACAGTTTTAGGTTTACTCTTTTCTTTCCACAATATCATGCACTATACTGAAAGGCAGCAAACTTTTCTGTAAAGGGTCAGGTAGGTAATATTTTTGGCTTTGCTGGCCAGAATGTCTCTGTCACTACTAAAGTCTGCTGCTATAGAGTGAAAGCAAGTCAGAGACAATAGGTAAATAAATGGGTGCGGCTGGGTTTAAAAAAATCTTTATGGGTTCCGAAATCTGAATTTCATATAATTTCCATGTCATTAAATATTACTCTTCTTTTGATTTCCAACCATTTAAAACTGTAAAAAATATTCTATATAGCTCATGAACCTACCTCTGCACTATCCCATGCTGAAGAAAACTCTTCCATCATTCTAATACTGTGTATCACTGAAACTGGTAGCAAGACAGCAGACCACATGGTTTGAGGAAATGTTTATTGCCTTCATCTCTAAATGACTGGTGCAATGGGAGAACCTTTAAAACTACTCAAGGAGAAATAGGAGATAAAAAGGGTTTTCTGGGAACTGATCTTTCTGTAGAGCCACACAGTACATAGAAATGTGGGATTCAGCATTCAAGGAATAGAATATATAAGGTTCTGAAATTATAAGAGCAAAAACTGTAGATGCTAATCGGAGTAGTTGTGTGTGTGTGTGTGTGTGTGTGTGTGTGTGCACACTCTGAGATTCTAGGTTTGATTCTAGATTATAATAAGGTGCTTTTTTTATACCCATATTATATTATTTAAATTGGTCTGAGATATTACAATTTATTGCATTGACTGTCTCCCTTGCTTGACTATGTGTTCCAGGGACCTCAGTTATCATTCCTCTTAGTATATCCATAGCACTCTGCATAATAGCAGCTACTCAAATATGATATAAGATAGCATCCTGAATATATATACTGTTCTTACTATTTTGTTAATAATAAGTTCTATGTGAACTTAACCTCATAAAGTTTAATATTTCAGCCACATTGAACTACTTGCCATTCTTTCACTGAATTTTAATTCTACTATGCTTATTTGTTTTATTACCACTGGCTGGAGTATCTTTCATCACTACTACTGAAATCTCATTCATTCTTTAAGGCTCAGCTCAATGTTATTTTCCCCATAAGATTTTCCCATGTGGCATGCCATTTTGCCTATAAAGGGAATAGTGACTGATTTGTTACACTGGGGAATAATTTCCAGAGCCTAGTAAAGTGCCTTATAGGTTTAATATATAAGTATAGTATTTGCTTAATTGCTTTGGGGTGATGGCTTAAATGTAACAAAGTTCCATTCAAGAAAGACCTGGAATAGATTCTATCTTCCTTACCTCTGAAAGGAAAAAACAAACCAACAAACAAAACTTAACATATCTGTTAATCTTAAATGTAAAAATCCGTCAGATTAGACATCTGCATGAGGGAACATGGTTTTAAAAGTCAGACTCAGTTTTAAATTCTGGCTGATAACTGTATAATCTTGGGCAATTTACTCAACCTTTCTGAGCTTAAGATTCCTCATCTGTAAAATAAGGTTAATGGCAGTTACCTTGCAGGGTAGTTTGGCAAATGATCAGTAATCAGTAAGCAGTAGCTATTTTTATTATTTTTGGCATTAATTTCGAATCTATGATAATGATAATAATTAGTAAAAAAAGAACCATGGGACAGAGGAGTTTGGGCATGATCTAATTTGAACTCTGTACTTGATGTATGAATTTTCTCAATAAATCTAGTTCCTTCTTCCTTACCTGAATAGGTGAATCAATGACCGTAGTTACTTAGCTTTCCAATGCACTTGGTTCAATAATCAGATTTTATTAAATTTTGTTACTTATAAATTTCTAAGAGGCTGAAAATAATTATCCTTAAGTTTATATATTTTAAACTAGGATTTTAATTTGACATTATATGCTCCAACTTTTCAAAATTAACACGGTTTACTTAATGAAGTATTTGCCTTGGAGCAGAAACCATACTTTCTAAGTAATGCCTGCTGCTGAACCACAAACATAGCCAACTTTTTTGTCCACCCAAAAATATCAGATTATTCAAAATTCTTTGTAAATAGTCTTCAAATTAATAACTAGTCACCAAGAAATCTTAAATAGTATCTGTACTAAAAGAAAGCAATTTCTACATGGATAACATTATTTAAAGGTCTTTTATTTCTAAAAAAAAAAAAAAAAATTATAACTTACAGTTTATGACACATGCTTAAGTAGTTGTAAGGTACAAAATCTGAAGCCATTACCTACACTTTTGAATCTAGGTCAAGGACACACAGTTCCTGAAATACGCCCACTCCTGCAACCCCTTCAACTTGAACATTATCTGATAAAAATACTTCCTTGTTCCAGTTACTACCAACTGCTCTGAGGAGAATGAGATAGGACATCCTTATCTACCATAAGGCCCACGTCAGGTGTCAGGAGGCAACTATCAGACATTGAAGCTAGGCATGGTTTGTTCCAATTTGCAACTCATTATCTCTCACTAAAACTATGGAAAATTGCTTTAGCTACATGATAGACTACAGATTATTCTTTGAAAAATATCTGTGGCATAATGGAAGTTATTTCAAAGTTAAGAGTCTCAGGTTAGTCTCTCACAAGACTCAATCTATCTCTGTCTTGATTTTCTCATCTGAAAAATAAGACTTTCTAAACATGCTTATGATGAGAATTAAATGAGATAATACATGTGAAAAAATTTGTAAACTGTAAGGCCCTATATATTTACGAAGTACCTGTTCCAGTAGAGAACTCATTTATATCTTTTATTTACCCATAGGAAAATTCAACAATGAGTTGAATATAAAAAATAATAATATAAAATATATATAATAAAATAAAACAATATGAAAAACAAAAGATGTTCTTTTGGCTTTAAAAATCTTTTTTTCTTAACTTAAAATTTATGAATATATCAAAAATATTAAAGTTGAGGACTAGGTAACAAAAACACATGTAAAGCAAGTCATTTGATGTGCAATTAATATAATTTTAAATTTCTAGAAACACTTTTCTGTTGAGTCTATCAACAGACTCAAGGGATATCAAAATTATGAAAAAACCCTCAGAACCCAAGGTCATGTCTCCTGTGCCTTGTTTACATTGGCACATATCCTGACTCAAAGAAAGGCTTAGGAATAACAAATAAAGCTTCAAGAAATTAAAGAAAATTTTGCATCGTATATTTACCCACATTTAGGTTGCCATGAACTCTACTGGAGATATGAAAGAACAGAACATTTCTTAAAATAATTAATATTATATCCTGTCATTACCATGGAATCAATAGTGACTATTTAAAAAATTTCTTCCAACACCATTTCACTGAAAGCTTTATATTTCTTTAAGGTAAAATAATGGTAACTGCTGAAAGACTTCAATTTCTGTGTTTGAACAGTTAGCTATTCACAGCTCTTTAACATTTTCAACTAAATGACAGGCCATAGACTAAAATGAATATATCTTCTGTTTGTCCTACTATATCATTAAAATATAACAGGGATAATTTTTTTAAGTTCTATATCAGCATGAGGTCAATTAGTTTATCAACTAATTACAAATTTTAAAAAAGAGAAAAGAGGATAAAAGTTTATTAGAAATGCAATCAGAGTTAATAGTTGGAAAAAGAGGCAACTTTTCTATCTTGCTACAGAAAGGATTATGCATAAACAGACTAAATTATGTCAAAACCATAATATACCAGCAAAATTTATAAACCTTAAACAAAGACTGCTTATAACACAAAATGAACTTTTCTGAGATTTCTAAACAGTTCCTACGTTCTTTGCAATGAGATTTCATTACTTACGCCAAAGACAGAAGCATATTTTGAGGTTTTGCAGGTTTTCTTAGTTTTGCTTTTTGGTTACATGTAAAAAAATTTCATTGAGTTACACAATGAATTACATTTATTGAGTACCATCCCCTCTTAGGTGAAGCACAGCCTTAATGCTATGTGTTTTATTTAATTCTCTTAACAAACAGCTCGTCTGCTTAATGAAGTAAATCTTGTTCCAGAAGGACGTTTTTCCTTTGTTAATATATAGAATAAGTAAGACATTTTAAAGGTAGGTTCCCCCTCAAAAAACAAACAACTATTTCTAAAAGTTACCTTAAAACTTGTAGAAAAGCACGGTTTTAACATTGTTACCAATATTACAAGACCCTCTTTTTTAAGACCCCAGATGAAGTCTGTAATAACTGTCAGACCCTTTCCTCATTACAACATGGTGCTATTTCGCAACCACAACAAATGTTTACAACTATAGCTAACATTTATTGGATGTTATGTGCCTGGCTCAGTGGCTTGCGCTTTACAAGCATGGCATCTTCATAACACCCTCATGAGGTAGGTACTGTCGTTGTATTGATTTTATGGGTGAGAAATGTGGGACTAGGGAATCTAAATCACCCATCCAAAGGCACACATAGCAAGCACAGCTCAGGTCTGACCCCAAAGCCAGTGCTTTTGACAACTTCTCCAAAGTGTTCTCACGGTAAAAGAATCAGTCCCCAACCACTATCACTAAATCACCTCTCTTCAACATACAAAATGTCAAGTATCCAAACAACCTTTATCTTTTATAATTAAATAGACACCAAGTTGTAAGACAGCTCTATTCACTCTCCTCGCCAACACACAAACACACACAAAGTGGCATGGGGAGGAGAATGCAAAGGCTGCACACAGCAGAATAGAGTGAGACAAGGGCCGAGAGCCTATGAATGAAGCCGATTTGAACTTAAAACACAGGGACCTAAATATTTTTGCACTAAAAGAGTACAAAACCAGATAATCGAAAATGAAGTTAGCTGACAAATCACACGATACTGGTGCAGAAGAAGCTGTCACGCCCGATGTTACCTTTTACTACAGCCACATAAAAAGATGGAGAATCTACAAGTTAACTAGGGCTAACACGGAGCTGACTCCAAACGTTTCTCTAGTTTTACTTCAGATCCGCCACTATGGGTAAATGTTAAGAAGAGTGGGTCACACGCCTCTCTCTTTAAAGAGTAAAACACCACAGATACGGAAAGGGCCTGAGAGAGAAAGGGGATCAAGGTTTTGACAACCATTCGTGACAGACTTTCTCACACCCACTGCCAAGTGAAAACCAAGCGCTCGCGGAGCGCCGCGCAGGCTCTGGGGATTGGTCGTGGAACGCAAAGGGGTAGCTGGTGCGACCAGCTGCCCTAATCGCCACCCACACCTATGTTTGTGTCTAGTCACAGCGCACGCTATCCACCCACGCGCCGCCACTTTCAGCGAGCCCGGCAACCTCCAGCACTTATCCGCTCCCGCTCACCTGCCCAGCTCAGGCTGTAGCTGTCCTGGAAAGAGTCTGTGCGCACAGCGACGCGGATCTCCGTTAGCAAGCCCTGGGCTTGGGGCGGGGCCGGCGGTCAGCGCCGCGAGGTCAGACCTCCGCCCGCCTGGCCCACCCGGCCCCAGCCTGAGGCGGCAGCTGCAGAAAAGCCACCGCTGCTCGGCTTCTGCAGAGGAATCATGGCGCTTGGGCGCGCTTCCTTTCTGGCCTCCCCGCTCTCTCGGAGCTGCGGGCGGATAACATTCCCACCTCCAGATGCCTTGCGCAGGTCAGAAAAGTCTGAAACCACCCGCTCTGCCCAGCGCCACGCTCAGACAACCGCAAGAGGGATCCCAGCCGCCCCGCCCCGCCCTTAGTCCGCTCTGCCCTTGGTTTCGCCCCCTTGCCGAGCTTCCACGGGTCCTGAGCGCCCGGCACCCAGCGCTCATTCTCTGCAGCCAAGAGGCGGCAAATGGCATAACCCTTCTGGCCTGAGATCAGGCTAAGCGGGTTATACGCCTGTTAAGCATCTGAGAGTTCCAAAACCATCGTTCATGAAAGGCATACGAGCTGCCAGCCGTATGGAGCTTCACAATCCTCTTTCCCTTGGGCGGGTGAGGAGTTGCTCCGGGCACCTGGTTTCTTCCTACACTGCAAGGGAGATCCGGAGGCAGGAGTTGAATAATATTAAGCCCTCTCACATCAGCTCTATGAAATAGGCATTATTGTACTGTCTGCAATCCTCTTTAACTTTCAAGGTACTCTCATACGGTCTTATGAGTTTAATTATATCCACATGCTTAAGACTACAAAATTTATTATCTCTAGCTTCCAACCATTTTCCGATCTTCATAATCATATATTCACAAGTACACTTGGCATCTCCAGTTAAATGTCAAATTATCATCTCAAACTTAACATACAAAGAAGTAAGTTTCTGATCATCCTTCACAAATACAGTCCTACTTAGTTTTCCCCATCTCAGTAAATGGTAGCTCCATCCTTCTAGCTGTTCAGACAAAATACGTGGGATCAGCACTGGCTCCTCTCTTTCTCCCACACTCGTCATCCAATTTGTAAGTAAATCCTCTTGATTTTACCTTCAAAATATATCCACAATCTGATCACTTCTCTCCATTTCCACATTACCACAGTAGATTAAGTCACCATTATTTCTTGTCTGGATTATTGTGATAGGTTACTAACTATACCACTTGCTTCCATCCTTCTTCTTCTCCAATCCTACACAGTTTATTTTCAAAGCAATCAGAGTTATCTTTTAAAAATCTAAATCAGATCATATCACTGCTCTGCTCAAAATGTTCCAATACAGTTTTGCTTCTGGCAATGATGGACTAGTTTATTTGTGGTCAATACTCTTACTGAGAAAAATTGGCAAAATTTAAAAAACAAACTGTTGCTTCAAAAGCAACAAGGATTTGGATGACTAAGATCCTGGAAAAAGGGGAGACCTAGAATGGCATCACTTTTCCTGTGAGGCATTTGATGATTCAAAAGCAGTGACTGAAAGGATGAGAATGTAAGCAGAGCTTCATCCATCTCGTGTGGCTGGAGAGACAAAGAAAATTTGGAGTTTAGAACCTATTAAGGAGGAGAGCTGATAAATAGACTTTCAGGTGGGACCCTAAAAGGCTACCTACTAGGAGCATCAATAAAAGAGAAACAGACTGGCCCTTACAAGGACTGAGAACAGCTTCAATGTGCAATAGTAAATCACCTTTGGAGAAAAACAACATCATTCAGAGCCACACATTATCTGTACAATACTTCATATACAACGTCTGGCACTT
Source organism: Pteropus vampyrus (assembly GCF_000151845.1). Taxonomy (NCBI): domain Eukaryota; kingdom Metazoa; phylum Chordata; class Mammalia; order Chiroptera; family Pteropodidae; genus Pteropus; species Pteropus vampyrus. The sequence continues at coordinate 559,923 of NW_011888989.1, read as the reverse complement.
AATTTTAAAAGGGGCACATAAAAAGAATCATTTTAAAAACTAAAAGAGAAAGACAGAAATAAACAGCAAACAGACGATTCAGATATTGAAGTTTAAAGACAGATTTTAAAATAATTCTGTTTAATATCTTTTAAAAAAAAATTAAGTGACAAAACAGATCATTTCAGCAGATAACTGAGAACTCCAAAGAAGAATAAAAAGGAATTTGGGGAATTGGAGGGGAAAATCCACAAACTAAAACAATGACTTAATGGATGAAATTAATAACAGATTAGATACAACTTTAAAAAGAATTAGTGAATCTTATTAGTGAACTTAATAATTCAAAAGTATGCAAAATAAAACTTGGGAGATAAAAGGATATAGAGTTCAGAAAAGAGCATAAAACACAAGTGGTACGTGATAAAATGTTCCAACTAACATGTAATTGAACTATCAGAAGCAGAGAAGAGAATAAAAGTAAAGAAGCAATATTTGAAAAGATAATGGTTGGGAATTTTTCAAAACTAATTAAAGACAACAATTCACAGAATCGAGAAAAATTGTGAATATCAGCAGAATTTCAAGTAATAACCATACCTACGCAGATCATAGAAAACTACTGAGAGTTAAAGACAAAGAGAATAATTTTTTTTAATAGGCAGAAAAAGCAGATATATTACCTGCAAAAGAAAAATAAGATAAAGAGCTAAGTCACAAAAAAACAAAAAGGAACCCTAAAGACCATTAAATATCTTCAAAGTTCAAAGTGATAAGAGAAATTAGCTGTCATTCTGGATTATGTACTCAGTAAAAATATTCTTCAAATATTGAAATATTCAAATTGAAAGTAAAATATTTTTATATTTAATTTTTATATCTTATAACAAATAAATACTAAGATCATTTAAAGGAAATTTGAAAAGAAGCTCTTTAAAGCAGATAAAAAATAATGAAATCATAAAGATGTATGAAAGAATGAAGAAAAGTAAAGAGATTAATATATAGCTAGATTATCATTACTAAATTTGAACCGTATAAAACAATAAAAGTAATGTCTTGTGGGATTTAAATGTATATATATAGTATTAAAATATATACAATAATAGCACAAAAAGAGGGAGAGACTAATGGAATTAAAGTGTGCTAAAGTTTGCATTGCATGGGAATTGATAAAAGTATTTAGCTTTAATAAATCAAGAATGAATATTAAAATCCCTAGAGTAACAACTAAAGTAATAGAAAATGAATAGTAACAAGTTAATAGAGTGAGGAAATAGAATAATAAAACATATTTAATCCAAATGAAGCAAGAAAAAAAAGAAAAAAGAAGATACAACAAGAGTAGACAAGTAGAAAACAAGTAGTAAGATAATAAATTTAAGCAGACAAGCTGTTTGTTTTTTAAATCAATTAAACATAAATGAAATTTATATGCCCTCAATTAAAATACAAAACTTGTAGACAGGATTAAAAAAAATCTCAGCTATATGTTGCTTCTGAGAGACACCTTAAATAAAAAATTACAGAAAGATTGAAAGTAAAAAGATGAAAAGAGTTATGTCATGTAAATAGTACTAAATAGAAAATTGGTATATTTATTCAAATATTAGACAAAGTAGATTTTAAGGCAAAAAGCATTACTAGAAATAAAGAGGAACATTTTTTAATGATAAAAAGACCAATCCGTCAGTAAGTTATAGCAATTCTCAATTTGTATGGTCTTAAACATATAGCTTTGAAATATATGAAGCAAAATGACAGAACTAAAAGGAGAAATAAAACAATTCATAATCATTATCAGAGATTTTAACACAATTCTCTGATTGATAAAACAAGTACAAAATAATTATGTAGAAATGTTCTTAGCAATTTTGAATGACACAATGAACAAATGACATAATTGATGTATGTATAATACTACAGAATATGCAGCCTTTTGTTGTAAAGAGAATATTTATTGATCATGCAACAGATCATAGAGTACATTTCAACAACTTCAAAGGATTGAAGTTCTACAGAGTATATTCTGTGATCACAGTGGAATTAGGCAAGGAGTGAACTGTTACCTACCATTTTGATATACAACAACTACAACCACAACCAAAAGCTCTATAAAGTCACAATAGCTTGGAAATTAATTAATTTTTCATTTATGGTGATAAAAATCAAAAAGGATTAATTTGGGGTTGGAGGAGATTGACTGAAAAAGAGTGAAAGGGGACTTTCTGAAGTGACGGAATGTCCTATTTCTTCATAGGGCTGTGGCTCACATGGATGTGTGCATTCTCAAAAACTGATTAAAATGAGTGAATTTAAATTATGTCTCAATTTTTTAAAACTTTTTTTATAGAAATTTTTATACCATAGGAAAAAACATGGACTCATAAATATTAAACAAAATTAATTCAAGCAATGTATTAAAAGATATATCATGACAGTGGATTTTATGCTAGGAAAGTAAGGAGATTTCACTACATGTTCAGATTAGAGGAGAAAAGTAATCCTATCAACTTAATAAATATGGGAAAACATTTTATAATATTCAATACCTATTCGTGATTAATTTTAAAAGTTTAGCAACCTAGAAACAAAAAAAGGAATTTCCTAAACTTAATAAAATAGAGCTCTCAAAAACTTACAAGAAGCAGTATCATTGAAGTCAGGGACACAACAATAATACATGCTACCACTACTCTTATTCAGTGTGCAGTAGAGAACATAAACAGTGCAATCAGACTAAAATGGTGCTAATATTGGAAAGGAAGAGTTAAAATGATCAGGAAAAAGGACAAAATTAATAAATGTAGACAATTCAAGTGCATTTCTAGAATATCCAAAAGAATCAACTGAAATAATATTAAAATTTAAAAAATGAAAGAAAGATGATTAGATAAAAATACATCAACAATTTTCCCATATAAAAACAACATGAGGCATACAAGATAATGGGAATATTATCCCATTTTCAATAGAATGAAAAATAAAACATGCAGAAACAACCCTAACAAAAAATTTACAGAGCTTATATTTTATTTGATAATTATGTAGAACATGATAATTCTAGTGGACATAAAGACAAATAAATGAAGAGACATAGCACACTCTTAGATGAAGAGATTAGATTCTATTATTCTCTGTAAGTCAATCAATATATTTAATAACTGTTGGGTGAGGGGACTAAACAAAATGGATGCAGTCAGGTTCCCTCCCAACAAGCCGTGCAGTTTCCAGGCAGCCTTAGCAACAATGTCCCAGGTGGCCTTAGATACAGCGTCCTATGTAGCATTAGATATAGCATCCTATATAACCTGTAGATTGTGATTGATTATAGTACCTGGTCTTATTATGCACTTGGTTAGAAGAATAGCTCCACCTGTGCAGACAGGGGAAGCTGGAACTGTGCCAGTGCCTTGCTGTGTCCTGCTATGCCTGAATAAATCTATGCCGTGTGGTATCTGCCCATGGCTCCTCACATATTCTTCCAGCTGCCAGAATGGGGCACCCCAAGCTTTGGTATCCTGAACCTGCAAAACAATAACATTCTAATAAATCCCAAAAACTTCTTTTGGAATTTGTTAGAATTATCTCAAAGTTTATCATGAAGGATGTTCAAATCAGAATGACAAAATTTGGGGAAAGAAAGTTTGTAAAGAGGAATTGTCCTAACAGATACTAAAATGTATTATGAAATAAGATAGCTAGCTCAACATAAAAGAATGTGAGTTATGAAATAAAGTTATTACATGTAAGAAATTAAAATAGGCCACAAATCTTCTAAATTATTAAATGTAAAAAAAAGACTATAAAATGTAGAAAAGAGTAATAGATAACCATTACCTGATTTCTAAAGGGGAAATAATTTCTAAAGAATAAAGAAGTGGAAAAAAGCTCAAAGGAAAATATTTGACTACCTAAAAATACAACATTCTTGTATATTAAAAATATTATATACCAAATTAAATGTTAGACAAACTGCAAAACATTTGCAAAAAGCATTATAGATAAAAATCATACCTTAAATATATAAAGAACTTATAAACCAGTAAGAAGGATGCCAATACTATATTAGAAAGAAGTCAAAGAAAATGAAAGATAAATTTTAAAAAGACAGATATAATAGATATCAAATGTTCAAATTTACCATTAATCAAAGAAATATACAAATTAACCAACAAGGTTCTATTATTGCCAGTAAAATTGGCAGCTTTTTAAGGGAATTCAATGCCCATCATCAGTGATAATGGAATGAAACACTAGAAGGATTAAAACATAAGTATTTTTTATTTCCTTCTTTTGTTCTAATCCGTATTTTCTGTAATTTTCCAAGAACTCAGATATCACTTTCTATGGGGTATCTTATCTGACTCTATCAGAGTAATATAAAATCTGGCTTAGCTACTTTAGTAACAACCTGAGCTTATCTTTATCAAATTGCATTCCAAGTGTATAATTTTCTCTCTTCCTAGCTAGATAAAAGACCATTTTTTTCTGTATCTCAGTATGTACAAGTGACACTCCATAAATACTGACTGATGAATAAATGTGGTTGAATATGCAACACTCTAAATGTCTCTGAGTATGGGAATTATTAAATGAATTATTATATACATATTTACCTAATAGGTTATTTTTTAAATTTTTGTCAAATCAATTAGATCTTTTTGATTAAAAGTTATTGGAGTGACATTAATTAACAAAATCAAATAAGTTTCAAGTGTATCATTCAACGAAATGTTATATATATATATTGCATTGTGGGTTTACCACCCAATGATTTAGATTTCCTTCTGTCACCAAATATTTGACCCCTTTTACCTCTATCTACTTCCTCCATCATCCCTTCCCTCTGGTAACCATTTATTCATTGTGTCCATGAGTCTCTGTTTGTCATGTTTGTTTGTTGCTTTCGGTTTTATATCCCACATATGAGTCATATCATGTGATTTTCAACGTTTTCTGTGTGACTTATTTTGTTTAGCATGATTATCTCAAGATCCATCCGTGTTGTTGCAAATGGCAGTATTTTCTCTATTCTTATGGCTGAGTAATATTCCATTGTATATATGTACTATACTTTCTTTATCCAATCATCTAACATAGAATTTGGTTGCTTTCATGTCCTGACCACTGTGAATAATGCTTCTATGAACATCAGAGTGCATATATCTTTGCAGATAAATGTTTTCAGATTTATTTGGATAAATACCCAGAAGAGGGATTACTGGATTATATGGTAATTCAATTCTTAGTTTTTTGAGGCAACTCCATATTGTTTTCAATAGTGGTTGTACCAATTTGTATTCCCACCAGCAGTGTATGAGGGTTTCCTTTTCCACAAAACTTTTCCTGTTGGTAATAGCAATTCTAACAGGTGTGAGAAGGTATCTCATTGTGGTTTTAATTTACATTTCCCTAATAGATAGTGAAGTTGAGCATCTTTTTATATATCTGTTGGCCATTTGTATGTCTTCTTGGGAGAAGTGTCTGTTTAGGTCCTCTTGCCATTTTTTCTAATTAAATTATTTTTTGTTATTACTGAGTTGTATGAGTTCTTTGTATATTAGGCCTTGTGATCAAGGTTTTGTTTGCAAATATATTCTCCTATTTCAGTGGTTGCCTCTTTGCCTTGTTAATGGTTTCTTTTACTGTGCAGAAGCTTTTTAGTTTGATATAGACCAATTCATTTATATTTGCTTTTACTTCCCTTGCTTTTGAAGTCAAATTTATAAAATCATCTCTAAGTCCAAAGTCCATGAGTTTAGTACCTATGTTTTCTTCTGTACAATTTACTGTTTCAGGTTTTTTTCAGGTCCTTGATCTATTTTGAGTTAGTTTTGGTGTGTGGTGATACAAGACAGTTTAATTTCATTTTTGCATGGGGCTTTCCAGTTTTCCCAGCACCAGTTAGTGAAGAGGCTTTCCTTTCTCCATTTTATGTTTTTGGCCCCTTGTTGAAAATTATTTGCCCATATATAGAGGAGTTTACTACTTCTGGACTCTCAATCCTGTTCCACTGGTCTGTATGTCTTTCTGCCAACACTTTGCTGTTTTGATTATTTCACATCATAGTATAATTTGAAGTCAGGCAGAGTGATACCTCCAGCCTTGTACTCTTTTTCTCAGAGTGGCTTTGGTGATTCAAGGTCTTTTGTGCTTCCATACAAATTTGGTAATTTCTTGTTCCAGTTCTTTAAAAAATGCCAATGGAACTATGATCAGGATTGCATTAAATCTGTATAATGCTTTAGGTAATAAGGTCATTTTAATTATGTTGATTCTTCCAATCCAAGGATATGAAATATCTTTCCGTTTCTTTGTGGCTTCTTCAATTTCTTTTAATAGAGTCTTATAGTATTCAGTTTAAGTACTTCACATATTTCATTAGGATTGTTCCTAGGTATTTTATTCTCTTTGTTGCAATTATAAAAGAAATTATTTTTTCATTTCTTTTTCGGAAAGTTCATTACTAGAGTATAGGAACGCTCTGGATATTTATTTATTTATTTATTTATTTATTTATTTATTTATATGGTGACATTCGTTAACAAAATTCAATAAGTTTCAGCTGTACACTTTAAGAGTAAGGCATATATATATTTATACTGTGTGTTCACCTCCCATAGTTAGAATTCTTTGTCACCACATATTTGACCCCCTTTAACCTGTCTACTTCTCCCTTCCTTCTCCCCCTCCCCCTCTGATAACCACTAGTCTATAGTCCATGTCCATGAGTCTCTGTTCGTTTGATATGTTTATTTGTTGCTTTTAGGTGTATATCCCACATATAAGTGATATCATGTGATTTTCAACTTTTTCTGTCTGGCTTATTTCACTTAGCATGATTATCTCGAGGTCCATCCATGTTGTCACAAATGGCAATATATCATCTCTTCTTAAGGCTGAGAAATATTCCATTTAATATATATGTACCACAGCTTCTTTAGCCAATTATCTATTGTAGGACATTTTGGTTGCTTCCATGAACTGGCCACCATGAATAATGCTGCTATGAACATCAGTGTGCAAATATCTTTTCAGATATGAGTTTTCAAGACTTTGGAATAAATATCCAGTAGAGGGATTGCTGAATCATATGGAAGATCAATTCTTAGTTTTTTGAGAAACCTCCATACTGTTTTCCATAGTGGCCATACCAATTTGCAGTCCCACCAGCAGTGTATGAGGGTTCCCTTTTCTCCACATCTCTCCAACACTTGTTATTACTTGTCCTGTTGATAACAGGTGTGAGATAGTATCTCATTGTGGTTTTGATTGGCATTTTTCTAATAGCTAGCGATTTTGAGCATCTTTTCAAATATTTGTTGACCATTTGTATGTCCTCTATGGAGAAGTGTCTGTTCATGTCCTCTGTCTACTTTCTCATTAGATTTTTTGGTATTTTGTTATTTTTGAGTTGTATGAGTTCTTTGTATATTTTGGATAGTAGGCCCTTATCGGAGGTGTTGCTTGCAAATATATTTTCTCATTCAGATGGTTATCTCTTAACCTTGTTGATGATTTCTTTGCTGAGCAGAAGATGCAGTCCCATTTATTTATTTTTGCTTCTACTTTCTTTGTTCTTGAGGTCAAATTCATAAAATCCTCTTTAAGTCCAAGGTCTTTGAGTTTAGCTCCTATGTTTTCTTCTATGCATTTTATTGTTTCAGGTCTTATATTCAGGTCCTTAATCCATATTGAGTTAATTTTGGTGTGTGGTGATAGACAACAGTCTAACTTAATTCTTTTGCAGGTAGCTTTCCAGTATTCTCAGCACTATTTATTGAAGAAGGTTTCCTTTGTCCAATGTACGGTTTTGGCTTTTTTGTTGAAGTTATTTGCCCATATAAATGGGGGTTTACTTCTGGACTCTTAATTCTGTTCCATTGGTCTTTGTGTCTATTTTCTTGCCAATACCATGCCTTTTTTATTACTGTCACTTTGTAGTATAATTTGAAGTTGGGTAGAGTGATGCCTCCAGCCTCATTCTTTCTTTTCAGGATGGCTTTGGCAATTCAAAATCTTTTGTGCTTCCTTACAAATCTGATGATTTTTTTCTATTTCTTTAAAAAATGCCAATGGGATATTGATGGTGATTGCATTAAATCTGTATAATAATGCTTTAAGTAATATGGTCATGTTAACTATGTCGATTCTTCCAATCCAAGAGCATGGAATACTTTTCCATTTCTCTGAATTGTCTTTGATTTCTTTAAATAGAGTTTTATAGTTTTCATTATATAGGTCCTTCATATGTTTTGTTAGATTTATTCCTAGGTATTTTATTATTTTTGTTTCAATTTCAAAAGAAATTATTTTTCCTCTTCTTTTTCTGATACTTCATTATTAGAGTATAGGAAGGCGATGGGTTTTTGAACATTGATTTTTGTATCTAGAGACTTTACTGTATTTGCTTATTGTTTCTAGTAGTGTTTTTGTGGAGTCTTTAGGGTTTTCTACATAGAGAATCATGTCATCTGCAAATAGTGACAGTTCGAATTCTTCATTTCCCATTTGGATGCCTTTTATATCTTTCTCTTGGCGGATTGTACTTGCTAGGACTTCCAATATTATATTGAATAACAGTGGTGATAGTGAACAGCCTTGCCATGTTCCTGATCTTAGAGGGAAGGTTTTTAGTTTTTCACCATTAAGTATAATGTTGGCTGAGGGTTTGTCATAGATGGCCTTTATTATGTTAAGATGCTTTCCTTCTATACCAATTTTGTTAAGTATTTTGATCATAAATGGGTGCTGTATGTTCTCGAAGGCTTTTTCAGCATCTATTGATATCATATGATTCTTATTTTTTAATTTGTTTATGCAGAGTATCACATTAATCAATTTGCGTATGTTGAACCATCCCTGTGCCTCTGGGAAGAATCTCAATTGATCATGGTGTGTAATCTTTTGAATATGTTTCTATATTCTGTTCGTTAGTATCTTATTTAGGATTTTTTCATCTGTGTTATTAGAGCTATCTGTCTGCAGTTTTCTGTTTTGTGTTATCTTTACCAGGTTTGGTATTAGGGTAATACTGACCTCATAAAATGAGTTGGGAAGTATTGCCTCCTCTTCGATTTTTTGGAAGAGTTTGAGGAGAATAAGTATTAAATCTTCTTTGAATATTTGGTAGAATTCACTGGTGAAGCTACTTGGACATTTACTTTTTGGTAAGTTTTTGGTAATTGTTTTAATTACCATACTGATGATTGGTTTACTTAGATTTTCCAGTTCTTCTTGATTCAGTCTAGGAAGGTTGTATTTTTCTAAGTACTGGTCCATTTCTTCTAGGTTATTAAATTTGGTGTTATATAGTTTTTCATAGTATTCTTGTATGATGTTTTGTAATTCTGCAATATCAGTCATTATTTCCCCTCTTTCATTCCTGATTTTGTTTATTTCTGTCCTTTCTCTTTTTTTTAGTGAGCCTAGCCAGGCGTTTGTCAAATTTTTTAACCTTCTCAAAGAACCTACTTCTTGTATTTATTTTTTCTATTGGTTTTTATTTTCAATTTCATTTATTTCTGCTCTAATTTTCATCATTTCTTTCTTTCTGCTGACTTTAGACTTCACTTGTTCTTCCTTTCCTAGTTTTTAAAGATGAAGCGTTAGGTTGTTTATTGGGGCTCAATCTTGTTTTTGGAGATAGACCTGTAATAATATGAACTTTCTTATTATCACTTTTGCCATGTCCGAAAAGTTTTGATATATTGTACTATCATTATCATTTGTTTCTATGCATCTGTTCTCTATTTTTATTTCTTCTCCTACTCAGTTATTCTTCAGTAGTATGTTGTTTAATTTCCATGTTTTTGTTGTTCTTCCTGCTTTCTTTTTGCAGTTGATCTCTAGTTTCAAAGCATTATGATCAGAGAATATGGTTGGTATGATTTCAACCCTTTTATATTTGTTGAGGCTATCTCCGTGTCACAGTATGTGGTCTATCCTTGAGAATATTCCATGTGTACTAGAGAAGAATGTATAAGCAGCTCTTTTGGGATGGAAAGCTCTGTAGATGTCAATTAAGTCAAGTTGGTCTGATGTACCATTTAAGAATGTTATTTCCTTATTGATTTTCTGTTTGGATGATCTATTCATATCCGACAGTGGGGTATTTAGGTCCCCTACTATGAAAGTGTTTTGATCTGTTTCTCCCTTTAGTTCTGTTAGTAACTGCTTTAAATATTCGGGGGTACCAGATAGGGAGCATACGTGTTTTGTCTCCTTGGTGCATGATTCCCTTTATCATTATGAAGTATCCCTCAGGATCATTTTTACATTTTTTATTTTGAAGTCTATTTTGTCTGATATTAGTACTTCTACTCTCACCTTTCTCTGAATGCCATTTGCTTGAAATATCATTTTCCACCCTTAACTTTTAGTCTATATTTGTCTTTGGAGGTGTGATGTGTCTCCTGGAGGTGGTATATGGTTGGGTTTTGCTTTTTGATTCAATATGCAACTCTGTGCCTTTTTTTGGTGAGTTTAGTCTATTTATATTTAGGATGATTATTGAAATATGAGGTATTCTTGTATCCATTTTATGTTTTGCTTTTTGGTAGCTCAGTGTTTCCATTTCTCCCTCATCCTTGTGCTTCTGTTTTCTTTATTTTGGTTGTCTTTTGTTGGTTTTCTCTCTGGTTCTTCTTGTTTTATGTTGTATACTTTACTTCTGAATCTTCTGTGTGGTTACCATTACGAATATAAAAGATATATATATATATACAGTCATCCATTTTTTTCTGCACATGCATTATCTCCATTTCCCTTTGCTAATTTGGATCTTAGAATCCTCCCCTTTTCAGTCATTGTTATCTCAGTTTTTCCCTATGTATACTAAATGTTCATTACTATCTTGTTATAATCATTCCCTTCTTATTATTATTTAAGATTATAATGCCCTCTTCTTATTAAGGGTGTACTCTTCTGCTTCCATTTTTGATATTCACTTTACTCCTAATTATGTCTTTTTTGTTGTTCTTTTTATTTTGTGTTAAATGAGCTGACCCCTTTCAGTATTTCCTGTAGTGCAGGCCTCGTAGTGGAGAATTCCCTCAATTTTTGTATATCTGAAAAGGTCTTAATTTCTCCTTCATATATAAAGGATAGCTTAACTGGATACATTATTCTAGGCTGGTAGTTCCTTTCACTTAATAGTTTAAATATTTGATTCCATTCCTTTCTGGCTTGTAAGATTTGCGCTGAGATGTTCAATGATAATCTAATGGGTTTTCCTTTATAAGTTACTGTTTTCTTCTCCCTGGCTGCCCTGAGAATTCTGTCTTTGTCATTGAATTTTGATAATTTAATACAATGTGTCTTGGTGAAGGCCTTTCTATGTTGAGATAATTGGGTGATTTTTTTAATTTCTTGAATTCCAAGCTCTAGCTCATTCCTTAGATTTGGGAAATTCTCGTCAACTAGTTATCTGAAAATGCTTTCTAATCCCTGCTCCTTTTCCTGGCTTTCAATAATGCCGATTATTCTTATGTTTCCTCTCCTGATGATATCAGATAGTTCTTGAATTTCTCTTTCATTATTTTTCATTCTTCAGTTTCTCTCTTCTTCCTTATGATTTATTTCTAGATTATTGGTCTTCAATATTGCTAATCATTCTCTCCATTTGTTTGACTCTATTTCCCAAGCTTATTATTTCATTTTTCAACTCTTGCAGTGTGTTCTTCATCTGCAGGTTCTATTTGGTTATTTTTGAGCATTTCAATCTCTTTGCTCTGCTCATCTAAGTGTTTTTTCAATTCCAGAAATTGTTGATATGACTCATTTCAGAATTCACTGAGTTTTTTCAGTAGTACCACCCTGAATTCTCTGTCCTTTATATTGCATATTTCTATGTCTGTAAGCTTATTTTCTGGAGGTTTTTCTCTTCTTTTCTGAGATGCCTTGTCACCTTCATTGTTCATGGTGTTTAATGGACTATTTCTCGCCTGGACATTAATGGAAGTGTATTCTGTTTTTTTTTGTTGTTGTTTTTTGTTTTTGTTTTTTTTCCGGAAAGATTTATTATATAGAAGTCTCTCTTTAACCTGTTGCAAAGAAGGCGCTTTTCTTTTAGTTTTCAGTAGGTGGCGTCTAAGCCTCTTGGATCCCTGCTTTGTATAAAGCCTTTAAAATGCCTTTTTATTTTCTAATAGATATTTAATGACACTAGCTACCCTCAGTTTCAGTCCCTGTGTGTATTAGCAACAGTTTCAGTAGCATTTGCTCAGATTCCCCTGGGGTTCCATGGTGTTCGGTCTGAGAGGGTAATAGTGGAGAGACCCTCTGGGTTGGTGCTTGGGGGCTGCGGTCAGCCTCAGTTTTGCAACCACAGCCAGTAAAAATCAACTGTTGTTTTTCTGCCGTCCTACTTCTCTGCCTTCTGCCCTGATTACTGGGCCCTGGCCCCAGCCGCAAGGAGCTCACAACTTTCCCAGGCAGGGCTATTCAAGGATCCTGCTGCACCTTCTCCCCTCCCCTTCCTCCTACAGGCAGCTCCAGCGGCTGTGAGAGGCAATTTCTTTATTTCTCCCACTCTTCTGTCCAACACCTGGAATTCTGACCTTTGATAGCTTTTATGCATAGATCCCACACTCAGACCTGCTGGTGTGCAGTTTGGGTGTTTTTTGTTGAGTTTTAGATGTTCAGCTTATTGTTGTTTCAAGGGGAGAGATCTGGGGAAGTCTCTCACTTCTTCATTTTTCCAGAAATATCTAAATTATTTTAAATAGCAGTAACTTATAGGTAACATTTTTATTTCTTCCGTGATTTTCATTATAGCCATTAAAAACCTTTAGTAAGTTCATGGTTAATAAGTGTGTTTGTAAATATAAGTTAGCTTTACTATTATTACTATTATTGTTATGGCTAATGATAGATATTAATATGCTAAAAAAGAGGATGGTATGGATTGAGTTGTGTCTCTCAAAAAATATTGGTCAGAGTCCTAACTCTAAGTACCTCGGAATGTGACTTCATTTCTATTTAAGGTCTTTACAGAGGTAATCAAGTTAAAATGAAGTCATAAGGTGGGCCTTACTCCAATAGGACTAATATCCTTATAAAAAGGAGGAAACACAGACATACACATGGAGAACATCAGATAAAATGAAGACAGAGATTTACAAGTCAAGGAATATCAAAGATTGCCAGCCAACCAGTGGAAGCTAGGAGAGAAAAATAAAACAAATTCTCTCTCACAGCCCTCCGGAGAAACCAACCTCATCATCACCTTGATCCTGGACTTATAGCTTTGCTTAAAACACCCAGTTTGTGGTTCTTTGTTACAGCAGCCCCAACAAACTCATACAGAGGGTCCATGGTGGTTAGTAGTCCACATCCTTCTCTGATGAGTACACATTGCTCTGGATTCATGACATCCCCTGTGGTATATCAGGTCCATCTTGGCTTCCACCACTTCTGCCCTTCTGAAAAATTTCCTAATGATTATGTCAGGTCCAGGAGCCCAGGACCTCAAGAGATATTTTGTGACAGGACATATCTTTTGCACCCAACATAAAGTTTAGTAGCCCTGAGCAAATTACCTCCTCTTGTCCCAGATTCCTCATCTCTAAGATAAACTAGTCATGCAAAAGTATCTAAGTGTCTCAACCCAGCTATAAATGTGATGATTCATGCAGCACTGATAAAAGTTAACCTGACCTTCTATAACTCCTTTCATTTATTCTTTAGTGAATCATCTTTTATAAGCATATTTGAACCATATCTTAATATAAGCTATATGTGTTATTTTTTTAACAGTATATAATTAGTGAGTTGTCAGCATAATGTATTGGAAAAGTCTGGCCATAAATATCAGGAGATCTGAAATCTAATCTTGATTTCAAAATAATGCTCAGATTAAAACACAAAATAATGTAATTTACTTCTTTCTGCAAATTATGGTCTAATCTAATTTTTTCCTTCCAAGAGTAGAGTTACTTCCAGTTAGAATGAGTCTAAGTAAACTCAGTGTGTGTATAAAAATGCATTATCAAGACTTTTCAAGTTTTTCTTCTCTATACTACCCATACTTTTTTCTAATATTAAGTCTTTAAATTTTATTATTAGAAAAAGTGTGAGTAGGATTGAAAGAAGAAAGAAAGTAATAATACCACTGTGATATTGGAAATTAGTATATATGCCATTGGACACAATATTTTTGCCTAATACTAAGCTTTGTCCTAGAGTCACACGAGATGTCAGGCTGTGGCCTGGAGCCTTTATAAAGGCATCTCAACATATATGAATTCAATAAGCCTGTGTGTGCCTGGTTTAACATAAAGGACACTCACAAAACAAAGCCCATGTGGTTTATGAGCAGTTCTGATAGGCATACACAAGGAACTTAATACAAAAGCTGTTCCTTTATTCATGGATTTGTGAACACATACTATGAGTTTTTGATAAATAATTTTTCTGTGTATTGTTTATCATAGCAGTTGGTAGCTTTCTGTGTTGTTTTGTTGCTTATTTCCAGCGAGAATATGATAAAAATTGTTATGCATTATCCTGGACTTCTCTTTGAAATAAGGAGCACACACAAAGCCATACCAAAGTTAGTTTATTGACATTCCTTGAAGGTGGTATGAGAAAAGTGAAAGCTTGGCCTTAGTATCATGTGATATTTCTCTTGTCCATGTAAGCAAAATCAGCCTAATATTGCGAACTTTTCCTGCTATTGACTAGAACACAGACTTTAAACAAAATTGTTATAGATATTTCCTTCAATAAATTGATGCTGCAGGAAGCAGGCTAATGGGATGATATTTATATACTACCTCTAGATATCTTTTTTTTTCTATTGGAATGACTAGACTATATGTCACTAACAGGAAAATAACACTTTCTCTTTTGACCTTATGATGGCTGGAACTTCCATCCTAGATTTTTATGATATAGAATTGCAGCAGTACTTTTAATGAACATTGAAGTACATAATAATAATAATAATAATAATAATAAATAATAATAATAATAGTAATAATAATAATACGCCATATTTTTTTATGTAAAATTCTAACTACTTTCATTTGAAAGTGCTTCATCTTGACTGGGAAAATATTTGTGGCAATTGAGAAATTTTTTGAACCCAAATTTTGGACACATCGACTGACAATGCCATAGACGTAACATTTTAACAGTCCTGGAAATTCCAGCAAATTGGCTTGAACAAAAATATACTTACTGTTGAAGGACATATGGTCATATTTTAAAAGAGAAAATATTTAGATTTTGCATGTTTAAAGCTTGCCAAAAAACATATCTCTTTCTTAATTTTTTCATCGTCATTCATATACTATGGTTGCAGCACAATCGATGGTTAAAAATTTTCACAACCACTGTCAACTTATATACAGAAGAAGATACAAAAAACTCAGTAGATTTAGAATACTTCTCCTGAACCTACAGAGCCAATTTGTATTTTTTAAGATTATCATCTTTATATGATAGAATAAAATGTGATATTAATGAAATTATTATTTTAATACTTTATAGCATTTCAAAAGCATTTTTCAAATTGTAATGTAAGTTTTCTCTTATTTATTGTTTTTGTTTGTCCCTCAATTAAGGGTAATACACTTTTACTAAAACTAGCTCTAAAAGATCTTGTTTTAGAGGAATTGTTCATAAGTGCTTAATTTTGTAATATTCTTCCATGGAGAAAATTCATACTTAAAATTAAAAAGAATACAAGTGGTAACAAATAGATCTCTGCCCTGCCCATTGAATTATATATGGGTGGTTTATATCTCCCCAAATTAACAGCATAATTTAGTTCTATAGCTTTTTAATTGTATATATATATCATATATAGAATATATATAATAAAAAATTATACATAATTATAAAATCAGCTTCATATATGAGAGAATATTAACTAAAGAAATATCTTTTGGGACATAGAAAAATAAAAAGGATTTTTCTATAAGAACTGTTTGTACTCCTCTTCTCTTTGTTTTCCTTCCTTAAGAATTCTTTGGAAAGCTGTAATGGTCTGGGATCCTATTAAGCAAGCTTTGCATTCTTTCAGCTGACTCTGACACCAGAGTTTTATTGGAATTTTATGCTTTTATGAAATGCTGTTTCTATAATGCTTGGTGGGATACATCCAGACTCATGGCATCAGGGGTGGGGGCAGGTTAAAAAAAAAGTTAGTTGAAAAACTATTTAGGACTTGGTTATCCATCCTAAAATTTCTAGGATACTTTGTTCCTTCTGTATATGGGTAGAATAGATATTAATTAATCTAATTAATAGATTAATTAGATATTTGTATAAATTGTAGACCTCCCCAGGAGCAGGATCCATCTTTTGAATAACTTTCTCCCTTGCCAATGCCTAACAAATAATGTAAGTTCTAAAAAAGAATTGAATGGTTGAATTAATGAGTATTTATATATATATATATATGGCATCAAATTCTAAAAGTGAAAGATGCCCTCTATACTAGAATGTCCAGCACAAAAATATACATATACTTACTGTTAAAGGACATACAGTCATGTATGAAAAGAATTTCAGCGGTCATTTTATATTGTCATATGCTCAAAGAATTAGAATGGTGAAATAATTTGCATAATCTTTATGTTCTTATTTTATAAATAAATAATAACAGCTCCATTGGAATTCATAATTTTTCAGATATTAAAATATATACTGAATTTTACACATCCCCCAACTTCTATATTATGTAACTTTATGTAACATTCCATCTTATCTTGGTAAATATTCTTTATAGACCACAATTGAAGGATAAATTTCTATAACATTTATATTCCCTAATTGACAATAAATATACAACAGCGAGGGGTGCTGGCATTGCAAATAATTCTTACTAAAAGAATGTTTCATTTTGTTGTTGGAGGGGTTTCTTTAAGAAGAAAAATCATGTATCAAAAACATGAATAAAGAATGGTAACAGCTACATATGTATCAACAAGTACTTCAAAGGGAAAATTATTAAGCGCTCCAACCAAAAGATAGGGTGGATGATGGATAAGAAAATAGGACTCCTACATATGCTACTTATGGAAGACTCACTTCAGAGTTAAAGACACACACGGACTAAAGGAAGGGGATGGAAAAAGATATTGCTTTGATAGACCTAGAGGGTATTGCGCTGAATGAAGTAAGTCAGATAAAGGCAAAAATCACATATTTTATGTACATGTGGAATCTAAGGAACAAAATAAATGAAACAACAAAAATAGAAACAAACTCATAGATCCAGAGACTATTTTGAGGCCTCTAGATAGGAAGGTGGTTTGCGGGGGTGGCAGTGGTGGGGACAGTGAAAAAGGGCAAAGAGATTAAGAATTGCAAATGGATAGTTACAAAATAGTCATGGAGATATAAAGTAGCATAATGAAAATTGTCAACAATATTGTAAAAAATATGTAAGAATGTAGAGGGGTACTAAATTTAGTGGGATAACTGCTTTGTGAATTACATAGATCTCTAATCACTATGTTGTACAACTGAAACTAATATATTATTGTATACCAACTATAATTGAAAAAAAACTCATTGAATGTAAATATGAGCAACTAATTGTCCATTATACTTCAATAAAGCTGGGGGAAAAAAAGAAAACCAAAAAAGAAAGGAATATTTTATTTTGGAGTGCAGGAAATATAATTAATGCACTGTCCAGACACAAGGCATAGCTTTGTATGTAATTAACTTTGTCTTACATTTCTCACATTTCTCTCTTGTTTACTATATTAAAACAACATTGTGACATTTCAACAGTAGGGTCTTATTAGCTCTTCTTTTCCCAGTGAAGAAAAACACTTTCATTTATGATATGATTTTAGACAACATGGATGATAAGATTAGAAAAATAGAAAATGACAATTATGCTTGGGTTTATTCCAAATGTAATCGAGAGCTTAGAATGTCTTTGGAACCTGCAACTATTTTTCTGAAAATCCTGTTTTCTGGGATATCCTTTTACTGAATGCTAAAATAAACTGGATGCCTATTTTAACACAAATCAACATGCCTTTAGGGTGTTAGGTCTCTGCTCTGGGAAGATTGCTGTGGATGAAGGAGAAATTCTATATTGTCCTTGAAACCTAACAAGCACCATCAGTATCTGCAGTTTTTTATTTAGGGTGGTCCCTGTGGACAATCAAATGTAAAGGAATCTGAATACCTTTTTTTTTTTTTAAATTAAAAAAAGAGAAAAAAAAACATCATGAAAAAACTAATATCAAAGTTAAAATAAAAATTTGTTTGTCAAGCAAATAATTATCTGGCTTTAACAGAGGTCATGAGAGTATCTATATATTTTTTTTCCCTTTGCGTAGCACTGTAGCTAGGTTAAACAAAGCAAAACAGAACAAAACAGTGAAGAACTCAGGTATTCAAACCAATCTAATATGTCCTCCTTCCCTTTTTTTCTGTTTGCTTTATCACATTCTGTACAACACGATGGGGGTAAAAGCCTTGTCATTTATACTACATAATGACATATCCTTCTTGGACGTGTGCACAAGTTTGTGCTTCTAGTGTGGTGAGTGTTCACAAGGGGGGTGCTCCTACAAGACTTCTCTAAACTCGAGTTGAGTCACAATCCCCACAACCATTGGGGTACACTGCATTGCATCAGCAGAAGATGTTTAACTTGCTGTTATTATTTGCTTGAAAGTGTAATATTGGCACCATACGTATAGGCTAGTTCCAGCTGATGAGACTGATGCCACACATGAATCATGAGTTTAATGTATAAAAGTTTTGTGTGTTCCATTGCTGTTTTTCATGAATAATATACACAGGGAAAGTAGAGTGGGACGAAAAGAAAGAGTTGATCAACTCCTAGTTCTGGAGTTGGTTGTTAGAAATTATAAAAAATGGTGGCTCTGCTTAAAAGACATTGGCATATAAAAGCTGGGAATGCTTAATACTCAAATTTTCCCTTAAATTATATAAATGGAAGTAAACATTTATTATCATTTGGTCAACTTGCATTCACATTTCATTGTTAGTAATGGAGGTATGTGGAGATATATATAGACCTCAAGACAGCTGTTTTTTTAAATATTGCATACAGGCTAGCAGTTCATTGAAAATAGAGGAGATAAACCTGAAGGTTAAAACTTAGAAGAAGGCAGTTCTTCATGCACAGCTTTTGTCAATCCTGATTTGGTTTGAAAAAAAAATCACGGAATACCAAAATCAAAGGAAAGTTGATTGAGGGAAATGGAAAGGGGGGTTATCCCAGAAAGGATTATGCCACTGTCCAGGAAAATGTCAGGTGAGCTTCCATTTCATTATTCAAGTCCAAAAGTGCTGGTTTCTTCTACTGCTGTTAACAGCTTTTCATACAACATGGAGTATGAGGGATAAGGTGGAAGATCCAGTCGATTGAAACATGTGTGTGCCCTGAATAGCAGAGAAAAGATTGGTGAAGCTGTTTGTTTCAATGATATAACTAGTTTAGATATATCTATGATCAGTCTGAAGTTATTAATCAAAAGTGAATCAAAAGTGAGCAGAACCACAGTTTAGGACTATCATAGCACATTATAAACTAATAACCATAGCCTTATAGACATGAATAAACCAATTGACAGAGTGAAATAACTAGAAAATAACTAGAAATAACTAGAAAAAGCAAACTACACTACCCTAAAACTACACTAGCAAACCAATGATTAAACTATGATATCAGGTTTATTTTGCAAGTGAGATGTGATCTTAGATATAGTTAGTGAATGAGGCAGAAATATAATTAATATTATAGGATCATATTCCCAAATCTCCTTTCCCAGCTCTAATTTCTAGGTCTTAATAAATTGTCTTGAAGGTGCCAATGGATATCCTGGAATTCTGAGGTACAATGCTCTATCAAGTCAGGCGTGCCCTGGAGGCAGTCTAGCTACTCTACAGTTTCCAGGGGGACAGACCTAACTTGAAGCAATTATGCTGCATTTCCAAGAGCAGCTGAGCCTGTGGGCTAGTTCTTCCTGAGTTCTAGAGCATCCCTGTGCCATATGGCCTTGTTTCTGCTTGATTTGTCGTGTGCTTTATCCTACAGACTCACATATGCCAGTGTCTGGCCTAGACAAGGAATGGATTCCCCTGACATGGACCAGGACCAGACCTCATATCACCTGTGCAGCTCTCAGAGGCCCAGGACACACAGAATCCTCCTGCAGAACTTCAAATCTGACTGACTAGGCTGTTTCCTGTCAGAGGTTCTTTGTATTTTTGTTTGTTTTGTTTTTTTTTTTTTTTAGAATCCTTGGTTGATACCACATCCTGTACCAAAGTAGGGAGAAAGGTCGATGGGTGCAGCTGAAGGTTCATTTAATGCCTTTTTCTCCCTAGAAGAGTTGGTGGGTTGAAATGGTGTTTTGAGAAGCTAACTAGCACCAAAAAAGGCCACTATAAGATAAAATAAAACAAAATAATAACACGATAATAAAATTATTTTTTTAATTTCAAAACAAATTTACATATAAACAAAATCCTAACCAAAAAATAACATTCCCTCCTCATTAGAATTTTACTTGGGATATTAAACTCTTCTTTAAAATTATAAGATCTCCGAGGAAGTTGTATATGATTTATAACTTTGTTTTCAGAGTCCCATACTTCCTCCTCCTGTTAACAGCAATCTCATTGGAACACTTTGGAACACTCTCCCCAAACCCCCACTTCCACCCCAAGCCCCAAGAGTAGGCACAGGATAGTAGAGTATATGGCCTTAGGCTCTGAGGGTTTAACTGGAAAGAAACATAAAAGTAGGCAGATTAGCAGAGGTCTCAGATTACCATCTAAAATTCAAATAACTCTATGCTGACTTCAAAAGAAAATAATTGAAATATTTTGCTTAAGTTTATTTGTTTGAGTAAAAGTGGAAGAGTACTCAGTAATTGAGTAGGATGACAGCTAGAGTGGTACTTCTCTGTTTAGAAGTATTGAAACTAGGATGTACTCTGGGCTATGGCTAATCAAGTTAAGTGAGGCAGAAACATCCCCAGTGTGTTTTGGTAACTGGCTTAATTAGCTAGGAGCAAAATATGAGCAGAAATTATCTTCTTGGTTTTCTTCCTCTGGTCATTTTAACTGGTACTCATGAGTGGAAATATTATAGGGGGAAAAATATCTCATATTTACAAAATATATTAATTCTGTAAAAGATAATTTCTGGGGATAAATTGAAAGTAATAGCAAATGGCATCTCTTCAAGACCTAGTCTGAACACCTACAGTTTCTTCAAGAGTTGCTTTTATTGCATTTATCTACAGCCTTAGTTAATTCCCTTAAATAAATTCCAGTTTGTAATCTAGAATGAATAAACACAATCAAATCACAATCTATTAAGCAACCCTAAAGACTTACTGTCCTCCAGGTATGGTTCTGACAACACAGAGCATCTGCTTACTTCATTCCTGTGCACTGAACCCAGTGCTTTCAGGTAGGGGGTGGGTAGTGGAGAAAACACGGAACTAGGGGTAGAAAACCTCCATTCTGATCACAGTCTAGCCACTTACTAGCTTTATAACCTTAGGAACATCAATTAATCTTTCTGAGTCTCAGTTTTCTCACTTATAAAATGGAAGTAATAATACATGCTCTGAGACCCTCAGTAGGTTGTTGCAAGGAGCATTTATAATAGAATACACACAATGTTTTCTGTAAACTGTAATTAATCACTTAAACATAAGATTCTCTCAATAATGTAACCATATTGCAATCATGATTTTAGAAACTGTATCATACTTGTAGAGACTTAAGACCCTCTTTTTCACATGACTGCTGGCAAATCAATCACCCTGATCTCCTATTTGTGCAATTGATATTTTGGAACTCCATGTGGGATTTTTTTTCTTTTTTCAATCATGCCAGGTCAAATTTCAGTCCATTGGTGTTAATCTGAGGTTCCAGCATTTTGAGATAATTTTAAATTTGAATTGTGCCAATCACTGTATTAATCATCCTTCTGATTTGTGTCTTCTTCACAGTTGATTTCTCCGTCTATTTGATTGTTTCCAAGTAATTGATTAAAATATTAACAAATACAGTGCCAAAGATAGTCTTGTTCCTCTCCAGTAGAGACTACTTTAGGGTTGGTTAAAAAGCAAACAACAAAAGGAGGCAAAAATTATTACTGTCTGTTGCTGTCTGTTCAGCCATTTGGGAGTCCAGTTATGCCAGTTGGGTCTTCTTTCATGTCTTTTTCCACTGCCCAACTACAGCCTCATTCTTCAGATGGGTTCTCACTCTCATTACTGCTCATTCTACTCTTTCAAGTTTTTAAATAACTGCTTGATTCCTAAATACAGAGGCTCATTTTCTACTCCCACCTCAGGCTTTTTAAAAGCATTTAACTGCTCTTCCTTTGAACATCTCTCTCCCTTTGGCTTCTCTACAGCTTCTCAATGGCTGCCATTTTTTTCCCAAACTCCCAGCAGCTCCCTCATGTCTCCTTTGTAGCCTTGCAGCCTAAAGAGCAGTATTTCTTACCTCAGCACTATTGACATTTTTGGACTTGATAATTCTTTGTTGTTAGGAGCTGTCTTGTGCATAGTAGGGGTTTAGCAGCATCCTTGGTCTGTTCCCAGTAGATGCCAGTAGCACCTCTCCAGCAAAACAAAAATGTCTGCCAAATATTTCCTCAGGGGCAAAATCACCTCTCCCTTGACGTCTCTTGAGAACCACCATTATAGATTAAGCTGACTATCTCTGCCCTGGCTAGGTTACATTTATGAGGAAGCATGTTTGTGTTAGAATTCTGTTTACAACTTTTAGGCCAGTTAACTGGCTCATAACTCATAGGTCTGTTATCCCTGGTCCCTACACCAAATGTTCCTAAGGAATCCTAAGCTTTTCTCCTGTCCTTTATTTTGTCTCCACACTGTCTTGGGCTGTGCCTACTCTGACTAGCTTCTGTGCTTTTCTTCCCTCCATCCCCTCTCCAAACCTTTTTTCATAATAAGGAGACTCTTCCTCCTTCTAGAACTCTGTCTGGACATGGCCCCCAAGTCCTAGTGTCCCTTCTTAGTTCTCATGAATGAAAATGGCCATTGCTCACCCTGACACATTCTGTGATATGGATGAGCACTCTTCTCACTCTTTGTTGCCAATTCTAGATCATTACTTTTTAATCTTTGATCAAAAATTTCATTTCTGTTCCTTTGAATCTCATACCATTTATATCATTTCCCACCAAACTACAGTTTTTGTCTGGCATTTCATTTTAATGAAATTAGGTAGAATAGAAAATAGTGTGTATCATGGGCAGATAGTCAGGATAAAGCATTGTTTTGAGAGAATTTGTGTTTCAGATACATACACATACACACACACATACATACATACATACATGCATACATACACACACAAATTCATATGCATATTCTAGGTTGTGATGTAAATGGTATTTCTTTCTGTGGGCTATAGTTTAAAAAGTCTGAAAATCAGTGATCTAGACACTCACCTTCTATACCTTCTGACCTTCTGGATGATTACATTTATTGAAATCTCTGGCTTAAAGACTTTCCGTTTCAGGCCCTTTCATCAGACTATGTAGCATCTGAGTCTACAGGGATGACCTGTTTATTGCTCCAGACTACCACTTGCTCAACCACAACCCCAGTGACCTTCTCACCTCTCTTATATTTCAGCTATGGAGATTTAAGAAGTTTCTTCACCAGGCACTATAAAATTATGTCCTAGAATCCCCTACTATCAAAGTCCTTTTTTCTATCCCTCACCCAGTTTTTAGAAGACAAGAACTTGAACTGACATGAAGATTTTAACTAGCCTGGGCTATGACCCAAGTTTTGCTTTGACACTATTTGGCAGCTGCAGAACACCTCTCTTTTAAGTGTGGGCAGTACATATTGAGGCTCACAGTCTCTTGGAAGCCCTGGATCACACTGTGTCTGTTTGGTGCTCCTGCCAGCTTCTAAGCCCTTCTCTGCCCCAACTCACTGCAGATGCAGCTTCCACCAACTTCAGTACTTCCTACCACCTGCCATGTGGCTTGGCCAGGTATTCCCAAACTACTTTCTTGGAAGTCAGGTTATTTCTTTCTCTTCAAACATAGGTGACACTTATTCAGTTCTTGAATCTTCAGAAAATGTACAAGGGAGACCAGTCAGGGGCTACTATTCAGAGGGTCAATTTCACTATTTTCTTAGAGAGCCATATCAGCACTTGCTTTTTGGGGTTCTCCCAGCCCGGGACAAAGACCCTATTTCCCCTAGGAACCCTCTCTGGGGGTGCAGAGCAGCAACCTTTTTACAAATGTTTTGGCCCAGATATAAAGAACCTGTTCATAAGCCCAATATCTATCTTGTAAACTCTCTGTGTGGGTTCATAATATTAATGTATACTTAAAAGCTTCCCAAAGTAAATACATTATTAGGCTCAATCTGTGACCCCAAATGACATCTATTTCCTAAAGTATAAAATAGAAACTCCTCAGCAGGGTCTTTTCTTCGTGGCCCACTAAACTATCTCTCTCAACTACAGTGCTGCTTTGGACATCTTATCCTCTGTACTGACTTGGTGGTCTTTCCCGAACACATCCTGGCCTTGTTGTATCTCAGCCCCTCCTAGGTATGCACACTGTGGGAGTAATCTATCAACAAATGGTGACTCAAACTCATTTCTCTAAAATAAGAGCAGAATGTTCCCAAAGTACCTCATCCTCCAAATTTATCATTAAACTAGACAAATGGAAATCTTGCCTTTTAAGCCTTATTTTTTTTTTAATGCCAGACTTAATTCAGTAGTTTCATCCGTTAGAATAACCAAGCAAATAAGCCCTAAGGGTCTGCTAAACTAAGTGGGTAAAGCAAGGGCTGAAAATTATGTGACAGCTTTAAGCTATTATTAACCAGCTAAGCATGCACTCTGTTTTCTGGGCCTCCTAATGCCACAGACATCAGGGGAATTGTCTTCAGAACATTTTGGGAATGTCAAGTCTGAGAAAGCTATGAAAATTGTAGTTCAGTAAATCCTTCCACAATAGGGACTTAGCCAAGGTATCTGGGGAGGCCATGCAGAAATAGAGTTGAATTTAATGTGAATCTTCTTTTATGATTAGAAAATATCATAGTAGAAGAAAATCATATGAATCAATCTTTTCTTCTGTCTGTTGAGCATTATTTATTTGGATAGTACCTATACATAAGTATCTCTTTAGTGCTCCTTATTTCACTGATCAGGAATATGCTACCCAAAGTGTCATAGAAAGGATCCAGGAACTATTGGGATTAAAACTCATGTTAAAAGAAATTCATTCTGTTAAATTACCCGGATCACTAAAACCTCCTTTTCTGCATTTATCTCACAATAATTTCCTCAATAGCTTACTATATAGGAGTCACTGTAGAGACCTGAGATATATTTGGTCTTATCCTCACATGTTTTAAAGCATAGAAGCATAGTAGGAACAATGTAACATGTACATGAATAACTATCCTATGGAGGAGTATCAAGTGATATGCTGTAGAAATACAGATACAGAGCCGTTAAGTGTTTGGGCTTCCAGCCTCTTCTCACCTCCTCCCACCCCGATATCCACCCTGAAAATCAGGTGAGACATTCCTCTTTAAATTAAATTGAGCTACACACAGATTGGAAAGCTTCTCATAACTGACACATGTACCATGATACTACAGACCAAATACATTCGATCATCAAAAAATTTCTAGGAATATGGTCTAAATTTATCTCCCAGAGGCTCACTTGCACCTTTCACTGATAACTCATATAACAAGCTCAAATAACAAAGTTCACTTTGCCCTCTTCGACAGGTTTCCTGAAGATTGAGAAGAGCTTCATACCTGGGGAGAGAAGTAATTTTCCCCCATTTCTCTATGCAGAAACGCCGAAGCCCATTGCTTCCTCGAAGGGCTGCGAAGCCTTCGTAGGGCACACTTGATGTACCTGTGACGAATTGAAGTAATCTTAATCTCTGCTCGTTATTGAAGCGCTCTACTGCAGCCCAAAACCAGCGGATCACAAGATGACCATCATGATAACCTGAATGGAGTAAAAGGACATAGAAAGAGAGGATGTGGAGAAAGGAGGAAGGAGGAGAAGAGGAAGAGAGATGAAATACATATCAAGTATGATAGGAACTGAACAGCTGCTTTTGATTTGCTGATTTCTCTAATGATGGCCTTTAGGTAGATCTAAAATAATTTGTGTAACTGTGTCAATTTTAAAAGAAAAGCAGATTTAGAAAATAGCCATTTTATAAAAAGATTACATATTCTGAGGGATGTCCTCAGAGATGTTTGTTCTCTAAATAACTGGCACTCCTCCAGTCATTTCCTGCCTCATATAAATGTAGACAAGGAATGGCTAGGCTTGGTAGAGATCTTTGGAATCCTTAAGAAACAAAACTTTCTATGAATACAGTATTTCATCGTATTTCTTTTTTTCTGATATCTTAGCTCTTGGTCACTATATACTGTGGAAGAGCCTAAGACTTAAGAAAGGCTGAAGGTAAAGGGCAGCCTTGGTGAATGGAAGATATTGGGCTTTCCAGCACCTATTGGTGTGCCTGAAGCAGCTGCTCTCGGGCCAGCCATCAACTGAGACAAATTGGGCCCATGGGAGAAATGTTGGGCACCTCTTGGGATACAGTTGGAAGAAAGCTTGGGTCAGTTAAGGTGAATGCTTTACTGCTGACTGCAAATGCAAGAGTCATTCAAAGGTGGGAGATATCAATGTGGGCTTGGGTAGATACAGTGAAGTCTTCATAAAAAATTAAGGTGTGAATTTAGCATGCAAAGAGTTTATATTAGTGGAGGAGAAGAGGAAAATACTTCTTGCAGGGGAAATAAAAAATAACAAGAATAAAGAAGAAATATGCAAAGGATAGTAAGCTGACTAGCAGAGAAAGAGATCTGGTGAGGACTGAAAGAAAATTTGATGGGGGCCTTAGAAGGCCTTAACAGCCAGGCAGAGACATTTTGACTTGATACCTCAAGTCAGTGGTTTTTCTACCAGAACAAGAAGAGCCTAGCAGTTGCACAAAAGCTTCTCGTGGTTGAGTGTATTGGGGGTGATGAGAGGCTTAAATCATGGGTCTCTTGCTCGCTCTCTATTTTACAGATTGGGGTTTCTCTATAATATTTTACACGAGGAAAGGGCTTTGAGGCAATAAACAAAAAACAAAAAACAAAAAAACAAACCTGCCAAAGATGTCTTCTATAGATAATAAGTAGCTTGTTTTGTGGGGAGGGAAGTGGCCTGATGAAAATAATGTTTTAGAAGACTGGTTTGGCAGTGTGAAGGTAATAGGAGGGGTTAGAAAATGGTTTTGGAAAAATAACAGAATTGGGTTACAGCAAACAAGGACTGAGGTGAAGAGAGCTCCAATTCTATAGGAAGCGGGACACAATTTTCTGCCAGCTGGCAACCTATTTCAGGAACTGGCCCATGGGCAGCGATGTTCCCTGTTGCATCTACACCAACTTAGGCTAGAGACTACTATCAGGGATTATTGTCAACTGAATGAAGGTTTAAATTGGAAGTTGGAGGAAGGTATACACAAGAACCTACTTTACACATATGTTGAAGTAAGGGCACGTTTTTGTAGCTTCAGAAAGTGATAAAATGTGTGTACAAATGTTATTTTATATTCATATTATAAATATATATGAATACATATATATAAAATGAAATATTATTCAGCCATAAATAAATGAAGTAATGAAATATACTACAACATAGATAAACCTTGAAACACTATGCTAAATGAAAAAAAAACAGACACAAAAGACCATGTATTGTATGACTCTATTTACATGAAATATCCTGAATAGGTAAATCCATGGAGACAGAATACACATTGATGGTCACTGGGGTGGAGGGGAGGAAAGAATGGGGAACAACTGCATAATGAGTACAGGGTTTTCTTTTGGGATGATAAAAATGTTTTAGAACTAGCTAGAGGTAATTGTTGCTTAACATTGTCACTGTACTAATGCCACTGCATTGCTCACTTTAAAATGGTGAATTTTATGTCAATTTTACCTCAATAATAAATTTTTAAAAAGTGATGAACTTAATCTGTGATAGTTGTATCATCACAAGCTCTGCCAGCTCACCTCCCCGGTACTCAGTGTTATTCCGCCAGTCGTTTAGGTCAATTTCTGCTGTGCCAGCTATCACCAGCTCCAGTTCCCTGGCATCGAACACGGAGACAAGCCTAGAGTCTACCACCTGAAACACAGATTAGGCTTCCACAAACAGTTCAACCACATCAAAAGTTATATTCATTGTTATTTCTATGGCTTCAGTTGAAAAACTGATCATCATTTATTACTTTTTTTTTTCCCAATGTGCTATCATTGCTCATTGCATTTTGAAATGCAAGCCATTTATGAGCAGGGAACTCAAAAAAGTGATTTCACTACTTCTGATACACATCTCAGATAGATGCTATGAAAAAACCTGATTTGACTATTTCTAGTCACATTTAAATTTCCAAATAACATTGCATTTTATTTTATTTATTTTATTTTTATTTTTCTTTTTTACTTTATAAATTAAATGTATTGGGGTGACATTGTTTAATAAAATTATATAGGTTTCAAGTATACACTTCAATAATATACTATATGTATACACTAATGTGTGTTCACCACTCAAAGTTAAATTTCCTTTCATCACCTTACATCACCTTTACCCTTATATATGTGACCTCGCTCCCCCTTTCCCTATGGTAACCACTAAACTGTTGTCTCAGTCTATGAGTTTCTGTTTATCTTGTTTGTCATTTTCAGCTTTATATCCTACAAATGTTAAAAACAAAAAGTCCAAATCACTTTGAAGTGACTAAATAGCTATTAGTATTACCATTTCATTTAAAAGTTATACTCTCTCCCACATCAAACTGACATTTAATAGGAATGGGAATTATATATTAAAATGATTGTATTTTTTTTCTTTTTCTCCTAACTTCCTTTCTCCCTTCTTCAAAAATCTGGGAGGACCTGCTTTGTTAGGGTTTTGATCCCTGGCTTTCCATCTTATTGCCAAATGTATCAGGCACAATTGAACATCTGTAGTGGGCACCTCGTTTAATCAAACCAGTGGTGGATGAGCTAGTGATCCATGTGATTCACCATTATGGCAGGGAGAAAATGATCCAAGCCCTAAGGAAACACTTACAGACTCTTGTTTCTAAACTGGAAACATTTAAGGATGCCAATTTTTGGTGTACAGGAAGGCTAGCAGCTATCATTATCTTTTTGATTTACCACCTCAGCATGGATTATGTGGCACATAATATAAAAAAATAAAAATCTTGCAAGAGTAAACGATGTCTTCTAATGCCTTCAATTCCTTTATGTTTATTTCATTGAATGAAAGGAAATGCAACATGAACATACCTTGACAGGAGATGCTGTATATTGTCACATCTGGCACACAAGGGCCACATCAATACCAGTTTTGTGAGAGCACTTTTCACCTACCACAAAAGTTGGGTTTCTTAGAGAACTTTGATCCCTCATTCATCTACCTCACGAAGATCCTCTTTGCACTCTGATGAGTAGAGATGAGCTCTTTGCCTGCTCTGGTTCTTTCTCTCCCTTTTTCTCACAAGCTGTGTCTGGTGATGAAGGCTCTGGCATACATCATGCCTTCCTCAGCTGGGACTGAGGCTCACCTCATAGAAGCCCCGCACAAGGGCCTCCGTCTGCTGCACCACACCACGTTCTACTCGCCACTTTACCATCCTCTCGATGTACTCCTTCTTGTTCTTCTCCGTCACCTGGGTGTTGGCTCCTCCAGATTTTAACTCCCTTTCCGTTACCTTGTAAAACGAAAGATTGTGAAGCTTGTCAACTGAGATTATCTCAGTGAAACATATCAAGTAAAGGAATATGATCTATATGCAAAAAATCTCTTCACATAGGTTTAGCATTATTACCTCCATAGTTCTTTTCCTATCCTAGAAGTTACTAAAATGACTCTGGTTGTTCTAAGTGGATATTAAGTACATGAGAAAAGCTGCCTTTTTTAAAATAAAGAATAACTGTTGTTTTTTTTTTTTAAACATTTTATTTATTTTTTCCCACCCTCCCTTACCCCCACCCTCTGATAACCACTAGTCTGTTGTCCATGTCCATGAGTCTCTGTTTGTTTGTTCTGTTCATTTGTTGCTTTTAAGTTTATACCCCACATATAAATGATATCATGTGATTTTCAAACTTTTCTGTCTGGCTTATTTCTCTTAGTATGATTATTTCAAGGTCCACCCATGTTGTTGCAAATGGCAATATTTCATCTCTTTTTATGTCTGAGTAATATTCCATTGTATATACGTACCATAGCTTCTTTAGCCAATCATCTATTGTAGGACACTTTGGTTGCTTCCATGTCCTGGCCACTGTGAATAATACTGCTATGAACATCGATGTGCAAATATGTCTTCGGATATGAGTTTTCAAGTCTTTGGGGTAAATACCCAGTAGAGGGATTGCTGGATCATATAGTAGATCAATTCTTAGTTTTTTGAGGCAACTCCATACTGTTTTCTATAGTAGCTGTACCAATTTGCAGTCCCACCAGCAGTGTATGAGGGTTCTTATTTCTCCACATCCTCTCCAACACTTGTTATTACTTGTCCTGTTGATTATAGCCATCCTAGTAGGTGTGAGATGATATCTCATTGTGGTTTTGATTTGCATTTCCTTAATAGCTAGTAATGTTGAACATCTGTTCATATATTTGTTGGCGATTTGTATGTCTTCTAGGGAGAAGAGTCTGTTCAGGTTCTCTGCCAATTTTTTAATTGGATTGTTTTTGTTGTTATTGTTGTTGTTGTTGTCGTTGAGTTGTATGAGTTCTTTGAATATTTTGGATATTAGGCCTTTATCGGAGGCATTGTTTGCAAATATATTTTCCCATTCAGATGGTTGTCTTTTTACCTTGTTGACGGTTTCTTTTGCAGAGCAGAAGCTTTTTGGTTTGATGTAGTCCCATTCATTTTAGCTTTTACTTCCCTTGCTTTTGAGGTCAAATTCATAAAATCGTCTTTAAGTTCAAAGTCCTTCAGTTTAGTTTCTATGTTTTCTTCTATGCATTTTATTGTTTCAGGTCTTATATTCAGGTCCTTAATCCATTTTGAGTTAATTTTGCTGTGTGGTGATAGACAACAGTCTAGTTTAATTCTTTTGCGGGTGGCTTTCCAGTTTTCCCAGCATCATTTATTGAAGAAGCTTTCTTTTCTCCACTGTATGGTTCTGGCTTTTTTGTTGAAAATTATTTGCCCATATAAATATGGGTTCACTTCTGGACTCTCGATTCTGTTCCACTGGTGTGTGTGTGAGTGAGTGAGTGAGTGAGTGTGTGTGTGTGTGTGTGTGTGTGTGTGTGTGTGTGTGTGTGTGTTTCTGCCAGTATCATGACATTTTGATTATTATCGCTTTGTAGTATAATTTGAAGTCGGGCAGAGTGATGCCTCCAGGCTCATTCTTTTTTCTCAGGATTGCTTTGGCAGTTCAGGGTTTTTTTGTGCTTGCATACAAATCTGCTGATTTTTTGTTCTATTTCTTTAAAAAATTCCAATGGATTTTGATGGGAATTGCATTAAATCTGTATAATGCTTTAAGTAGTAAGGTCATTTTAACTATGTTGATTCTTCCAGTCCAAGAACACAGAATATCTTTCCATTTCTTTGAATCTTCTTTGATTTCTTTTAATAGAGTCTTGTAGTTTTCATGATATAGGTCCTTCACATGTTTCGTGTAATTTATTCCTAGGTATTTATTCTTTTTGTTGCAATTGCAAAAGGAATTATTTTTTCCACTTCTTTTCTGACACTTCATTATTAGAGTATAGGAACGTTGTGGATTTTTGAACATCGATTTTGTATTCAGAAACTTTACTATATTTGCTTATTGTTTCTAGTAGTGTTCTTGCGGAGTCTTTAGGGTTTTCTATATAGAGAATCATGACATGTGCAAACAGTGGCAGTTAGACTTCTTCATTTATTATTTGGATGCTTTTTATATGTTTCTCTTGCCCGATTGCACTTGCTATGACATCCAAAGTTATATTGAATAACAGTGGTGATAGTGGACAGCCTTGCCTTGTTCCTGATCTTAGAGGGAAGATTTTTAGTTTTTCACCATTAAGTATAATGTTGGCTGAGAGTTTGTCATATATGGCCTTTATTATGTTAAGGTACTTTCCTTCTATACTGATTTTGTTAAGTGTTTTGCTCATAAATGCATGAGATATCTTGTTGAAGATTTTTTATGCATCTATTGATATGATCATATGTTTTTTATTGTTTAATTTGTTTATGTACTGTATCACATTAATTGATTTGCATATGTTGAAATATCCCTATGCTTCTGGGATGAAACCCACTTGATCATGGTGCATAATATTTTTAATATGTCGCTAGTATCTTTTTAGGATTTTTGTATCTGTGTTCATGAGAGATATTGGTCTGCAGTTTATTTTTTGTGTGTTATCCTTACGAGGTTTTGGTCAGGGTGATATTGGCCTCATGAAATGAGTTGGTAAGTATCGCCTCCTCTTATATTTCTTGAGGTTATCTCTGTGTCCCAGTATGTGGTCGATTCGTGAGAATGTTCCGTTTGCACTAGAGAAGAATGTATAAGCAGCTCTTTTGGGATGGAAAACTCTGTAGATTTCAATTAAGTCAAGTTGGTCTGATATGCCATTTAAGAATGTTATTCCCTTATCGATTTTCTGTTTAGATGATCTGTTCATATCCGACAGTGGGGTATTTAGGTCCCCTACTATGATAGTATTTTGGTGTATTTCTCTCTTTAGTTCTATTAGTAATTGCTTTACATATTTCAGGGCTCCTTGATTGGGACCATAAATATTAATAAGTGTTATGTCTTCTTGGTGCATAATTCCCTTTCTGATTATGAAGTGTCACTCAGTATCTTTCTTTAGATTTTTTTTTAATTTTGAAGTCTATTTCATCTGATAGTAGTACCGCTACTCCCCCTTTTCTTCGAATGCCATTTGATTGAAATATATTTTCCACCTTTTCAATTTGAGTCTCTCTCTCTATTTTTTTGGAACTGAGATGTGTCTCCTGGAGGCAGCATGTGGTTGGGTTTTGTTTTTTGATCCAATCTGCAACTCTGTGCCTTTGTATTGGTGAGTTCAGTCATTTACATTTAGGGCGATTATTGAAATATGAGGTCTTCTTATAGCCATTTTATGTTTTGCTTTCTGGTAGTGGTGTTTCCATTGCTTCCTTGCCCTTGTGTTTCTGTTTTCTTTATTTTCATTGGCTTTTGTGGGTTTTCCCTGTGGTCCCTTTTTTTTTTTATGTTATATACTTCAGTTCTGAATCCTTGGAGTGTGGTTATCATTATGAATATGTAAAGCATAGTTATTTATAGACAGTCGTCCATTTTCTTCTGCACATGCCTTATCTCCATTCCCCTTTGTGAATTTGGATCTTTGAATCCTCCCCTTTTCAGTCATTGTTGTCTCAATCTGTCCCTATGTATGCTGAACATTCATCACTATCTTGCTACAGCTAATCTCTTCCTTTTTTAAGCTTACAATGTCCTATTTCTAGTAACGGTTGCACTTCTCTGCTTTTATCAGCCTGCTAATCACCTTACTCCTAATTATGTGGGGGTTTTTTGTCATTTTTATTTTTAGGTGAGCTGACCCCTTTCAGTATTTCCTGTAGTGCAGGCCTCGAAGTGGAGAATTCTCTCAATTTTTGTATGTCTGGAAAGGTCTTTATTTCTCTTTTATATCTAAAGGAGAACTTAGGTGGACACATTATTCTAGGTTTTGTAGTTCCTTTCATTCAATAGTTTTAATATTTGATTCCACTCCTTTCTGGCTTATAAGGTTTGTGCTGAGAAGTCTGATGATAATCTAATGGGTTTTCCTTTATAGGTTACCGTCTTCTTTTCCCTGGTTGCCCTGAGAATTCTGTATTTGTTGTTGATTTTTGATAATTTTAATACAATGTGTCTTGGTGAATGCCTTTATGGGTTGAGACAATTGGGTGTTCTGTTGACTTCTTGAATTTCATCTCCAGCTCATTCCTTTCATTTGGGAAATTCTCGCCTACTATTTGTCTGAAAATGCTTTCTAATCCTTGCTCCTTTTCCTTGCCTTCGACAATGCCCATTATTCTTACGTTTCTTCTCTTGATGGTATCAGTTAGTTCTTGAATTTCTCTTTCATTGTTTTTCATTCTTTGGTTTCTCTCTTATTCCTTCTGATTTATTTCTAGATTTTTCTCTTCGATATCACTGATCCTTTCCTTCATTTGGTCAACTCTATTTCCCAAGTTTTCTCTCTCATTTTTCAAATCTTGCGGTGTGTTATTTATCTCCAGAAGTTCTATTTGGTTCTCTCTGAGGGTTTCAATTTCCTTGCTAAAGAACTCATTCTGCTCATCTAGTTGTTTTTTTAATTCCTGAAATTGTTGATATGATTCGTTTTGGATCTCATCAAGTTTTTCAGAAGTACCATCTTGAATTCTCTGTCATTTAAGTTGCATATTTTTATGTCTGTAAGCTTATTTTCTGGAGATTTTTCTCTTTCTTTCTGAGATGACTTGTCACCTTGTTGTTCATGGTGTTTAATGGATTATTTCTCTGCCTAGGCATTAATGGAAGTGTGTTCTGCTTTTTTTTTTTTTCTTTTTTCCAGAAAGAGGGTTTATTATATAATGATCCCTAGCCTTTTGCAAAGAAGGTTTTTTTCTTTTGGTTTCCAGTAGGTGGTGTCTAAGCCTCTTGGATCTGTGCTTTATATAAAATCTTAATCATGTCTTTTTTTTCTTGTAGATGTTTAAGCATGCTCGCTATGCTCAGTCTCAGTTCCTGTCAGTGTTAGGGAAAGTTTTGGTAGCATTTGCTCAGATCCCCCTGGGACTCTGTGGTGATAGATCTCAGAGGGCATGGGGGGAGGGGCCCCCTGGGTTGGTGGATGAGGGCTGTGGTGTGGCTCAGCCTCAGTTTTGCAACTGTGGCTGATAAAAATCAACTGTTGTTTTTCTGCCATCCCTGCTTTTCTGCTATCCCCGTTTCTCTGCCTTCTGCCCTGATGACGGTGCACTGCCACCAGCCACATGGAGCTCACAGCACTCCCAGGCGGTGCTGTTCAAGGAAGTCGCTATACCTTCTCCCCTTCTCCTGCTCCTACAGGGAGCTCTGGCTGTGAGAGGCAGCTTCTTTGTTTCTCCTAGTCCACCACCTGACACCTGGGGTTCTGACCTGTGGTAGCTCTTATGCGCAGATCCCATGCTCATATGTGCTGGTGTGCAGCTTAGGTGTTTTTTGTTGAGTTTTACATGTTCAGCTTATTGTTGTTTCAAAGGGAGAGTACTGGGGACGTCTCTCACTCTGCCATGTTTAATCCAATCTCTGAGCAAATGTTTTCTTAACTCAAGAGTTATAATAGAAAAAAAGGAAAATGCCTTGGTGGTCCCTAAATGGAACTGAATGTCCCTATACTAAAGTCACATACTGGATTTCCCGAATATCAATTACAGCAAATTCTTAACAGCCACCAATTTCCCCATCCACAGCAAATAATTGGTAGCAAAACAGCAGAGGGTAGGAAGATGGTTTTTTTAGCCAGGTAAAATATTGACTGAAGAATGACAGCTGGACCTTTAAAAAAGGAAACAGAATGACATTGCCACTTATTATGGCGATGTATGTTTGTTAGAACAATTTTGATTCATCAGGAAGAGTTATGATCTGTGCTCTATCTTTTCAAAGGCAAGAAAGCAATTAGAATTTTTATCAGAAAGTGTTGGCGTTTGAAGGTGGTAAGCTTCAATCATCTTAAATTTGCTTAAGGGCTTTACCTCACCATTTAATGCTATAAGGCACAGGAGGCATCACAGAACTTAGTTATTGGTTTAAAAAAATATATATACACATATATATTTGGCATTAATAGACTCAGGTATCTAAATAAAGAGTCCACAGAAGAAAGACAGTTACTTTTTTCCTATCATTTAGGTGACGTGCTAAATATAAAATATTAGCTAAGTGTAACATACTAGTTGTCACCAATATCCTTGGAATCTCTGGAATGTAGCTGCTTAGTTAAAGATTATTTCCCAACCTCCCTTACTTCTAGGTGTATCACGTTGTTAGGTAGTTAGTCAGGCATGACCGACAGGAGCCAAGGCCAGCTCTGTAACCATAGAAATTTCCCTTGAAGATCTTCCTTAAGGACCTCCCAGAAATATCTTCCTTCTAGAGTTATAAATTACCCCAAATCCAAGAGCACAGAGGCCATAAAAGCTGCTGGCTAAACCACCTACAAATGCATGCTCAGAAAGTACTGCCCAAAACTTCAGCCTCATTATACTATCATTATAATATTATGACTATGCCTGGAAGTTCATGAATCTAATTATAACAGACTGAATTCTGGGTAAGCACATGCACAGTAGGCAAAGTTATCTAGCAGCCAACTGTTAGTCAAGGTGACCTCACAGATGGATCATCTAGGAACTCCCATCACTGCCCAAATATAAACAGACTTTCCCATTTCTGCATTGTTACAACGTTCCTGGCTGGAAACCCACGCCTCCCTTTGGGATGGTCTATCTTATCTCTTCATCTCCTAAATTCCACAGGGCTGCAGCCTTCCCTAGCGTGGCCCATCTCCTTCTAAAATGTACTTTCAATAAATCTTACTTTTTCTAAATCTTGCTGACCTGTAATTTTTTGCTGCATCAGCAGGGAAGAACTGAGGGACAACACACATAAGGCCACTGTTCATCCTCCTCCACCTTCTCCCCAATGCCTTGGGACAATGCCGGATTTCACATCACCCCAGCAGTGACACTATATCTAAATTCTGGCCAATAAAGTATAAGCAGGAGTGTTGTGTGGCACTTTATGGCCCTCCTTAAAGGGAGAGACTCTTGTTTCTTTGTCCCGCTGCTTCAGACACAGATGTGATGGTTGGGATGCCATTTGCATTTGGACCACTAGTGCAAGTTTGTGTCATAGGGACTGCAGCCTTGGGTTTCCTGTCTCTAGACTTTTATGTTGAGAGACAAACTGTTAATTTCAGCAGGGTCATTTTGGGCTTCTCCACTAGCAGCTGAACTGAATCCTAACAACTCAGGAAAAGCTTAAGCTGTCTTTCATCTACATCTGTCTGTCTGATCTCCATTATCTCATAACGTACCAAAAGAAGGGCTGCAACTAAATTTTATAAGACCATTATAAGACCTTAAAATACGATCACCAAGATCACCATTGTTCTTGGTGATCGTATTTTAAGAGAAAAAGGATTAATTTAAACTTTAAACAGATATACATTATTCTAGATCTACAATACAGCCTTATCATTTTTTTAAAATTTTTCAATTAGAGTTGACATTTAATATTATTTTATATGTTTCAGCTGTATGGCATAGTGGTTAGACATTTACATAATTTAAAAAGTGATTCTCCCTAATTAGCTTATTACCCACATAGTAATAACTATGTAATAACTATACATAGTTATTACAGTATTATTGATTATTTCCCTATGCTGTACTTCACATCTCCATGACTATTTTATAACTATCAATTTGTACTTCTTAAGCTCTTTACCTTTTTTCTGTCAGCCCCCCAACCCCTCCTATTTGCCAATCACCAGTTTTTTCTCTGTATCTATGAGTCTGTTTCCATTTTGTCTCCTTAAATTTCACATATAAGTGAAATATGGTATTTGTCTTTCTGACATATTTCACTTAGCGTAATACCCTTTAGGTCCATCCATGTTTTGGTAAATAGTAAGATTTCATATTTTTAATTGCAGAGTAATATTCCATCGTATATATGTACCACCTGTTTGTCCAGTTGTCTATTGATGGGCACCTAGGTTGCTTCCATATCTTGCCTATTGTAAATAGCCCAGCAGCGAACATAGATTTGCATATATCTTTTTGAATTAATGTTTTGGTTTTCTTTGGGTAAATTCCCAGTTGTGGAATTGCTGGGTCATATGGTAGTTCTATTTTTAATTTTTTGAGGAACTTTTAAATTGTTTTCCATAGTGGCTGTCTCAATTTGCAATTCCACAGTGGCTGTCCCAATTTGCAACAGCACACAAGGGTTTTTTTCCTTCACATTTTGCCAACACGTGTTGTGTGTTAATTTATTGATAATATTGATAATATATCAGAAAAAAATATTACTCAGAGCAATGTCAGAGAGTTTACTGCCTATATTTTCTTCTAGAACTTTTATGGTTTTGGGTTTTACATTTAAGTCTGTAATCCATTTTGAGTTTATTCTTGAATATGGTGTAAGAAGATGGTCCGATTTCATTTTTTTTTCTTGCAGGTATCTGTTCAGTTTTCCTAACACGATTTATTGAATAAACTGTCTTTACCTCATTGTATATTCTTGCCTCTGTGGTCATAGCTTAATAACTATATAGTCATGGACTTATTTCTGAATTCTCTATTCCGTTCCGTTGATCTATGTGTCTGTTTTTATGCCAGTACCATGCTGTTTTGATTACTCTAGACTCGTAGTGTAGTTTGTTCTTCTTTCTCAAGATTGCCTTTGATGTTCAGGGATTTTTTGTGGTTCCATATACATTTTAGGATTATTTTTTCTAGATCTGCGAAAAATGCCATTGTATTTCGACAGAGATTGCATTGAACCTATAGATTGCTTTGAGTAGTATGGACATTTTAACAATGTTAAAATTTCCTACCCATGAGCACAGTATATGTTTCTATTTATTTATATCTTCTTCAATCACTTTCTTCAATGTCTTATAGTTTTCTGAGTACAGGTCTTTACCTCCTTGGTTAAAATTATTCCTTGGGGTGTGTGTGTGTGTGTATGTATTGTTTTCTTAATTTCTCTTTCTGAAAGTTCATTATGGGTGTATAAAAATGCAACCAATTTCCGAATATTAATTTCGTATACTGCTACTTTACTGAATTCATTTATCATTCTAACAGTTTTTTTGGGGTTTGCCCTATATAGTATCATGTCATCTGCTAATAATGACAGGTTTACTTCTTCCTTTCTAATGTTTGCCTTTTATTTCTTTTTTCTTGTCTGATATCTGTGGCTAGGACTTTCAATACTATCTTAAATAAAAGTGGTAGAAGTGGATATCCTTGTCTTGTTCCTGATCTTGAGGAAAATACTTTTTTGCTTTTTTCATCGAGGATGACGTTAGTTATGGGTTTGTCAGATTATTATGTTGAGGTATGTTTCTCCTATTCCAACTTAGCTGAGAGTTTTAATCATAAATGGATGTTAGATTTTGTCAAGAACCTTTTCTGTATCTATTGATATGATCATATGATTTTTATATTTCAATTTGTTAATGTGGTGTATCACATTTATTGATTTCAAGATTTTGGACCAAATTTGCATCTCAAGAATAAATTCAACTTGATCATGGTATTATCTTTTTAATGTGTTGCTGAATTTGGTTTACTAATATTTTGTTGAGATTTTTGCATCTACATTCATCGGGGATATCGGCCTATGATTATCTTTTTTTTTTTTTTTTTTTTGACTGTCTTTGTCTGGTTTGAGAATCAGAGTAATGGTGGCTTCATAACATGAGCTTGAGAGCCTCCCCCGTTGACATTTTTTGAACTAGTTTGAAAAAATTAAGTGTTAATTCCTTTTTGAATGTTTGGTAAAATTCACCTGTGAAGCCATTCGGTCCAGGCTTTTGTTTGTTGGGAGTTTTTTAATGACTGATTAGATTCCCTTAGTAGTAATTAGTCTGTTTAGATTTTCTGTTTCTTCTTGACTCAGTCTTGAGAGAGTGTATGTTTCTAGATATTTATCCATTTCTTCCAGATTTTCCAATTTGTTGGCATATAATTGCTTGTAGTATTTTTTAAAAAATAATCTTTTGTATTTCTTTGGAATCAATTGTCCCTTTTCTTTTACTTCCATTTTTATTTATTTGGGTCCTTGTTTTTTTGATGAGTCTGGTTAAAGGTTTATTAATTTTATTTATTTTTTCGAAGAACCAGCTCTTGGTTTCATTAATCTTTTGCATTTTTTTAGTCTCTATTTTATTTATTTCTACTCTGATGTTTATTATTTCTTTTCTTCTACTTACTTTGGGCTTTGTTTGCTGTTTTTTTTACCTAGTTCCTTTAGAGGTAAGGTTAGATTGTTTATTTGAGATTTTATTTGTTCTGTATTGCTATGAATTTCCCCCTTAGGATTGTTTCTGTTTTGTCCCATACATTTTAGTTCATTGTGTTTTCATTTTCATGTGTCTCAAGTCATCTTTTGATTTCTTCTTTGATCTCATTATTAACTCATTTATTGTTTAGCAGCATGTTATTTAGCCTCCATGTGTTTGTGTATTTTTCAGTTTTTTCTTATAATTGATTTCTAGTTTCATAACATTGTGGTTGGAAAAGACGCTTGATATGATTTCAATCTTCTTAATTTACTGAGACTTGTTTTGTGGCTTACCATGTGGTCTATCTTGGAAAATGTTTTATGTGCATTTGAGAAGAATGCATATGCTACTGTTTTGGGTGAAATGCTCTAAAAGTATCAATTAAATTCAAATGGCCCAGTGTGTCATTTAAGAACATTTTTACCTTGTTGAATTTCTGTCTAAAAGATTTATTGGTGTCGATGGGGTGTTCAAATCCCCTACTGTGATTGTATTACTGTTGCTCTCTCCTTTTATGTTGGTCAATATTTGCTTTATGTATTTAGGTGCTACTATGCTGGGTGCATAAATGTTTACTAGGGTTATATCTTCTTGTTGGATTGATCTCTTTATCATTATGTAATGCCCTTCTTTGTCTTTTACTATAGCTTTTGTTTTGAAGTCTTTTTTTTTGTCTGATATAAGTATTGCTACACCAGCATTTTTTGTTTTTATTTGCATAAAATATATTTTTCCATCCCTTTAATTATTTCAGTCCTTGTATGTCTTTTGATCTGAAGTTAGTCTCTTGTGGATAGCATATGTATGGGTTTTGTTTTCTTATCTATTCAGCTACCCTATGTCTTTTGATTGGAACATTTATCTATTTACATTTAAGGTGATTTTTGATAGTGAAATAGTTATTACCATTTATTATTCATATTTATATTTTTCTACTTCTCCTTCTTTTACTTATAGAAGCCCCTTCAACATTTCTTGTAATACTGGCTTGCTGTTGACTAATTCCCTTATTCTTTTCCTGTCTGGGAAGCTCTTTATCTCACCTTCAATTTTAATTGATGGCCTTGTTGGGTAGAGTAGCCTTGGTTGTAGGTCTTTACTTTTTATCACTTTCAATATTTTGTGCCAATCTCTTCTGGTCTGCAAATTTTCTCTTGAAAAATCAGTTGACAATCTCATGGAGTATCCTTGTAAGTAACTAACTTCCTTTGTCTTGCTGCTTTTAAGCTTCTCTCTTTGTCTTTAACTCTTGCCATTTTTATTATGACTTCTCTTTGTGTGGGTCTACTTGGGTTCACCTTATTCACATCTCTCTGTGCTTCCTGGATTTGTATATCTATTTCTTTCACCAGGTTAGGGAAGTTTTCAGTTATTATTTCCTCAAATACATTCTCAATCTCTTGCTTTCTCTCTTCTTCTGGTACTCCTATGATACGAATGTTGTTATACTTGATGTTGTCCCAGAGCTCTTTTAAACTATCTTTATTGTTTAATTTTTTTTTTTTCCTCTTTGCTGTTCTGATTTGGTCTTGTTTGTTACCTTGCCTTCTAAATTGCTGGTTGCTCCTCTGCTTCATTTAATCCACTGTTGATTCCTTCTAGTGTATTCTTCATTTCAGTTATTGTATTCTTCATTTCTGACTGTTTTTCTTTTTATAGCTTATAAGTTTTTTATGCTTACCCTTCTTCATTGAAGTTCTCACTGAATTCACCTATTCTTCCTCTAAATTTATTGAGCATCCTTATAACCAGTGTTTTGAACTCTGTTTCTGGTATGTTACTTGACTCCATTTTTCAAAATTCCTTTTCTGGAGTTTTGTCTTGTTCTTTCATTTGGAACATTTTTCTTTGTTTTCTTATTTGACTGCCTCTCTGTGCTTGTTTCTATATATTAGGTAGACCTACTATATTTTCCAGTCTTAGCTGGGTGCTTTTATGTAGTAGGTGCCCTGTTTAGCCCAGTGGTGCAGTCTCCCTGCTCATCTCTGCCGCGTGCTCCAGGAGTGTCCCTTGTGTGGGTCATGTGTGCCTTCCTGTTGTAGTTGAGTCTTGATTGCTGTTGACATAGCATTACATCAGATTAACTCTCAGGCTGACTGGCGGTGAGGATTGGCCATGCCTATAGTTTATGAGCTGCTGTGTAAGAGTTGATCTTATGAAATGGGATTTGCCCCAGTAAGCTCGTTTGCCTGTTGAGTCCACCATTTGGGTGTGCACCTTGTGGGGCTAATAAGGGATATTCCATTCAGATTTAATGCCAGCCTTTGGGTATGTTTGTGTATTTGTGCTAACAAAGTCAGCTGCT
Source organism: Pteropus vampyrus (assembly GCF_000151845.1). NCBI lineage: Eukaryota > Metazoa > Chordata > Mammalia > Chiroptera > Pteropodidae > Pteropus > Pteropus vampyrus. Next base: position 517,487 of record NW_011888989.1, on the reverse strand, counting down.
GCTTGTGACTGACCTGGGGCTACCTGACAGGAGCTAAGAAGATATCTGAGCTTGGTTGTTGCATATGCTGGAACAGGGGGCACATAGGAGAGGTCACGTAGTGAACCGAGGATGGCTGCCACCAGCGCTAGGTTGGGGTAGCTCAGCAAAAGTCCAGGGCATCCCAATCCTTGAGGCTTCCTGTAGGTTTAGTAGCTGAAAAAGCCTTGGGTAGTATGTGAGTTGGATGAAGTGGAGTCTCAGAGAGTCACCAGGGCAGGGCAAGTGGTGTTCCTCAGGTTAGTGCAGGTTCATATTTGAAGCCCGTGCTGAGCTTGTGGCCACTTGCAAAAGTCTCTGATCACACTGAGGCCATCTGTTTCCTGCTTTGGACCTGCAGACCTTCAAGATTCATTCAAGGAATACTGCAGCTTGGGCCTGGGCTGTTTGTCTGCCACTAAAAGTGTCTCTTGAGGTGTGCGGGCCAAGGCTTTCGATTGCTGCCAAAGGAGTTTCTTTTGCAGAGTATAGGGTGGGGCTTGTTGCCTAGCAATGAAATTGCCATCAGTAATTTTCTAGTTGGGTATATTGGAGTCTCAGGGAGTTACCAGGATGGAGTGATCAGGTATCACCATGCCAATGCAGATTTGGATTTGGCTGTGTGCCAGGAAGGCTCAATTCAGTCAAAATGGCACTTGCTTGTAGCTGCACAGGAGGAGGGCTCAACAAACGAACAATGGTGGCTGTCCCTCCAGCCCTCACCTTAAAGTCACACAACTCAGTCTTTCCCTATATGTCTCTGATGCCTCCTGAGCTGCTGTCCCTCTGCTGAAGCCTAGGGTGAGTGCTTGCAAGTGAATGAGTCTGTGTGTGGGCCCTTTAGGAGGATGCTGGGTTTCCAGCTGTCTTTTGTCTTACCCTGACAGTCAGAATCTTTACTAATATTCACAGCCAGATTTTATGGGGACACCTCTTCCTGACACTGGAACTCTGAGTTGTGGAGCCCCAGTGTGGGGTTGGGGCCTCTTGCTCCTCCAAGGGGACCTCTGCAGTGAAGATATCCCTCTTGATGCTCAACTGCCACACATGGGTATTGGACCATCCCATTCCATGTCTCTGTTCTTTCTACCAGTATGGACATAGCCTCTTCTTTATATCCCCAGTTACATTCTTCAGGTACTTCTCCAAACTGACTGTCCTATAATTTAGCTGCACTTTTAATGTGGTTATGAGAGGAGGCAAGCACAACATTTACCTACTCTGCCATCTTGACCTTACTATCAAAATATCCTTATTTTGATCACTGGGAACATTTTGAACTTTTCACTGATTTATTCAGTTCCTACAATATGTACATGTGAAGAATTGTTCTTTTGTGTTTTCAATGCTATTTTTTTCCTCTAATTTTTTCGTATTTAGTTATTTGTAATTTACTTCACTTTTTGATTCTAGACCTTCAACTTTTATTGTTCAAAATTATTCGTGTGCATAGTATTTAAAACAGAAAACCTCATTGCTGAGTGTAAGCTTCAGGTCTGTCTATTACTTTATATTTTGTGTATATAATATGTGTCTATGGAATAAAATTCAAGTGGTATAAAAGACCATAAAATGAAAAGTAAGTTTTTCTCCCACCTCCTCTCAGCCAATACAATCTTCCTACCTGGAGAAATTCACCTTTACTTCCCCTCCAGGGAGAGTCTATGTATATACTAGGAAATATGAATATATCATTTCTTTTCTCCTATAAATGGTGACATATTATACACAGTTCTTCACCAAACTTTTTCACCTGAAAATATATCTTGACAATTGTTTCATATGAATTTAAACCTCTTATTCTTTCTTTGTTTGTCTTATAATACTCTCTTTATTGTTTATGATTTATATGAGAATTGATTCCCTGGGATATCTTAAACTTTTTAATAGCCACACATCCCACTAGTCTACTATTCCATTGTGTGAATGTATCATAACTTATTTAACGAAAGCTCTACTGCTAAACATTTAGATTGTTTCAGATCTTTTGCAGTTATCAACAATGCTGCAGCAAAGATGCTAATGCATTAGGCATTTCAATTAGGTGTGAAAATATTTGTAGGAAAATTCCTAGATATGGCTGTTGGGTCAAAGACAGATGCATTTAAATGCAGATAGATATCACAGAGGTGTTTTTCATAGAGTTAACTAAACTTCTATTTACTTCAACCTACAATGTTCAAGATGCCTTTTTCTCTATACCATCTCCAAAATAGAATACTGCTAAACTTTCTGATTCTTGACATTCTTGTAAGGGAAAATGATATCTCATAATAGCTTTAATTTACATTTTTAAAAATTTTGAAAGAGGCTCAGTATTTCTTTATATTTTCTTTTCTGAGAACTATTTATTTATATTCTTTGCTAATTTTCTATTGTGTTGTTGATAATTTTTTATTGATCTATGAGATCTCTTCCTTTATTAAAAGAAATAGAATTTTGTCTGTGTTACACATTACAACATATTAATATTATGCCATTTTTACTTTGTTTATGCTGTATTTTTGCCATGCATAATTAGAGAAATAATCTTAGTCGACTATGTCAATCTTTTCTTTTATGATTTTGAAAGTCTGTGTCACATCTACAGCAGCATTCCTTGTTAAAAAATTTAAAAGAATTAGCTTGTTTTCTTCTTATAATTTGTTTTTACATTCAGCTTTCTGATCCAGGTGGAGTTTATTTTACTGTAAAGAATTAGGTCATGGTTCTAACTTAAAAAATTTAAGATGGCTATCCAGTTGTTTTAATACAGTTTTCTAAGAAATTGTGTTTATTTTACAAATTTACCCTCCACTATAGGGCAAATATAGTCATGGGCTAAAAGCTGTCATGCACAAAGAATAGCATATTTTACACATGGCAGGACAGGTAAGTGAATTATATATTCTTGAGTATATTTAAATGTGTTTCCTATAGTTGTAGGAAGAAGTAATTTTCCCCTCAAAAATGTAAGAGAGTATTCTTCAAAGGTATGTTTATACAAAACAAATACAACAGAATATTGACACTTTCCAGGACTTGTCCAAGATTCTTAATTGAGATGTCAGTGCTGGGTGGTCTGCGAAGTTAAGTGTGTTGCTCATCAATAGACTTGGCACACTGTCCACATTCATGCAAGGTACTTATAAAGTATTCCAACATAATTCTCAAAACAACTCTATTATAAATTACCACATGTCACAGGCTTTTGGGATCTCTTATAAATAATGTTCTCAAAACCTTAATTGTTAAATCTGCTCAAGCTATGGTTAACGAGATTAAACTGTAACCAAGAAGATTCATTGTTACATAAATGATAGTGGAAAATAAATGAGAAGCTTTATCTTATTAAATAGTATTAAAATATAGGCATTTTGGAGGAGTAAATGTCTAGATGTTAGTTACAAAATGAAGTATTTTTGTAGTTGTACAGATAACAGAAATACTTTACATATGCATTGCACACTTTACAAATGTATTGCACAGTTTACAAAAATGCTTTCTGATCCATTATCACAACTTGATTTTCAAAAATCTCTATAAAGTAAACCCATGTCATAACAATAAAAAGAAGGAAGAAATGGGCAGCCTTATTAAAGGATTATACTTTGAATAAATAATATTTTTTTGTTTTCTAGTTTAAAAACAAAATCCCATTACTCTATGATCCAGCATTTTCACTTCTGGGAATATATCCAAAAGAATTGAAAGCAGGAACTCAGACAGATATTTGTACACCTATTTCATAGAAGCATTGTACACTGTAGCCAAAAGGTGGAAGTGACCCAAGTATTCATCAACAGATAAATGGATAAACAAAATGTGGTCTATACATACAGTAGAATATTGTTCAGCCCTCAAAAAGAAGAAAATACTGTCACCTGTTATAATATGGACGAAGCTTGAGAACATTTTGCCAAGTTAAACAAGCTAGTCACACAAACAAAAATACTGTATAATTCCACTTATATGAGGTAACTAGTATAGCCAAATTCATAGAAAGAGAAAGTAGAATAGTGTTTGCAAGGGGCTGAGAAGAGAGAGAAATGGGGGAGTTGTTGTTTAATGGGTATAATTTCAGTTTTATAGATGAAAAAGTTCTGGAGACTGGTTGCACAACAATGTCAATGCACTTACCTATATGCTTAAAAGTTGTTAAAATGGTAAATTTTATGTTATGTTAGTTTTCCATATTAAAAAATAAAATCTATTTTGCAAGCTCCACATCTCACAAACCTGTCCAAAGACCTCTTCATTAACGGTGAAAGTGAGGTCTAGGATATCTGTGATGTTGTTGTCCTTCATCCATTGCAAGCTCTGGTGGAATTCTTCATCCAAATATTCCAAGTCACTCAAATCGCAGGGCCTGGGACCATTTAAATGGAGAAAGGTTAAATGAATGGCTGCCTAGACCTCATTCCAAAATGTTTTTATACAACTCCTAGCTAAACCAACACAGACTTATTCTAATAATTTGATATTTTTGAATATATTTTCTCTTTTAAAAAGAAAATATTAAAATATCTACAATAATAAACATAAAATAATTATCAACTCATGAATTTTTCATAATTGAAAAAGTATCATTTTAAAACAACTAAGGTTTAGATGAATCAATTCTATTAGTTTAATGAAATGTTTGTAATGTTACTATAATTGTTTATATAAACTAATTTATATCTACTGTATGCTGTTATAATACTCTTCTTTGTGCATAAATAAAATCTCCAAATGCATTTTTATTGCATTTAAATGTTTATGAGATATCTAAGCACTCAGAAAAGTAAACCACCATAAACTTCATAGGAATGCTTAGGCAAAACAGGAACAAAAGAGCCAGAGGTACTAGGAAGGCCAGCACTTGTTATCCTGCAGGTGAGACTGGATGGATTGTGACTTGTGATACACTTACAGTCTCAGGAGTGCCTTATAGAAGGGTCTTGTGAAGAAGGCGTCAAGAAGGTATTGATGTATCAAAGCCAGACCTAGGATACGACCACTAAACCTAAACCTGGAACACAGACAAGACAGAGAGATTTAAGAATATATAGAAATTTACATTGTTAAGTATATTAATTTGTATTTTTATTTTATGTGTTTCTTTGTAGTACCCATTTTAAACCACTTAAGGAATTTGCCAATTGATGACACAAAGGAGGCGCCCATTCTCCTTCTCCTTATTCTTTACCAAAAACTGTGCTTATGTATTTGATATGTATTAAAAGAATCTTTCTCTCCTCCAAGTACCAGAATAGAGTCATTTTGCCAGGATCCTCTTCTCAGATCTGAGAGTCTAAGAAGCCAAGAAAAGAGAAATACTGGTGAAGGAGAATTCTGGAACCCTGGATACACAGCCCACAATCTGAGGAGGACTTGAACCCAAGGACATAGAAAGTTTTCTGAACTGTGCATCCTTACCTCTTCAAGCATTCTAGATATACTACCTGCAAGTTAATGTGTGTTTGATACTATGTTGGGAATTGGAGGATTTGAGTATGAAACACACATGGCAGTTGGGTTTACAGTCAGTGGGAAGAATCACATGGGATCACATTCTGATAAGCAATAAGCTGAGCCTACATTGCCATTTAATATTGCCAGGCCAGCCACATACAAACAAAGGACAAAGTCTCTGCTAGAAAAAATTTGTCACATAGCCTGGCCACCTCCACATATAAGGGCCTTTACTGATTTAAATCCTTTTTGGGGAAAATAACTTCCTGGAATTTTTGCTGGTAACTTGCATAGCTGAATGTGAAGGCTCTCTGGAGGTTGATCTCATCATTGCCCTGCTTCTAAACAGCTTGTTTGCCTGGTCTAATATATTGGTTTCTCCACCATGTCAACCTTGCCAATCTCTGGCACCAAAATTGATGTCTCCCTGGTCTCTTCCTATCAAACTAGATTTTCATCTAAGCATAGACTTAGTTGTGATCCTTCCAATTGAAATTCTCAACTAACCCATCTCTTCCACTTTCCATGAGGCTCTTTTTAGACTAAAAGATGTCCTACTCTATGCTGCCATTTAAAAAAAAAAATGTTAAAATGAATAGATTATCTGCTCCTGTAGCATAAGTGTGATTATAAATAGTATTTCAAATTGTCGTGTTTGAAGTAGTCAATTATTTTGGCATGAAATAACATTTAATATTATTGAGTCTGAAGAGATTTGAGGTGAGTAGAACCTCACTAAAGGTACTATGGGTCACTGTGGATGAGGATCATAGGATAATCAAACATCTTAGAGTTCTTGAGGCCAGGGTGCTCCCTCATTGCTCTTTCCTGACCAACCCTGGTCTCCAATATGGTATCTATGATTCCGTGTATAAAAATACAGTTCACTCCAATAAAGGCTTACCTGCTCTAACTAGACTAAGGCATTACAATTGGTGCTACTAACATGATGATGGGGTTGTTGTCATCCATGTAGAGATGACTGAGACCACCCAGAGCTGAGGAGAGAAAATGTCAACACAGAGGTGCCTGACCAAGTACTATCCTCACTTAAAGTTGGCCCTAGAAGCTCTAGTGAAAAGATTTGGTCATATTGGCAGGCAGTGAGTATCCTCAGATATGAAAATCGATGAAAATATTACATGAGAATGCTATTTTCAGATCAATGTTAAAAATTAAATATCTTAATGAATTGTAAGTATTCTGGCAAAATATGAATTATTCAAATCTATTCAAGAAGCAGAAAACTTAAATAGACAACTATAATGTAAACTAGAAAACTTTGAAGAGAAAGGACTATATTCGAAATTGAGACTGGGACTGACCGTGCGTGTGTGTGTGTGTGTGTGTGTGTGTGTGTGTGCATATGCATACATATACATATATTTAAAGACATATTCTTTTGAACCTTCAATGGTCAGAAAATCCCTTTATTTTTTGAATTGTTTCAGAAATTAGAAGAGCGTAGAGAACTTCTTAATTCATCATTAGGAGCTACCATAAACATAAAATGCAATCTTGATAAGAGCAAAAGAAAGAAAACTAGGATTTGAGAGGAAAATGGCAGACTAGGTAAAAGCAGGGTTCACTTCCTCCTAGGTCCTCATTGAAATTACAAATAAGTTATAAAATAATGAATGTGGAGAATCACCTGAAGTCCAGCTGATTGTAACACCTATGTCTGGTAATATAAAGGAGCCACATTGAAGCTGGTAGGAGGGGCAAAGTCGCAAATCGGGCTGGACCTGCACCTGTGGGTGGTGGAAGATTACTGGGAGGGAGAGCGAGGCTGCAGAGGCTCTTCTGAAGGAGAGGGGGGTCCTGGTCTCATTTGGAGGCTCCCCGCCCAGGATCCCAGCCCAGGGAAGAGGAGATTCCAATAACTCTGACTGTAAAACCAGAGGGAATTCTGGCCATCTGGGTGAGACAGAAGGAGACTGAAACCCTAGACACTCCTTTGAAGGACCCGTGCACAGGCTTTCTGATCTGCAGACACTCACCCGGGACACTGGAGGTGGGTCAGAGTCTCCCACAGGATTCATACTGAGAAAGTCTGCTTTACCTGGTACAACAATGAGGGCTGGAAGGGCAGCCACCATTGTGCCTTAGTCTGGTCCCCCTGCCGGGCAATCTACAGACTGCACCAGCTTGACTGTGCAGACCCCTCCCACAGGGCCATTAGGAAGCACTGGCCTGAGGAGCTCAGCCCGCCCCATCCAACCTGCAGATTGCCTAAGGCTTTTGTTGCTGAATGGCTACTGCACCCTGCACGGATTCAGGGTCAAGCATTCACAGCTGGCAGCCAGTGCTGTGAGTACGCATTTCCTAGATAGGGTTAGGCAGATCACTGCTGCCAACATGAACTTGGGCAGATCTAGGGGATCTGTGGGCCAGTCTCAGCAAGATCACAGCAGCTGGTCTTGCTGTGACCTGCGACTTCTGCGAGAATGAGTGAAGGGTTACCAAAGTTGCAGCAAGACTGAGGCTATATTAATCTGACTGTCATTGTCTCTCTGAAGACCCCGCCCCACCCTACCCACAAATTGCCCCAGGTGGCCCATTGACAGTGAACTGCCACAGCCTTGCCCCTCCCCACATCTCTCAATCCACACGGGCAACAAACTTTGGCTAGCACAGGGCAGACACTGCATGGAAATCAGTGGCAGGCAAATCTCTGCTGCCTGCCGGGGTTGCAATATTGTGTCTGGGGAGTGCAGGGGTCTGTGGGACCACCCCAGACAGCAGCTAGTCTCATTGTGATCTATGACTACACTGGGAATGACCGAGCACAGAACTTGCAGCAAAACTGAGGTTATATGGGACTGATGGCCCTTGTCTCCCTGAGATCTCACTTCATCCAAGTGACAAAGTGCCTGCAGCTCATTGACAGCCTCACGTGCCTTCTTTGGCTCTGGGATTGTGCAGTCTGTGTAGGCAACAGACCTTGTCTAGTGCAGTGAGTGCATTTCAGGGAAAAGAGTTATGGACAGACCACTACTGCATGTACGAGCTGCAATATCTATTGAGGGGATTGTAGGGGTCTGTATTGACCTGACAGCCCTTGACTCTCTGAGCTCCTGCCCCATCCAATACACAAAGTGCCCATCACACATTGAAAGGCAGGTGCCCCTGCCCTGGGGTGGCGCATTCAGGCCCATAGTGGGCAGCAGCTGACCTTGCTATGATTGGAAACTTCTACAGGGAGCTACAGAGACAGTGGCAGGGGGAAATTTACTCGATAGACCCAGGAGACTCCCTAGGTCTCTGTGCCAGGTCAGGGACAGAGATAACCAACCACTGCCTATAGCATTGTCTCTTCCACTTACCTATAGATCCAGCATAGGCAACAACCATCTGAAGATTGCTTTGTAGTTCCTGCCAGGTAGCCCTGAGCAATCAAAAACAGTGACTGACCTTGGCCTATGGGGGAGCCCCTCCCAAGAGGCCATAAAACCAACACATCCAGAGGCTGGCATCAGACCACAACAGAGCAACTCCTGATTAGTCCCATTAGTGGTACATGCAAACAGTGGTTGCAACAAGTACATAAGCCTGCTAGGGCAAATCCCACTCAGTAGGGTCAGCCCGCACATGGCAACTTTTACCCTGTGAGTGCAGCCAATTCCCACAATTAGTCAGGCTGAGTGTTAATCCTATCTACTGATGTACTAACAACAATAAAGGCTTGGTGACAACAATAAAGGCTTGGCAACAACAGAAGATCACACACAACCTACATAAAGATAATGTCCAGAGCCTCCAGCACAGGGGATCATGGAAAGTATGCCACTGGGCCACACAGGACACCTTCCACATTAGGCCATCTGGCCAAGGCTGAGTGATGAAACAAATATTCCTGACACATAGAAAAGAATATAGAGAGACTAATAAAACAAGAAAATAAAGAAACATGTCACAAATGTAACAACAGGAAAAAACTCTAGAATATAAGCTAAATGATATGGAGGCAAGCAACATAACAGAGACAGAATTCAAAATAATGGTTACAAGGATGCTCAGCAAACTTATGGAGAGAATGGATGAGCACAATGAGAACATCAACAGAGACAGTAAGCATAAAAAAGGGCATAGAAACCATATAAAAGAACTAGTCAGAAATGAAGAATACAATAACTGAAATGAAGAATATACTAGAAGGATTCAACAGTAGATTGGATGAAGCAGAAGATCGAATTCGTGAACTGGAAGACAAGTAGCAGAAATCACCCAATCAGAACAATAAAAAAAAAATAATAATTTTTAAAAAATGAGGATAATTTAAGAGACCTCTGGGACAACATGATGCGTAACAATATCCCGATCATAGGAATACCTGAAGGGGAAGAGAGAAAGCAAGGGATTGAGAATCCATTTGAAGAAATAATGAAAGAAAACTTTCCTAACCTGGCAAAGGAATTAGACATACAAGTTCAGGAAGCATGAAGAGTCCCAAATAGGAGGAATTCAGATCCACACCAAGACACATCATAATTAAAATACCAAAAGTCAAAGACAAAGAGAGAATCTTAAAAGCAGCAAGAGAAAAGCAGTGAGTTACTTACAAGGTACCCCCATAAGAATGTCTGCTGATTTTTCAATGGAAACTTTGCAGGTCAGAAGGGACTAGCAATAAATACTCAAAGACTTGATAAACAAGAATCTACAATCACAAAAACTCTACCCAGCAGTTTTCAATTAAGATGGAAGGTGAGATAAAGAACTTCCCAGACAGGGAAAAGTTTAAGGAATTCATCACCAACAAACCAGCATTACGAGAAATGTTAAAGGGACTACTATAAAAAGAGAAGGGATAAAAAGAAAATAGGAATAACAAATACAAATAACAAAATGGCACTAACTATGTACCTATCAGGAAACCACTTTAAATGTACATGGATTAAATGCTCCAATCAAAAGACACAGGGTAGCTGAATGGATAAGAAAATAAGACCCATGCATATGCTGTCTACAAGAGACCCACTTCAAATCAAATGACACTCACAGACTGAATGTAAAGGAATGGAAAAAGATATTTCACACAAATAAAAATGAAAAAAAAAAGCTGGGTAGCGATATTTATATTAGATAAATAGACTTTAAAACAAAGGCTATCATAAGAGACAAAAAAAGGCATTACATAATGATAAAGGGATTGATAAATCAAGAGGACATAACCCTAGCAAACATATACGCACTCAACATAGAAGCACCTACATACATAAAGCAATTATTGGCTGTCATATAGGAGAGATCAATAGTAATACACTCACAGTAGGAGACTTTAACACCTCGTTGACAACAATGGACAGATCTTCCAGGCAAAGAATCAACAAGGAACCAGTTGGCCTAAAAGTCACACTAGACCTGATGGATTTAATAGATATTTTCAGAGCATTTTACCCAAAAGCAGCAAAATATACATTCTTTACAAATGCACATGAAACATTTTCTAGGATAGACCACATGTTAGGACACAAATCAAGTCTCAATAAATTTAAGAAGATTGAAATCATATTAACCGTCTTCTCTGATCACAATGGTATGAAAGTAGAAATCAACAATAAGAAAAAAAACTGGAAAATACACAAACACATGGAGGCTAAATAACATGCTACTAAACAATGCATGGGTTATTAAAGAGATCAAGGAAGAAATCAAAAGATACCTAGAGACAAACGAAAATGAAAACACAGCAATGCAAAATCTATGGGACACAGCAAAAACAGTCCTAAAAGGGAAATTCAGAGCAATACGGGCCTTCCTCAAGAAACAAGAAAATGCTCAAATAAACAATCTAACCTTACAATTAAAAGAACTAGAAAAAGAACAGCAAACAAAGCCCAAAGTGAATAGAAGGAAGGAAATAATAAAGATTAGCAAGGAAATAAATGAAATAGTCTAAAAAAACAATACAAAAGATTAATGAAACCAATAGGTGGTTCTTTGAAAAGATAAACAAAATTGACAGACCCTTAGCCAGACTCATCAAGGAAAAATGAGAGACGACTCAAAATAAATAAAATCAGAAATGAAAGAGGAGAAATAACTACGAACTCCACAGAAATACAATAGATATAAGAAAACACCAGGAGCAATTATATGCCAACAAATTGGACAATCTGGAAGAAATGGACACATTCCTGGAAATATACAATCTCCCAAGACTGAGTCAAGAAGAAACAGAAAATTTGAACCAACAGATTACCACCAATGAAATAGAATTACTTATTCTAAGTAAGCAAATGTCTCAAAAAACAAAAGTCCTGGACCAGATGGCTTCATAGGTGAATTTTACCAAACATTCAAAGAAGAATTATCACCTATTCTTCTCAAACTATTCCAAAAAATTCAAGAAGAGAGAAGGCTTCCTAACTTCTTTTATGAGGCCACCATTACCTTGATTCCAACCAGACAAAGACATTAAAAAAAAAGAAAACTATAGACAGATATCTCTTATGAACATTGGTGCAAAAATCTTCGATAAAATATTAGCAAGCCAAATTCAGCAATACATTAAAAATATTATACACCATGATCAAGTTGGATTTATTCCTAGGATGCAAGGTTGGTACAATATCTGCAAATCAATTAATGTGATACACCACATTAACAAATCAAAAGATAAAAACCATATGATCATATCAATAGATGCAGAAAAAGTGAGCAAAATCCAGCATCTGTTTATGATAAAAACTCTCAGCAAAGTAGGAATAGAAGAAACGTACCTCAACATATAAAAGGCCATATATGACAAACCTACAACTAACATCATACTCAATGGGGAAAGGACGAAAGCATTTTCCTTAAGATCAAGAACAAGACAAGGATGACCACTTTCACCACTCCTCTTTAACATTGTATTGCAAGTCTTAACCACAGCAGTAAGACAACAAAGAGCAATAAAAGGCATCTGAACTAGAAAGGAAGAAGTAAAACTCTTGTTATTTGCTGCTGCCATGATACTATATAGAGAAGATCCTAAAGATTCCACCAAAAAACTGTTAGAACTGATCAGTGAATTCAGTAAAGTAGCGGATTACAATATAAATATTTAGAAATCAGTGGCATTTTTATACACCAATGATGAACTTCCATTAAGAGAAATTAAGAAAACAATCCTATTTACAATTGCATCAAAAACTATAAAATGCTTGGGAATCAAATTAACAGGAGGTAAAAGACCTGTTCTCAGAAAAATCATAAGTCATTGAAAAAAGAAATTGAAGAAACAAATAAATGGAAGCATATACTAAGCTCGTGGATAGGAGGAATCAACATCATTCAAATGGTCATACTACCCAAAGCAATCTATGGATTCAATGCAATCCCTATCAAAATACCAATGGCATTTTTCAAAGAGCTAGAACAAATAATCCTAAAATTTAGGTGGAGCCATAAAAAAAAAAACCTGAATAGCCGCGGCACTCTTGAGAAAGAACAAAGTTGGAAGTATCACACTACCTGATATCAAGGCTACAGTAATCAAAACAGCACGGCACTGGCATAAAAACAGATATATTGGTTAATGGAACAGAATAGAGAGCCCAGAAATAAATCCACGCCTGTATGCTCACTTAATATATAACAAAGGATGTAAGAATACAATGGGGTAAAGACAGTCTCTTCAATAAATGGTGTTGGAAAAATTGGACAGAAACATGTCCCCTCAAAAAAAGAAAGAAAGAAAGAAAAAGAAGAAGAAGAAATTGGACTATCTTCTTACACCATATACAAGAATAGACTCAAATGGATTAAAGACTTAAATGTAAGACCCCAAACCATAAAACTTCTAGAAGATAGCATAGGCAGTAAACTCTCTGATATTACTAACAGGAATTTCTTTTCAGACATATCTTCCCGGGCAAGGGAAACAAACAAAAAAGTAAACAAATGGGTCTACATTAAACTAAAAAGGTTTTTGTACAGCAAAGGAAACCATCAACAAACCAAAGAGACAATCAACTGTTTGAGAGAAGATATTCACTAATGATACATCTGATAAGGGGTTAATATTCAAAATACATAAAGAATTCATACAACTCAACAACAAAAACAAACGAACAATCCAATTAAAAAATGAGCAGAAGACCTGAACATCTACTTCTCCAAAGAGGAAATACTGATGGCTAATAGGCATATGAAAAGATGCTCAAGATTGCTAACCATCAGAGAAATGCAAATTAAAACCACAGTGAGATATCACCTCAAATCTGTCAGAATAGCTATCATCAATAAATCAAAAAACAACAAGTGCTGGCGAGGATGTGGAGAAAAGGAACCCTAATACATTGTCAGTAGGTTGACAAATTAGTACAGCTGCTATGGAAAACCGTATGGAGTTTTCTCAAAAAATTAAAAATGAATTTACCTTTTTACCCAGCAATTTGCACTTTTTGGTATTTATCCAAAGAAAACCAAAACAATAATTCTTAAAGATCTATGCACCCCAATATTCATGGCAGCACAATTTATAATAGCCAAGATATGGAAGCAACCTAAATGTCCATTAACAGAAGACTGGATAAAGAAATTATGGTTCATATATATATAGTGGAATATTACTCAGCCATTAAAAAAAAAAAGAATCCTACCCTTTGCAATGACATGGATGGACCTAGAGGTTATTATGCTGAGTGAAATAAGTCAGAAAGAGAAAGATAAATACCATATGATTTCACTTATATGAGGAATCTAAGGAAAAAAAGAACAAGCTAATCAGAAATAGACTCACAAATACAGTGGACAATTTGGTGACAGAAGAGGGGAGGGAGTTTGGGGGCTGAGAGAATGGGGTAAAGGATTAAAGAAGTACAAATTAGTAGTTGATAGTTGGTTATGGGGATGGGGAACACGGCAAAGGGAATGCAGTTAGCATTAATATGATGGCTAGGTGAAGGGCCAGGGGAGGGAGGGAGCAATTGGGAGGATCGTTTTAAGAACTATATAGAAATCTAACCAATGTATTGTATACTTAAAACTAATTTAACTGAACAAATTTTTAAAAAATGTTTGAAAAACCTTTGTTTCTAAAAGAACTCAAGAGAATGACTTATTTTTTAGAAGTTCAGGAAAGAAGTTCCAAAGGAAATACAAAGAATTTTAAGAGTAGGTTAAATTTGGACCCATGTAAATGAGAGAAGAGAAACAGAGGAAACATAAGACATGTTGAATGGGGAGTGGAGAGCAGTCCTTATGGAAGTACAGGAGGACAGAGGAGAAGCCGATCTGGAGAGGCAGATGTCTCAGGCAGGAATTCTCAGAGCTCTGAGGATTTGAGGGATCCAGACTTCATTTTGTAAACAGTGAAATTATTAAAGATTTTTGTGCTGAGGAAAGGAGAGAAGACTGGCAAAATGGGATAGAGAATGGATGAAACCAAAGGTAGGATAAACAAGGTAGTACATGTGACTTTTATTATATGCCAGAGGCTCACTGCCAGTTTGTGTGGTCCAGAACCATGTCCTCAGGAGTATGAGAGCACATTGGGGAATTCATGTCTGTAACATTTATTTCTCTCTAATAATTTAGCTAAGGCATTTGTGCTAAATAGCATTTTAGCCATTAGGAATTTATTTTTAAAAATTACATGTGTCATTTTAATGAAAATTCATTAACATGATCATAAATACTTTTTTTTTAATCATCATTACTTTTGTCTTCTGGTTTGTTTGGCTCCTTTCTCCTCACCTTATCTTCTGTGACCCATCCATGTTGAATACAATGTACCCTCCCATATTTTTCATCTAAATCATATTATATATTAATTTATTTATATGTAAGTCATATGTACAAAACATAAAACTTATTATTTTAACCAGTTTTTAAATGTAAATTTCAGAGGTGACCACAGAAACATGACAGAGTGAGAAATGTCCTCATTTTGCTCCCCTTGAAACAACAATAAGCTGAACATCTAAAACTCAACAAAAAACACCCAAATTGCACACCAGCATATCTGAGCATGGTATCTACACATAAGAACTACCACAGGTCAAAACTCTGAGACTTGGGCAGTAGGTGGGGAGAAACACAGAAGCTGCCTCTTGCAGTCAAAGCTCCCTGCAGAAGGAGAGGGAGGGGAAAAGGTGCTCCAGGTTCCCTGAACAACCTATTGGGGAGAGCTGTGAAATCCATGGACCAGCAGCAGTGCCCAGGGATCAGGGTAGAAAGAGGAGAAATGGAGAAGGCAGAAAAGTGGGACGGCACAGAAACAACAGTTGATTATTATCAGCCAAGATTGCAAAATATGAGGCTGAGCCGCAGTCCCCAGCGGGCCCCTCCTCCCATATCATTCAAGACCGAACACCGCAGAGCCCCAGGGCAATCTAAGCAAACACTACCAAAACTGTCATTAACACTGACAGGGACTGAGACTGAGGGTAACAAGCGTGATTGAATATTTATTTTAAAAAAGGCATTATTAGGACTTTATATAAAGCAGGGATCCAAGAGACATAGACGCCATCTACTGGAAATCAAAAGAAAAATGTCTTCTAGGCAACAGGCTAAAGAGAGACCTTTATGCAATAAATCTTTCTGGAAAAAATAGCAGAATGCACTTCTATTAATTCTCAGGCAGAGAAATAGTCCATTAAACATCATGAACAACCATGGTGACAAGGCAGCTCAGAAAAAAAGAGAAAAGTCTCCAGAAAATAAGCTTACGGACAAAGAAATATGTGACTTAAATGACAGAGAATTCAGGATGGTACTTCGGAAAAAATTCGATGAGATCCAAAACAATTCATATTAACAATTTCGGAAATTGAAAAACAACTAGAAGAGCAGAATAAATTCTTTGGCAAGGAGATTGAAACCTTCAAAAAGACCAAATAGAACTTCTGGATATGAAAAACACACCAAAAGAGATGAAAAATCAAACAGGAAACTTGAGAAATAGATTCAACTAAATTGAGAAAATGATCAGTGATATCGAAGACAGGAATCCAGAAATAAATCAGAAGGAAGAACAGAGAAAACAAAGAATGACAAATAGTGAAAGAGAAATACAAGAACTAGGTGATACCATCAGGAGAGGAAACATAAGAATAATAGGCATTGTCGAAGGGGAGGAAAAGGAGCAGAGATTAGAAATCATTTTCAGACAAATAGTTCATGAGATTTCCCAAATCTGCTGTCATTCTCCACTACAAGGTCTGCATTAAAGGACATAGTGAAAGGAGTCAGCTCATCCAAAAAAAAAAAAAAAAAAAAAAAAAAAAACCCACATCTAGGAGTAAAGAAACTCGCAGGCAGACAAAAGCAGAGGAGTGCAACCCTTACTATGAACAGGACATTATAAGCTTAAAAAATAAGAAGAGATTTGCTATAGCAAGATAGTAATAAATGTTCAGCATACATAGAGACATACTGAGACAATGATAACTGAAAAGGGGAGAATTCAAAGATCAGATTCGCAAAGTAGAATGAAGATAAGGCACATGCAAAAGAAAATTGATTACTACATATGTAGAACGATTCTCTACATATTTGCAATGGTAGCCACATGCTAAAGACTCAGACTGAAGTATATAAGACAAAACAAGAAGAAACAGAGGGAAAACCCACAGAAGCCAACCAAATTAAAAAAAAAAAAAAAAGAAACACAAGGACAAGGAAGCAATGGAAACACCAAATTACCAGAAAGCAAAAGATAAAATGGCTATAAGAAGACCTCATATTTCAATAATCACCTTAAATGTAAATGGAATGAACTCACCAATACAAAGGCACAGAGCTGTAGATTGGATCAAAAAACAAAACCCAATCATACGCTGCCTCCAGGAGACACATCTCAGCTCCAAAGACAAATATAGACTCAAAGTGAAAGGGCGGAAAATGATATTTCAAGCAAATAGCATTGAGAAAAAAAGGGAAATAGTGGTACTAATATCAGATGAAATAGACTTCGAAATAAAAAAAGTAAAGAAAGATCCTGAGGGACACTTCTTAATGATACAGGGAATCATGCCTCAATAAGACATAACACTTATTAATATCTGTGCTCCCAATCAGGGAGCCCTGAAATATATAAAGCAATTACTAACAGAACTAAGGGAAAAAAAAACCAAAACATTAATGTAGTCAGGGACATAAATACCCACTGTCAGATATGGACACATTATCCAAATGGAAAATGTATAAGGAAATACCATCCTTAAATGACACATTAGACCAACTGGACATAATCGACATTTACAGAGCCTTCCATCCCAAAACAGCTGCTGATGTATTCTTCTCTAGTGCACATGGAACATTCTCAAAGAACGATCACATACTGGGACACAGAGATAGCCTCAACAAATATAAGAGGGTTGAAATCATACCAACCATATTCTCTGATCATGATGCTTTGAAATGGAGATCAACTGTAAAAAGAAAGCAGATAAAACCACAAATACATGGAGATTAAGCAACATGCTACTGAAGAATGACTGAGTCAGAGAAGAAATAAGAGAGATCAAGATATAAATAGAAAGGAATAATAATGATAGTACAACATAACAAAACATTTGTGACACATCAAAAGTGGTACTAAGAGGAAAGTTCATATCATTAGAAGTCTATCTCCAAAAAAAGGACAAGCTCAAATAAACAACCTAATGCTTCACCTTAAAAAACTAGGAAAGGAAGAACAACTGAAGCCTAAAGTCAACAGAAGGAAAGAAATAATCAAAATTAGAGCAGAAATAAATGAAATTGAAAACAAAACAAAACAATAGAAAAAAATAATACAATAAAGAGCTGGTTTTTTGAGAAGGTTAATAACATTGTCAAACCCCTGGCTAGACTCACTAACGAAAAAGGAGAAAGGACACAAAGAAAGAAAATCAGGGAAGAAAGAGGAGAAATTTTGACAGACACCACAGAAATAAAAAGGCTCACACAAGAATATTATGACAAATTATATAACACCAAACTTAATAACTTAGAAGAAATGGACAAGTACTTAGAAATATACAACCTTCTTAGACTGAATCGAGAAGAACTGGAATATCTAAATAGACCAATCAGCATTATGGAAATTGAAACAATCATCAAAAATCTATCAAAAAGTAAAAGTCCAGGACCAGATGGTTTCACCAGTGAATTCTACAAAACATTCAAAGAACATTTAATACCTATTCTCCTCAAACTCTTCCAAAAAATTGAAGAGGAGGCAATACTTCCTAAATCATTTTATGAGGCCAATGTTACCCTGATACCAAAATCTGGTAAAAATAACACAGACACACACAAAACTATAGACCAATATCTCTCATGAACACAGATGTAAAAGTCCTAAATAAGATACTAGCAAAACAAATACAGTAACATATTCAAAAGATTATACACCACGATCAAGTGGGCTTCATCCCAGGGGCACAGGGATGGCTCAACGTACGCAATGGATTAATATGATACACCACATAAACAAATTAAAAAATAAGAATCATATGATCATATCAATAGATATGGAAAAAGCCTTTGACAAGGTACAGCATTCATTTGTGATCAAAACACTTAACAAAATCGGTATAGAAGGAAAGTAACTTAACATAATAAATAAAAGCCATATATAACAAATCCTCAGTCAACATTACCCTTAATGGTGTAAAACTAAAAACCTTCCCTCTAAGATCAGGAACAAGACAAGGCTGTCCACTACGGCCGTTGTTTTTCAATATAACATGGAGGTTCTAGTGAGTGCAATCAGCCAAAAGAAAGATGTAAAAGGCATCCTAATAGGAAATGAAGAAGTCAAACTGTCACTATTTGCAGATGACATGATTCTCTATATAGAAAACTCTAAGGACTCCACAAGAACATTACTAGAAACAATAAGCAAATACAGTAAAGTTTCTGGATACAATATGAATGTTCGGAAATCTATAACATTTCTATACCCTAATAATAAAGTGTCAGAAAAAGAAGTGGAAAAAATAATCCTTTTGCAATTGCAACAAAAAGAATAAAATGCCTAGGAATAAATCTAACAAAACATGTGAAGGATCTATATAATGAAAACTATAAGATCCTATTAAAAGAAATCTAAGAGGAACAAGGAAATGGAAAGATATTCCATGTTCTTTGATTGGAAGAATCAACATAGTTAAATGACCTTTTCCCTTAAAGCATTATACAGATTTAATGCAATCCCCATCAAAATCCCATCAGCATTTTTTAAAGAAATAGACCAAACATCATCAAATTTGTATGGAAGCATAAAGACCCCAAATCACCAATGTCATCCTGAAAAAAAATAACAAGACTGGAGGCATCACTCTGTCCAACTTCAAATTATTCTACTAAGCGACAATAATCAAAACAGCATGGTATTGGCAGCAAAACAGACACATGGACCAGTGGAACAGAATCGAGAGTCCAGAAGTAAACCCATATTTATATGGGCATATAAGTTTTACCAAAAAAGCCATAACCATACATTGGAGAAAGGAAAGCCTTTTCAATAAATGGTGCTGGGAAAACTGGAAAGCCGCCTGCAAAAGAATGTAACCAGACTCTTGTCTATTACCACACACCAAAATTAACTCAAAATGGTTAAGGACTTGAACATAAGACCTAAAACAATAAATTGCATAGAAGAAAACTTAGGGACTAAATTCTTGGAACTTGGACTTAAAGCATATTTATGAATCTGTACTCAAAGGCAAGGGATGTAAAGGCAAAAATAAATGAGTGAGACTACAACAAACTGAAAAGCTTTTGCACAGCAAAATAAACTGTTAACAAGGTAGGAGACAACCATCTGAATGGAAAAATATATTTGCAAGCAACGCTTTCGATTAGGGCCTAATATCCAAAATATACAAAAAACTCATACAACTTGATAACAACAAAAAAACAAATGATCCAATCAAAAATTAGGCAGAGGACCTGAACAGACACTTCTCCCAAGAATACATGCAAATGCTCAACAAACATATGAAAAGATGCTCATCATCAGTAGTTATTAGAGAATGAAAATCAAAACCACAATGAGATACCATTGCACATCTGTTAGAATAGCTGTTATCAACAGCACAAGTAATAAGTGTTGGAGAGGATGCAGAGCAAAAGGAATCCTCATACACTGTTGATGGGACTGCAAATTGGAATAGCCACTATGGAAAACAGTATGGAGGTTCCTCAAAAAACTAAGAAGTGATCTACCATATGATCTAGCACCCTCTACTGGTATTTGCCCTAAAGACTTGAAAGCTCATATCTGAAAAGGTATCTGCACACCAATTCATAGCAGCGTTATTCTCAGTGGCCAGGACATGGAAACAATCAAAGTGTTCTACGATAGATGATTGGCTAAAGAAACTGTGGTACATATACACAATGGAATATTACTTAGCTGTAAGAAGAGACGAAATACTATTATTTGTGACAACATGGATGGACCTCGAGATAATCATGCTAAGCGAAGTAAGCCAGACAGAAAAAGTTGAAAACCACATGATATCACTTATATGTGGAATATACACCTAAAAGCAACAAATGAACAGGACAAACAAACAGAGACTCATGGACATGGTCAAAAGGTTAGTAGTTACCAGAGGGTAGGGGCAGCAGGGATGAGGGAGGTAGATGGGATAAAAGGGATCAAGTATGTGGTGACAAAAAGAACTCTAACTATGGAAGGGGAAGGCACAGTGTAAATATGTATATGCCTTACTTTTAAAGTGTACAGCTGAAATTTATTGGATTTTGGTTAACCAATGTCACTAAAGAAAAATAGTAAATTAAAAAAATAAAATAAGTGTAAATTTTAGGGGATTTAAAATTGAGCAACTATCACCACTCTTCACCTCCAGAACCTTTTCATCATCTTTACTGAAATTCTATACCCATTAAACAACAATTCTCATTATTCCTTTTGTTTAACCCCTGGTATCAGCTAGTCTACTTTCCGTTTTTATGAAATTAACTATCTTTGGTACCTCATATAAGTGGAATCATACAATATTTGTCATTTTTTATCTGGTTTGTTTTACATAGTATAATATTTTAAAACTTTATCCATGTTGTAGCATGTATCATAATTTTGTTAGATTTCAAGGCTGAATAATATTCCATTTCATGTATAGTTTATATCTTGTTTATTCATTCATCCATTAATGGATATTTGAATTGTTTCTACATTTTGGCTATTATGAATAAAGCTGCTGTGAACACTGGTATACAAATATCTGTTCAAGTCCCTGCTTTCAATTCTTTGGGATATAAACCTAGAATTGTAATTGCTGGATCATATGGTAATTCTGTTTATTTCTTTTAGGCACTATGATAATGTTTTCCACAGCAATTTTACCTTTTTAGATTTTCCCAAGCAATGCACAATGGTTCCATTTTCTCTACACACTTGCCAATCATTGTTATTTTATTTTTTAATTGCCATTCTAATGAGTATACATGGATGCTTTTGAAAGTTGTAATTTCCCAGAGTGTCACTTCTGCTTCCTCACTTGTTTTAGATGTTCCACTGTACATCTCCACCCACAATGAATTGCCCAGGCATTTATGGGTCTATAGACCCCCTGCAGCTTTCCTGAACAGTGGCACATCTTTTCTGCCTGATAACCAAGAAGGTAAGACAGATACTAGTCCTTTGGCAGCCTCTGAAACAGATTAGAATTTGCAAATTAACTCTGCTGTCTCTGGTTTGAGAGATCAAGAATTGGGAGACTGCCCCCTCTAGACCATTCCAAACCACAAGGAAGGTTGTGAGGCAAGGGTCAATAAATATGTCCTAAAACTTCCCACTGATTTGAACGTGGCTTTTTCTTGATTGGAACTTTGCTTGTTTGCTGTAAAATTTAAACTGTTCCCCATTGTCTTTCTCCCCGACTCTGATTTTTTCAATTACAGTTGACATTCAATATTATTTTATATTAGTTTCAGGTGAACAGCATAGTGGTTAGAAATTTGTATAATTTATGATGTGAACCCCCTGACTAGTCTAGTAACCCACCTGGCACTATATATAGCTATGACCATATTATTGACAATATTCCCTATGCTTTACTTTAAAATCCCAAGACTATTTCCTAGTTTCTTAACCTTTTACACTCCAACCCCCAAACCCCCTCCCATCTGGCAACCATCTCTGCACCTATGAGTCTGTTTCTGTTTTGTCTGTTAGTTTGTTTTTTCTTTAGATTCCATATATAAGAGAGATCATATGGTATTTGTCTTTTTCTGTCTGACTTATTTCACTTAACATACCTTCCAGGTCTATCCATGTTCTCATAAATCACAAGATTTCATTTATTTTTATGGCTGAGTAATATTTCATTGTTTATATGTACCACTATTTCTTTATCCAGTTATTTATTGATGGGAACTTAGGTTGCTTTCATATCTTGGCTATTGTAAATAATGTTGCAATTAACATAGGGGAACATATATCTTTTTCAATTAGTGTTTTGGTTTTCTTCAAATAAACCAAGAGCTGGAATTGCTGAGTTAAATGGTAGTATTATTTTTAATTTTTTGAGAAACCTCCATATTGTTTTCCATAAAGGCTACACCAATTTGCAATCCAACCAACAGTGTATGAGAGTTCCCTTTTCTCCACATCCATGTCGTCACTTGTTCTTTGTTAATTTCTTGATGATAGCCATTCTGACAGGTGTGAGGTGATAACTCATTGTGGTTTTAATTTGCATTTCTCTGATGATTAGTGATGTTGAACATCTTTTCACATGTCTATGTCTATTGGTCTTCTGTTTGTTCTCTTTGGAGAAATGTCTGTTCAGGTCCTCTGTCCATTTTTTAATTGAATTGTTATGATTATTATTTTTTGTGGTGTTAAGTTGCATGTATTCTTTATAAATTTTGAATTTTAACCCCTTATCAGAAATATCATTGGCAAATATCTTCTCCCATTCAGTACGTTTTCTTTTCTTTTTGTTGATGGTTTCCTTTGTTGTGCAAAACTTTTTAGTTTGAAATAGTCCCATTTATTTATTTTTGTTTGTTTGTTTTCCTGGCCCGAGGTGACATATTAGAAAAAATATTGTAAGAGAAATGTCAGAGAGTCTACTGCCTGTTCATTTCTAGGAGTTTTATGGTTTTGGGTCTTACATTTAAGTCTTTAATTCATTTTGAGTTTATCCTTGTATGGTATAAGAAGGTGGTTTAGTTTCATTTTCTGCATTTTTCTGTCCAGTTTCCCCAGCACCATTTACTGAACAAACTTTCTTTATCCCATTGTATATGCTTTCCTCCCTTGTCATAAATTAAATGACCACATAGGTGTTTATTTCTGAGCTCTCTATTCTGTTTCATTGATCTATGCATCTGTTTTTATGCCAGTATCATACTGTTTTGGTTACTATAGCCTTTTAGTATAGTTTGATATCAGGTATTGTGATATCTTCAACTTTGCTCTTCTTTCTCAAAATTGCTGTAGGTATATGGGATCATTGTGGCTCCATATAAATTTTAAGATTATTTGTTCTAGTTAAGTAAAAAATACCATCGTTATTTGATAGAGATTGCATTGAATCTGTAGATTGCTTTGGGGAATATGAACAATTTAACAATGTTAATTTTTCTTATCCATGAGCACCATACATGTTTCCATTTATTTGTATCTTCTTCATGTCTTATAATTTTCCAAGTACAAGTCTTTTACCTCTTTGTTAAATTTATTCCTAGGTATTTTATTTTATTTTTTTTTGATGCAATTGTAAATAGAATTGTTTTCTTATTTCTCTTTCTGAAAATTTGTTATTGGTGTATAATGATGAAACTGATTTCTGAATATTAATTTTGCATCCTACTACTTTACTGAATTCATTTATCAGTCCTAACAGTGTTTTTGTGGAATCTTTAGGGTTCTCCAAATATAGTATTGTCATCTGTAAATAATGACAATTTGACTTCTTCCTTTTCAAAATAGATGCTTTTTGTTTCTTTTTCTTGTCTGATTGCTGTGACTAGGATTTCCAATAATATGCTCAGTGGAAGTGGTAAAAGTGGACATCCTTGTCTTGTCCCTGATCTTAAGAAAAATGTTTTTAGTTTTTCACAGTTGAATATAATGCTAGTGGTAGTTTTGTCATACATGGCCTTTATTATTATGTTGAGGTATGTTTCCTCTATTCTCACTTTTCTGAGAGATTTTTTTTTTTTTTTAATCATAGATGGATGCCGGATTTTATCAAATGTTTTTTCTGTATTTATTGATATGATCATATAATTTTTATTCTACATTTGTTTATATGGTGTATCATATTAATTTATTTGTGGATATTGAACAACCTTAAATCTCAGGAATAAATTCCCCTTGATCAGGGTTATGATCTTTTTAATATATTGGTGAAATCAGTTTGCTAATATTTCGTTGATAGTTTTGCATCTATGTTCATCAGAGATATTGGTTTATAATTTTCCTTTTTGTTATGTCTTTGTCTGGGTAATGGTGGCCTCATAAAATGAGGTTGGGAGCCTTTGGATGGGCTATTTTGTATTTATTTATTTGTTTGTTTGTTTCTTCGTTTTAGGTGAGGCAACCCTCGGTTGACCTCACAGGTTGCAAAGACCTTGTCAGCTTACAATTCTTTATTTTTATTTTATTTTTTAAAATTTTTTACTCCTACAGCACCTAGTCTTCCTAGGCGGTCTCCTATCAAGTACTAACCAGGCCCAACCCTGCTTAGCTTCCAAGATCAGATGAGATCGTGCTTGTTCAGGGTGGCATGGCCGTAGTGGATGGGCTATTTTAAATTGAGTGTTCAGAAATAGCTCTTAGAGATGTTTGAGCTGAAATGTGTTTTTTTAATTCAAGCATAATAATTTGAAAATATATGAATTTTGCACCATTCATACTTTGTATGAGACATATAAATAAGTTTGAAGCTTTTTACATATGTAATTTTGTTGTTTATGCCTCCATTCAAAATACATAAGAATTTTTTACCTGGTATTTTCTTATATGTTATTTTATAGAGAGTGAGAAATTTCATATACTTAACCTCTCACCATCTACAATCTATCACCAAGTTTTGCTCATTTGTTCAGTCTTCTTCTGAAATAACTTTCTATTCCTACCGTTTCTGACCTAGTTTGATTATTTTTTTTTCCAAAGGACCATTTCACCAGCCTCTTCTATGACACCCATTGCACACTCCAATACCTCTACTTGTAAACAGATTTGACTTTCTAAAATACAGATCTGATCAAGGCATTCCTCTACTGTAAAAATATTACATTGCCATCTTTATGATAAAATCCAGCCTCCCTGAAATGTCATCAAATGCCCTTTCCTATCTGAAATAAGGATGCCTTTATTCTTTTCTTTCTGCATTTTGGAGCCACATCAAACTGACATCTGCTTATTCATCCTCCATTTCCTCATTTCTTCTCTCCATTACTGCCACCAAATTATTTGCACTCATTTTTTAAACATATTTTCTATTATAATATTATATTCATCTCAGATGTATAACATAGTGATTGGACATTTACACAACTTACGAAATGATCACCCTGATACATCTAGTACCCATCCGACACCATGCATAATTATTACAACAATATTTACTATGTTCCCTATGCTATACTTTATAACCCCATGACTATTTTGTAACTACCAATTTGTACTTCTTAATCTCCTCCACTTTTTCATCCATTCCTTAACCCTCTTCTCACCTGGCAGCCATAAAAATGTTCTCTGTATCTATGAGTTTGTTTCTGTTTTGTTTGTTCATTTATTTTGTTTTGTTTTGTTTTTTAGATCCCACTTAGTCAAATACCCTTTAAAATGTCCATCCGTGTTGTTGCAATTGGCAAAATTTCATTCTTTTCTATGGCTGACTAATATTCCATTGTATATATGTATCATTTCTTCTTTATCTATTCATCTATTGATGGACACTTAGGTTGTTTCCACTTGGCTATTGTAAATAATGCTGCAATGAACATACGGATGCATATATTTTTTCAAATTAGTGTTTTAGGTTTCTTTGTGGAAATACACAAAAGTGGAAATATTGGGTCCTTGTATCTTGTTATAGACTTTGTTTTAAAGTCTATATTGTCTGGTATGAGTATTGCTACCCTAGCTTTTTTTTTTGGTTTGTTTCCCTTTTCATGAAATATCTTTCTATTCCTTTATTTTCAGTCTGAGTGTGTCTTTGGATCTAAAATGGGTTTCCTGTAGGCAACATATATAAAGGCCTTGTTTTCTTATTCATTTAGCCACCTTATGTCTTTCAATTGGAACATTTAATCCATTTACATTGAAAGTAATTATTAATAGATCTGTAGTTACTGCCATTTTATCATTCATAATTTTTATCTTTTTTTTCCTTTTTCTTCTTAAAGAAGTTCCTCTAACATTTCTTGTAATACTGGTTTGGTGGCAATAAACTCCTTTAGTTTCTTCTTGTCTGGGAAGCTCTTATCTGTCCTTTCATTCTAAATGATAGCTTTGCTGTTTAGAATAACCTTGGTTGTAGGTCTTTGGTTTTCATTACTTTAAATATTTCTGGCCAATCCCTTCTTTCCTGAAAGTTTCTGTTGAGAAATCAGCTGACAGTCTTATGTGAGCTCCCTTGTAAGTAACTCATTGCTTTTCTCTTGCTGCTTTTAAGATTCTCTTTGTCCTTAACTATTGGCATTTTAATTATGATATTTCTTGGTGTGGGCTTCTTTGGGTTCATTTTGTTTGAGACTGTCTGAGCTTCTTGGGCTCGTATATTTATTCTTTCACCAGATTAGAAAAGTTTTCAGTTATTATTTCTTGAAATCAGTTTTCAATTTCTTGCTCTCTCTCTTCTCCTTCCTGTATCTCTATGATGTAAATATTGGTATGCTTGATGTCCCAGAGGCCCCTGAAACTATTCTTACTTTTTGGGATTTTTTTTTTCTTGTTGCTATTGTGGTTGGGTTTTTTCTGCTACCTTATCTTCTAAATCACTGATTTGATCCTCTGTGTCATCTAATCTACTGTTGATTCCCTGTAATGTACTCTTCATTTCAATATTGTAGTTTTCATTTCTGACTGGTTCTTTTTCATGTTTTTTTTTTTATTTTTATTTTTATTTTTATGTTTCCTATGTGCTTGCCGAAGTTTTCTCTGAGATCATTGAGCATCCTTACAACCAGTTTTTTGAACTCTGAATCTGGTACATTTCTTGTCTCCATTTTTTTTTTTTTTTTCTGGAGTTTTGTTTTGTTCTGTCATTTGGAACATATCTCTTTGTCTCCCCATTTTGGCTGCCTCCCTGTGTTTGTTTCTAAGTATTAGGTAGAGTTGCTATATCTCTTGGTCTTGGTAGTAGGTGTCTCTGGGGCCCATTGGCACAGTCTCCATGGTCACCTCAGCTAGGTGCTCCAGGTGTGTCCCTTATGTGAATTGTGTGCATCTTCCTGTTGTAGTTGAGATTTGATTGCTGTTGGCACATTAATGAGACAGAATGACCCTCAGGCTGATTTGTTATGAGGACTGGCTGTGACTATAGTGGATAAGTTGTTGTGCAGGGGCAGACCCTATGAAGTAGGATTTGTTTTAGCAGGGCTCTAGTGCCTGTCAAGTCTGCACTTTGGGTATGTCATTTGTGGAAGTGGTTGGTGGTACTCTGGTGTGGTCTGAAGCTGGATACCAGTGTGTAGTTTCTGAGGCTTCTTGAGAAGGGCTCCTGTCTAAGCCAAGGTCAGCCACTTCCTGTGCCCTGCCTGGGGTTACCTGGTATGAGCTACAAATTGATCTGCAGATTTTTGTCACTGGTGCTGGATTTGGGGGTACCCGGGAGAAGCTAAGCTGTGAACTGAGGCTGGCTGCTGTTAGTGCTGGGCCTTGGACTGCTGAGCAAGATGTATAGGGCATATTGAGGCCAGATACTGTTTGTTTGGTTTGTGAACCTTTGAGAGATTTTAGGTAAGTCCACAGCATGAGCCAAGACAAGCTGTTTGGGACAGTGACTGGAAGTGGCTTAGGTGGGCTCCCAAATTGGGAGATATGAGGTCTCAGGGAATCGCCAGGGCAGGGTGACCAGTGTTAGCCAGGTTAATGGAGACACAGATATGATGCCCACCTGTGTATGCAGGTTGCATAGGGGGAGGGCTCAACAAAGGAGCAATGGTTTCTGGCATCACCTCTATCTAGGAGAAAGCTGCCCCTCCAGCCCTGGCCCTGAAGCCAGATAATTTTGTTCCTTTCTTTATGTTTCTGGCACCTTCTGCCCCAGCTCTGGAGCCTGGGGGAATGAGTCCATGTGTGGGCCCTCTAAGAGGAACACTTGCAGCTCCAGTGGCCCTCCATCTCTCTCAGCTACAATCTCTGCTGATTTTCACAGCCAGAAGTTATGGGAACTTTTCTCCCTGGCACTAGAACCCTGGACTGGGGAGCCTGGTATTGGGCTGAGAACACTTACTCCTAGTGGGGAACCTCCACAGCTGAGATATCCCTCCTGATTTTTAAATATAACACGTGGATGTGGGACCAGTCCAATTGGTGTCTGTGCCTCTACTACCTGTCTTCATTGGCTTCTTTAGTTTATCCTTAGTTATAGAACTTCTGTTCAGCTAGACTTCAGGTGAGTCTCAATGATGATTGCTCTGAGGTTTAATTGCAATTTTAGTTGTAGGATGAGGCTAGCACAGTGTTTAGCTACTCTGCCATCTTGACCAAACTGGATTATTCTCTTTATTCATTTGTAAAGCTCTTTGTATCTAATACTAATCACCATATAATATGATTAGTGCTATAATAGAGGTATGCATAACATTTATCACATTGTATTGTAAATTGCCCAGTGAAATATCTGACATTGCCTTAACATGGAGGCTAAAGCCTAATGCAGGAGCCATGTTGCCTGGATTCAATCCCAGCTTGGTCTATAACTATCACTGTGACTTTGGATATGTCTGTACCTTATCTTCTTTGTCTTTAAAACTAAAATAAATCAGTATCTGTGTTATAGCATTGTTAGACAAAAGTGTCTAAAATGGTGCCTGGCATGTTTTAGTAAGTTTTCAATGGATGCTTTCTTATTTAGTTTTATATTAACTTCTGCATCTCTAGGGACATAAAATAAGCATACATTAGAGATTAAAAGAATAAAAAATTTAGCATATGAGCATCTTATTAATATGCAAATGACATAATCATAATAAAAAAAAGAAGATATGGAATTTGGAATACTACTTCCAGATTTCTATGGCCAAAGACACATATAATAGACACATAGAGTTTAACAAATGGTAATGTTTCTAGTGGATGGATTGAAAGTCCTGAATTGTATAGATTCTTCTGCAGTTTAAATTTTTGCCTCCCACCCCTCATGGGTTTCCTGCCATTCTCTGTTTTGCTCTGTGACCTGAGGGACATGTTGCTATGTTCTGCAATATCTGCAAATTCCTTGACCTGTGGTTTCTGATTGGTTTGGCCAATGGAACTAGAGAGTGGAAGAAGAATGCCGAGGTGCTATTTTCCAACCTCTCTCTACCCAAGTCAGGTCTGGCAAGGCTGCATCCATCTGTGACCACAGCTTTGATGGGAGGCCCAATAGGGCTCCAGCTCTACCTCCTCTCTCTTACTTGGCATGATTTTATCAGTTCCAATTTTGACAGGGTCTTTATCAATTTGTAAAGTCAGTGGTACAAGTAGATAATGAAACTGCAATTATAGAAAGTCTTTTTGGGTTGAAGGCAAAAAAATTTTTTTCCAGTTTACTTAATGTGTATATAGAATCTTCACTATATTTATTCATGTTGCTATCTTTCAACATTTGACTAGAAATAAAGGGAAGTAGGTAGAATCATTATGCCTCTGTATGTAGTTTTGATTTGGCTGGTTCTATTCTAGTGTATATAAAGCTCACACAAGCAAGCAGGAAACCAGAGAATCTTAAATAGTATAGTCAACTAGGAGCTTTCAGGAGAAGGACATGGTATGTTATAGGTCCCTCCACCTATTTCTTTGGGTAATGCCTGACTGATAATCAGCTGATGGAGTAGCACAGTGTGAGGGGAGGAAGAGCCCTTCCCTTAGAAAACAAACAACATTTGGGTATCCTGCAGAGCAGAGTGCAACGTTCCCAGGGGACAAGTGCATTTATCCCTGACATTGCAAGGGCTTTAAAACCATAGACAATTAAAAAAGTGTGAGCTTTGAGCAATTAATTGCACAAGGAAGGTATGAGCATTCTATTTATTTTAATAGTACTGGTAAAAGAAAGTGACTGATGGAGCTTATGGAACAACACTCAGGTATACACCTAATCTTCAGGGAAATGTTATTTGAACACCTCAAACTGTTAGGCGTTGTGCTAGAGTAAAATAAGATAGACTGTCTCTGCCCACATTGAGTTTACTTTCTAGTAAAGAATCAGACAAACCAGAGTATGGGACACAGAAAAAGTTTAGTAAAAAATAAAGAACCAGAAAAACAAAAAAAGACTAGTGCAAAGATGCCTCCTCCAGCAACGCCTGAGTAATTTTTCAATCCTGAGTGATGTTTAATTCCATAACGCTGACTAGTTTATTCACTGCTTATTTCTGGTCTTTGGCACTGTTCTGTAGAGTGAGGAGCAGGAGAGGCCGAGAGAGTCACTCCTTTTCCCAGGAGGAACCATGCCCTGGTCTCCCGTGTCAGGGATAATTTCCAGCTTTACAAAGTCAAGACTGTGGCCACTATGAGCCCTGCAATACTTTCGTCTCTGTTTTCTGATGAGTGATATATTGATCATAGTAAATGTCATCTTCTTCACTCACTGTATGGATCACTGGACAAAGGGTCTTGGGGAGTGAGGAAGGAAGGCAGGCCATGCACCTAGATCTGAGATCAGCCACAGCTTCACCCATTCTGCTGGTGGGTGAATGACATTTGACTTGGAGATCATATTTGAGAACTCTGGATTCAAGTTTCCTCAGTGTCATTGATACTGTGGGAATGACAATGACAAGGCCTAAGGCTGGGAAACAGCATCCACTAGCTGCCCACACTTTGTGCAAGACTCAGAGTGACTTCTTCTAGGAGTAAATCCTTCTCAATGCTCTTCACTAAAATGCTGGCCAAAGAGCTGACCAAGCACTCAGTAATGCTCAGTTTTCTTTGTAAAATCATTTCTCACAAGGCTCAAGTAGGAAAATACTTGGAAGGAGTAACTGTGGCCTTACCATCTGGTTGAGACACAACAGCCCAATAGGACTTCTTGTTCAAAGCTAAAGAAGGCAGCTCAAGTTCATCACTCATGGTTGCAATTATCCAAAGGAAACTCAACATCTCTCACAGGACCACTGAGGCACTGAGGAGAGAAGACTGTAATTCCATGTGCCATTCATGATATAGTCTGGTACCCGTGTTGGTTCCATATCCTGGCTTCTTGCCAGCCCGGGGCTCAGGGGACTGAAGGCTTAGAGTTGGAGCCTAGGATCAGAGGAGGTCCCTGCTCACTTCATAACAAATTGCCATCTAATGTGCAGCACTGAAAGGACACTCGTATCCTCTGGTTAGACTGCTAGTTGGACAGAAAGCTACCTGCAATTTTGTTTCTGGGCTACATAGTAAATATTCTCAAATAAGTGGAAACATCAACATATGAAAGTCCTCACATTCTTTCCCTTGGAAAAAAAAGAGGTTAACTAGTATCTCCAGGGCAGGCACTTATGGGCCTTTAACCTTTAAAAGGGATCCACCCAGAGAACTTTGCTAATTCTTACAACATCCCTGTATCACACAATTTGCTTCCTCAGTGAAATGAAGTATAATTGGCACATTTACATAGCCTCCTCAGCCTTTTCATGCCAGAGATGAGCAGAAGCAACAAAGTCAAGGTGAGAGTAGGGGCTGAGTAGCTGGCGAGGTGTTTTTCCCAGTGGAAAGTGACTGAGGTCACTCTTGAAAAGCAAACAAACAGGTCATAAGTTCAGCAAATTCTATGTGCTTTCCAGTAGGCTTTTGCCTGTGGCCTTATTCTGTGTCTGCACTGAAACATTCTTGACTCCCAGGCTTTCTTCAGAAAGCTGGGTCCCATTTATGCTACCATGGCACTTACTCTTGTTCTCCTCTGCCACCATCTATACGCAGCTCCCTTGGTCATTTGAACACTCTTACTCTTTTGATGTCTGAACCTCTGTCCTCCCAATCTTATGTTATGAACCCTTGTAGACCCCATTCTATTTCCTACACATCTCTCCTGGCCTCTGCCTTTTTATTTTAATTTTATTTTTTAATTTTATTTTTTTGCCTACAGAATCTGGTATTCCTAGGTGGTCTCCTATCCAAGTACTAACCAGGCCCGAACCTGCTTAGCTTCCGAGATCAGATGAGATCAGGCATGTTCAGGGTGGCATGGCCTTAGACTGGCCTCTTACCTTTTAGACTGTCTCCTCTCCTCCCCAAGTAGATCTCCTGAGTACAGCTCACTTCCTCCAAGTCCTGTACATTCTTTTATTACACTCATTCCAGGCTATGAGCTCTCTAGTGACTCCTTCTTAGCTTCCCTCTGAGACCTTTGAATCTTCCCACCCCTTGCACATCAATGTTGGCTTCTGCTCTGCTTACTGTCAGCACAAGTTCTGAGGGCTCTCTCTCATATATTCCCACTCCGAGCCACTTTGTGTTGGTGTCTCTTAAATTTTGATATTTAGCCAGCTGCTCTCCTGCTAACCAGAGCCATAGTTCCAGTTACATATTATTATATCAAGCTGTGTTTAAAACAGAAATTGCAAGCTCTCCCTGTCAAAAGGTGAATTCCTAATTTTTCCTCTCTAAATATTGTCTTCTGGACATAATCGCCATCACAATTAATAGCGTCAATCCACCTAACTGTATGACCAGAAAACTTGCACTTATTTTATATTTTTCTTTTTCCCTCACCTCAACATTCAATCAGTGCACTAATTAGTTCAGTCTCTTCTCTCTCCGAAATGTTCCCAAAGTCAATCCCTTCCTTTTTAGACACTGCCTCTGCCTTAGTCTTGAACTTCTATTTCTCCCCTTGATTTATCAACAACTTCAGATTTTCATTCACAATATAGCAAGATTTACTTTCTATTTGTATTTATGTATTTTTTAAATTAAGTCGATTGGAGTAATATTGCTTAATACAATTATATAATTTTCAGGTGTATGTTATAATTTGACATCTGTATATTCTATTGTGTTTTTAAAACCCAAAGTCCAGTTTTCTTCAGCTACCATATATTTGATCCCCTTTACCCACTTCAATCTCTCCCTGCCCCCTATATTTAACCTTTGTTATCTCGTCTACCTCCTCCATCCTCTCCCACTCCCTACCTTCTGGTAACCACTAGTCTAAAGTCCATGTCTATGTGTCTCTCCTTGTTTGTGCTGTTCATTTGTTGCTTTTAGGTTTATATACCACATATAAGTGATATTATGTAGTTTTCAACTTTTTCTGTCTGGCTTATTTTGCTTAGCATGATTATCTTGAGGTCCATCCATGTTGTCGCAAATGGCAGTATTTCACGTCTTCTTATGGCTGAGTAATATTCCATTGTATATATGTACCACAGCTTCTTTAGCAATCATCTATTGTAGGACATTTTGATTGCTTCCATGTCCTGGCCACTGTGAATAATGCTGCTATGAACATCTGTGTGCAAATATCTTTTTGGATATGGGTTTTCAAGACTTTGGGGTAAATACCCTGTAGATGGATTCTTGAATCATATGGTAGATCAATTCTTAGTTTTTTGAGAAACTTCCATACTGTTTTCCATAGTGGCTGTACCAATTTGCAGTCCCATCAGCAGTGTATAAGGGTTCCTTTTTCTTGATATCTTCTCCAACATTTGTTATTACTTGTCCTGTTGATTATAGCTATTCTGACAAGTGTGAGATGGTACCTCATTGTGGTTTTGATTTGCATTTTCCTAATAGTTAGTGATAGTGAGCATCTTTTCAAATATTTGCTGGCCATTTGTATGTCCTCTAGGGAGAAGTGTCTGTTCAGGTCCTTTGCCCATTTTTGATTGGATTGTTAGTTTTTTTGAGTTGTGTGAGTTCTTTGTATATTTTTGATATTAGTCCCTTATAGGAGATGTTGCTTGCAAATATATTTTCCCATTCGGATAGTTGTCTCTTTACCTTGTTGACAGTTTCTTAAGCTGAGTAAAAGCTTTTTAGTTTAATATAGTCCCATTCATTTATTTCAGCTTTTACTTCCCTTGAATTTGAGGTCAAATTCATAAAATACCCTTTAAGTCCAAGATGCTTGAGTTTATATTTTTTAATTTTTTTAAGTTTATTGAGGTAACATTGGTTAATGCAATTATACAATTTTAAGGTGTACATTATAACTTGACATCTATATATTCTATTGTGTGATTACCACCCAGAGTCCAGTTTCCTTCAGCTACCATATATTTGATCCCCTTTACCCACTTCACCCTCTCCCTACCCCCCTATATTTGACTCCTTTTACCCTCTCTTCCTCTTTCCTCCTCCCCCACCCCCTACCCTCTAGTAACCACTAGTCCATTGTCCATGTCCATATGTGGGTTTATATCCCACGTATAAGTGATATCATGTGATTTTCAACTTTTTCAGTCTGGCTTATTACTTTTCTTCTTCTTCTTCTCCTTTTTTTTACAATCCCTTACTTTATATTTTGTATGCCTACAGCACCTGGTCTTCCTAGGTGGTCTTCCATCCAAGTGCTAACCAGGCCCGACCCTGCTTAGCTTCCGAGATCAGACGGGATCAGATTTGTTCAGGGTATCATGGCTAGAGACCAGTCTGGCTTATTTCACTTAGAATGATTATATCGAGGTCCATCCAGGTTGTCGCAAATGGCAGTATTGCATCTCTTTTATGGCTGAATAATAGACCATTGTATATATGTATCACAGGTTCAGTTTATTGCTGTGTGTGCTGAATGTTCATTGCTATCTTGTTATAGCAATTCTGTTCTTATTATTTAAGCTTATAATGCCCTATTCTTAGTAAGGGTTGCACTCCTCTGCTTCTATTTGCCTGACAGTCACTTTAATCCTAATTATGTATTTTTGATGTTGTTGTTATTTTGTTTTAGATGAGCTGACACCTTTCAGTATTTCCTGTAGTGAGGCCCCGTAGTGGAGAATTCCCCCAATTTTTGTATGTCTGAAAAGGTCTTAATTTCTTATTCATACCTAAAGGAGAGCTTAGCTGGATACATTATTCTAGGCTTGTAGTTCCTTTCACTTAGTATTTTAAATATTTGATTCCATCCTTTTCTGGCTTGTATGGTTTGCGCTGAGAGGTCTGATGATAATCTAATGGGTTTTCCTTTATAAGTTGCCATCTTCTTTTCTCTGGCTGCCCTGAGAATTCTGTCTTTGTTGTTAATTTTGATAACGTAAATACTATGTGTCTTGGTGAAGGCCTTTATGGGTTGAGATCATTGGGTGTTCTGTTGACCTCTTGAATTCCAAGCTCCAGCTCATTCCTTAAATTTGGGAAATTTTTCATCAACTATTTGTCTGAAGATGCTTTCTAGTCCTTGCTCCTTTTCCTCACCTTCCATAATGCCCATTATGCTTATGTTTCCTCTCCTGATGGGTCTCCAGCTAGGTCTTGTATTTCTCTTTCATTATTTTTCATTCTTTGGTTTCTCTCTTCTTTCTTTTGTTTTATTTATAGATTTCTGTCTTCGATATCACTGATCCTTTCCTCCATTTGGTCGACTCTATTTCCCAAGCTTGCTATTTCATTTTCAACTCTTTCAGTGTGTGTGTGTGTGTGTGTGTGTGTGTGTGTGTGTGTGTGTGTATGTTTATTTCCAGAAGATCTATTCTGTTCTTTTTGAGGGTTTCAATCTCCTTTCTAAAGAACTCATTCTGCTCATCTAGTTGTTGTATCAATACCTGCTGACGTGCTGGTGTGCAGTTTGGGTATTGGAAATTGGTGATATGACTCACTTTGGATCTCACTGAGTTTTTTAGAAGCACCATCCCGAATTCTCTGTCATTTAAGTTGCATATTTCTATGTCTGTAATCTTATTTTCTGGAGATTTTTTTCTTTCTTTCTGAGATGCCTTGTCGCCTTGATTGTTTATGGTGTTTAATGAACTATTTCTCTGCCTGGGCATTAATGGAAGTGTATTCTGTTGTTTTTCCAGAAAGAAGATTTATTATATAAAGGTATCTCTTTAGTCTGCTGCAAAGAAAAAACGCTTTTCTTTTGGTTCCAGTAGGTGGCTTCTAAGTCTCTTGGATCCCTGCTTTATATAAAGCCTAAATGTCTTTTAATTTTTTTGTAGATATTTAATCACACTTGCTACTCTCAGTTTCAGTTCCTGTCAGTTTAGCAACAGTCTTGGCAGTGTTTACTCAGATTCCCCAGGGACTCCACGGTGATCGGTACCGGGGAGGGGCCCTTTGGGTTGGGGGTTGAGACCTGCGGCTCTGCCTCGGTTTTGCAACTGGGCTGGTACAAATCAGCTGTTGTTTCTCTGTAGTCCTGTCCCACTTTTCTGTTTTCTGCCCTGATGACTAGGCCCAGCTGCTGGCTGCTGTAAGTTCTGGCACTTCCAGGCAGGCTGATCAGGAATGTCATCGCATCTTCTCCCCTCCCCCTCCTCCTGTAGGGAGCTCCAGAGGCTGTAAAAGGTAGCTTCAATCTCGGCAGCATTTGCTCACATTCCCTTGGATTCTGCGGTATTCAGTCTCGGAGGGTATGGGGCGAGGGACTCTCTGGTTTGGGGGTTGGGGACTGCGCCTCAGCCTTGGTTTTGCAACCAGGGCCTGTAATAATCAACTGTTGTTTCTCTGTGGTCCCGTTCCACTTCTCTACTTTCTGTCCTGGTGACTGGGCCCTGTTGCCAGCTGCTAGAAGTTCTGGCACTTCAGGCAGGCTGATCAGGGAAGTCGCCATACCTTCACCCCTCCCCCTCCTTTTTCAAGGAGCTCCAGAGACTGCAAGAGGCAGCTTCTTTATTTCACCCAGTCCACCACCCGACACCCGGGGTTCTGACCTGTGGTAGCTCTTATGCACAGATCCCACGCTCAGACGTGCTGGTGTGCAGTTTGGGTGGGGTTTTTTTTTTTTTTTTTTTTTTTTGAGTTTTAGATGTTCAGCTTACTGTTGTTTCAAGAGGAGAGATCTGAGGATGTATCTCACTCCACCATGTTTCCCGAGATTTTGTATTGTAATTGTTGGTTCACTCTTGTGTTCTTCCCACTATAGCTTTTTTAGGGAAGAGATCTTGCTCATTTCATTGTTGCATCATTCCAACATAGTATGTGCTAAATTTATAATTGTTTTATTAAAATAGGATTATATTTATAATTGCTTTATTAAAATTGCAGATTCTGAGTCATAGGTCTCCTTAGCAACAATTTCCCTGCTCCACTTGTCTGTGTATTTCTGTCTCACAGGCTTTTTCTCCCTTTATTAATAAGTGACAAGAAAAAAAATGACAAAAGGTAAATTTTGTTTCGTCACTTGTTTCAAATGCTTGATGTAGGCATGCCTGCCATAGGTCAAAAACTACAGAGCTGAGACTGGAGAGAACAGCATGGCAATAGCTAGAAGCCTTAGCAGAGGTGGATTACTGATGCTATAAAACCAAAATATAGAGATTTGGCCTGTAAGCCCAGCAGGCCCAAGTGTCAAGCAGAAGCTGCCTTCATCGGCAGCCATTGTAACACATCATAAATAAGCAATGTCACATAAGAACCACATTAGCAATCTCCAAGACTCATTTCTTCCTTAATGGCAGAAATTCCTGTGGTGAGAACAGGGGTAATTTTCAAATCAGGTGTGGTGGTGACACAGCAAGAAAGTGTATGCATAATACATGTCCCATGCAGATTTCTGGAGGCTTCTAATACTTGAGGTATCTCACCCAAAGAACTGCATAGAATTGACAGATATTTATCTTCTCACACATATCAGTAAGTGGTAATAGATGCCTCAATAGGAGAGAACCAAAGAGATAACTGGATTTTTGAGTCAAAAGAATACTTAGAGATCATTTGACCCAACAGCTTATTTTATGATAAGATGTAGAATCTGATGTTCATAGTGCTAAAGCCATTGGCCCAAAAGTGTGCAGGTGTTAAAGGATTTCAAATCCATGAATACCTCTAAGGAGCCTCCACTGGGAACTCATAATTTTAGTAGAATTATCAATATTCAGGATTTATGTCTACTTACCTCAGAAAGCGATTACTGTGTTTTACATCAATTTGCAGTTGACAATACATTTGCAGTGTCTTTAGTAATTTATTTTGTATTCTGGGTGAAAACTAACAGAGTCTTCTAATGCTTCGTTGTTCACTCTCATCACCTTTCATTATATCTGACACACTGCTCTAAACACAGTGGCTGTTGAGAAATGCTGTTGCCTTCTGACTAAGAAAGACTAGAACTTTCAAGCATAAGAAAGCAAAAATTCTAAATCTTACCATTCTAGGTGGTTTTCCACAAATGCAGACATGGGGCTGATCTGCACTGTGTAAGTATCATTTGCAGAGTACTCAAAGAGTCCATAATAAGGGTTGAAGAGCTCCTGAGACAAAAGGAAGAAGAACTCTCGCGAAGGACCACTGTAGTCCAGGCTGCAAAAGAAGCAGAGGCCAGGAAACTCATTACAAACAAGAAGTAGGGGTCTTATCTCTAACTAGGTGCTAGTATGCTCTGTCAGAGTCAGTGCTGGGGAAGAGAGAGTAGCCCTGGCTCTTTAGAGTGGATCCCAATGGCAGTATCAATTTGCTCTAGAAGATGAGGATGCTGTAATAGCTTTGGGGATCTTCGTACTCAGAAGTGCATGAATGAATTTGTATGGCAATGTTTCTTAACTTTTCTGATCATATAGCAACTACTGGATAAAACATACAGCTGGCTTATTAAAAAAAAAGAACTTTTTTGGAAGAGGCACAAGAGAATTTCCCATGACACTGTGTGCATGTATGCATGTGTGCATGTGTGTGAATTGAAAAGCTTCCAAATTTATGCTGATATGCCCTTCTACGTGGGCTTGCCTTCCATGGTTGAGATGGGTTTTTATGAAATCAATGAAATTATATGAAAAATTTGGTATATAGTTGTATATGCGCACTTTAGGATGAAGAGTTTTGGGGTTTATTTTTATTATTATTATTATTATTTTTTAATCAAATTCTCAGAAGTATGCACCACCTGAAAAAGTAAAGATCCAGTAGCTTAGGGCTATATTTTTGGCTTATACTTTGACCATATACTTCAGACTCTAGTACCTGTCAATATTAGGCTTTTAAAGAATATGAAACCTAAAGCTTGGCAATACCTGGAGAGAGAAAGACCTCCTGGGAGGACATGATCAGAATCACCTTGGGGCAAAGGCTTAGAGACATCTTGCTTATTCTTAAGAAAAATCACCCCAAATCCAAGGGTCTAGTCTACCCAAATTGAGGTATCTGTATAAAACTACTGATGTTCACCCTTCCTCTCCAACGAAGGTGACATAGAGCTTGTTTCGCTGGAGCTCTTTCCGGGAATAGGCCATCACTTGATTGAAGGTTCCCTCCAACAAGTGGTCCCGACGAATGATAAGCCTGGGAAGGAGAAGAAGCCATGTGGGTAGTGAGTAATGACTCAAAGCTCTGATGTTGGAGAGTGTTCTAGGTGCGTGGTTTAGTCTCACTCTCCAGCCTCTCCAAGGAGGTACAGATTCCATCAGTTGATCAATGGACTTTTTAAACACTCTTTTCAAATTATTGGGAACACAATGTGTACACTTTTATAATTGGATACATTCCGTCCTATTAGACTACGTTTTGGATTTTTGGAATTAATTTAAGAAAAAACAGAATCTCTTCAGTTGAATTCCTAAGTTCAGGCTCAGTTTTTCAAGATGAAAATAATAAATTCGGAAGGAAAAAACAAACAACTTTTTACTTATACTCCAATTACAAAGTTACGAAGAGTCCATGAATTTGACTAATGAATTAAATTTGCACCAAGAATAAGCGAAGAGAAATATAAGATTTTTTTATTTAGTTCAAGATTCTTTGTTTTCTGAAAAAGTCTACTATTATCTTTACATATGCCTTTTTCTGCAATCTACTGTTCTTTCTCTCTCTTCTACTCTTCTCTTCCCTTCTCTTTATGCCTCCCTTCCAATTCCTTAACTTCCTTTCTTCTTTCTTCCCAACTTACTAACATTTTTTCTTTCGCTTTTCTATGAACAAAACTGCTACCACACCAAGGTATCCAATATCCAAAACAAATATTACAAAGGTATATAGGAGAAAATGATAGAAAAAGCTACCATCTGAATTCTGTTCCAAGTACTGGAGCACTCACTTAATTTTCCCTGGACCCTGACCAAATCCTTTGGCTTCCAATTTTCGGTAGAAATTGCGGAGCTTGGCCTCAAAATCTCTTCGGTAGGGTGAAGGGGCTCTTGCACTGGCTCTCTGTAAACCTGATGAGAGAAGAACATGGGCTGAAGGTCAAGAGCAAATACACAGAGCAACAGCAGAGGAAAGTCTGACCAGAGGCATATTCCTGTGACTTCATATTTTTCTTCCCCAAGAAGTTTCCCTTAATTTCCATCACTCTCTCAGTTACTTTTATAATAAATATAAATAATACAATAAAGAAAATATTTATTGAATTCTGATGACAATAAATATTTATGTT
Organism: Pteropus vampyrus; assembly: GCF_000151845.1. Lineage (NCBI taxonomy): Eukaryota > Metazoa > Chordata > Mammalia > Chiroptera > Pteropodidae > Pteropus > Pteropus vampyrus. The sequence goes on along the minus strand of NW_011888989.1, from coordinate 476,457 downwards.
TTCCACTCCATTTCAAGTTGTATTTCTCATCAAAATACTTTAATAAGCATATTTTCTGGCTAAATAGTACTTAAATAATCTATAACAATGTAAACAATGCTAGACTAAATTTTTCTTGTAAGTCAGTATATTATAAGAAATGACTGTAACTTTAATGAGGCAACTAGCACTAATATATGTATATGTTGTACTTCTCTAAGTGTATTGATATTGATGCTAAAATAAACATACCTGTCTACTAGGGCTCAGAGCACTTAGGACTTTATATTAGATTACCTTGCATCATATAAACAAAATTAAATAATAATAATAATGATAATAATAATTTCCTTGACTCTACTAGAAGAGAGTTTTTCTATCACCCAGAGGGCTTTATAAATGCTTTATTATCTTTATACACCTTTTAATGAAAAAAAACAGAATGGAAGAAATAACATTCTTCCCCAAGGTTTGTTCCTTTATTAATTACTATATTTAAGGTATTGAATTTATAATCTAGAGAAGATTGATACCAAAAACTCATAGAAATTAGAATATAATTGCAATTTGAAGTGATTGCTACCCATGAAGAAAAGGAATTCAGTTCTCTGAGATTACAGAACACTTTGGCCATGTGCAGGATGCCTTCCATGGGGAAGATATGAAGCATAAGTAAGCATAAATGAGACTGAATAAGTCAGAAGGGGCTTCCATTTAGTGAAGAGAAGAAATAAGTTGGGAGAAAAAAGCCAATATAGGTAGAGAATCAGCATGTGTAAAGGTATTGCAGCAGAATGGAAAGTAGTGTTCCAGTTTACCTGAAGTACATGTATAAGAACCACACACAGTGTTGTTAAACTAAACTTGAGAAGTGAGCAAGAGGCAGATCAAACAGGGTAAAGTATGCTGTGTTAAGAAAGTTTGTTTAATGCTAAGCACAATAGAAAGCCATTGCATAGTGACTGACATAATATGACTTGAGTTATAAAAATGTCATTCTTAGACTTCAGGTCATGATGGCAGAGTATATAAATGCTGTGCTTGCCTCCTCTCATGACCATATCAAAATTACAACTAAACTATGGAACAATTATCTTAGAGAAATCAACTTAAGTCTAGGTGAACAGATGTCCTACAACAAAGCCATACAGAATAAGCCATCTCAAGACTGGTAGGGGGGCAGAAATGCAGAAGGGGCTTGTCTCACACCACGTGTGGCAATTAAACATTGGGAGGGATATCTTGGTTGTGGAGGTTCCCTCAGAGGAGCAAGGGGTCCCAGGTCCACACCAGGCTCCTTAGCCCAAGATTCCAATGACAGGAAGAGAAGTATCCACACGTTTTGCTGTGAAAAACAGTGGAGATTGTGGCTGAGTGAGATGGAGGATGGCTGGAGTACCAAGCATATTTTTAAAATGCCAGTTCATGGATTTACTAGCTAATGGAATCGCTCACTCTGCTCTTCCTTGCTGGGGCAACAGCTCAAAAGGTGCCAGGGACATAAGGGGAGGAAATGGCTTCAGAGTGAGTACTGGAGGGGTAGCTTTATCCTAGACAGAAGAGCTGGCAGAATCCATTGTTTCTTTTTTTCTTTTACATTTGTTTACTTTTAAGCAAATTTTAATTTTTTAAAAATTTTAGTTGACAAACAATATTATATTAGTTTCAGGAGATACAACATAATGATTAGACGTTTATATAGCTAACAAAGTGATCACATTGATAAATCTAGTACCCAACTGACACTGTACATAGTTATTGCAATAGTATTGACTATATTCTCTATGCTGTACTTCACATCCTCACGACTATTTTGTAACTACCAATTTGTACTTCTTAATCTCTTCCCCCTTTGCACTCATCTCCAACCTCGCTCCCATTGGCAACCATCAAAATGTTTTCTGTATCTATGAATTCGTTCTGCTTTGTTCATTTGTTTCTTTTGTTCCTTAGGTTATAAATTTAAGTGAAATCATATGGCATTTGACCTTCTCTGTCTGACTTACTTCACTCAGCACAAGACCCTCTAGGTTCATCCATGTTGTTTCAGATGGCAAGATTTCATTCCTTTTTATGGCTGAGTAACGTTCCACTGTATATGTGTATCACCTCTTCATTATCCATTCATTTATTGATGGGCTCTTAGGTTACCTCCATATCTTGGCTATTGTAAATATGCTGCAATGAATATGTGAATTAACATGTCTCTTCAAAGTAGTATTTGGGTTTCTTCGGATAAATACCCAAAAGTGAGATTGCTGGGTCTTTTTTTGTCACTTGATATAGCCTCTGTTTTAAAATCTATTTTGTCTGGCATAAATATTGCTACCCCATCTTCTTTTTTCATTTGTTTCCATTTTTACGAGACATTTTCTTCCACACATTTACTCTCAGTCTGTGTGTATGTTTCAATTTAAAGTGAGTCTTGTAGGCAGAATCCAGTATTTCTTCTTTGAGCTCTCCCCATTCTCAGCATGCAGTCTCCATAAACCTGGCTAACACAGGTTGCCCTGCCCTAGTGATTCCCTGAGACCACACTCCACCCAACTTGTGGGCCCACTTCAGCTGCTTCCAGTGGCTTTTCAAGAAAAATGGCATGTCTTGGCTCATGCTGTGAACTTTCCTAACATCTCTCAAAGGTTCACAAAACCCAGACAAGCAGCCTCTGGTCTTGGTGTGCCCTGTACCTCTTGCCAAGCATGCTTGGTGGCTCATGCTAGGTGGTCATGGGAAAGGCACAGGCTATGGCTGAACTTGGCCTGTGGCAGGCACCTCCCAAAAGGCCCTGGGGCTGGCATGCCCAAGGGCCAGCTTCAGACCAAACTGGAGCACCACCCAGGGCCCCATACAAAGACAACACATCCAGAGGACAGACTGGGCAGGTACCAGAGACCTGCTAAAGTGAATTCTGCTCTGCAAGGTCAGCCCCTGCACAACAGATCCTCCACTGTAGTCACCGGCCAGTCCATAAAACTAATCAGCCCGAGGTTCAACCCCTCCCATTGACATGCAAACAGCAATCAAGACTCAACTACCAAAAGAGGGCATACAAAACCCATACAAGAGACATACCTGGAACACCCAGCTCAGGTGACCAGAGTTACTGTGCCGCTGGGGTCCACAGAAACCTACTACATGAAGCCACTTGATTACGACTGGGAGACATAGGAGCCTTACCTAATACACAAAAACAAACACAGGGAGACAGCCAAAATGGGGAGACAGAGAAAGATGTCCCAAATAAAAGAGAAGAACAAAGCTCCAGAAAAAGAAATAGACAAAATGGAGACAAATGATATACCACATGCAGACTTCAAAACACTGGTTATAACACTGGTTATAAGGATGCTCAATGAACTGAGAGGAAAAGCAGATGAACTCAGTGGGAACTTAAACAAAGAGATAGAAAACATAAAAAGAATCAGTCAAAAGTAAAGAATAAAATAACCGACATGAAGAATACATTATAAGGAATCAAGAGTAGATTAGATGAAGTAGAGAATGGAATCAGAGATTTACAAGATAAGGTAGCAGAAAACATCTTATCAGAATGGCAGCAAGGAAAAAGGATTTAAAAAAATGAGAATAGTTTAAGGGGCCTGTGGGACAACATCAAACATACCAATATTTACATCATTGGGTGACCAGAAGGAGAAGAGAAAGAACAAGGAATTGAAAATCTATTTGAAAAAATGTGACAGAAACTTCTCTAATCTGGTGAAGGAAAAATATATTAAGTACAAGAAGCCCAGAGAGTCCCAAACATGATGAACTCAAAGAGGCCCATACCAAGACACATTATAAATAAAATGGCAAAACTTAATGACAAAGTGAGAATCCTAAAAGCAGCAAAAGAAAGGCAGCTAGTCACTTACAAACATACTCCATTAAGACTTTAATCTAATTTCTTGACAGAAATTTTGCAGGCCAGAGGGATTGGCATGAACACCTACAACCAAGACTACTCTAACCAGCAAAGCTATCATTTAGAATCGAAGGGCAGATAAAAAAGCTTCCAAAACAAGAAAAAGCTAAAGGAGTTTATCAATACCAAACTAGTATTACAAAATATGTTAAAGAAACTTCTTTACAAAGAAGAAATAAGATAAAAATATGAATAATAAAATGGCAATAAGTATATATCTGTCAACAATTATTTCAAATTTAAATGGATTAAATGCTCCAATCAAAAGATAGGTGGCTAAAAGGAAAATAAAATGAGACCTTTACATATGCTGCCTACTAGAGACTCATTTCAGATCAAAAGACACATACAGACTGAAAGTAAAGGAATGGAAAAATATATTTCATGAAAACGAAAATGAACAACAAAAAAAGAGAAGGTGGGGTAGCAATATTTACACTAGACAAAAATAAACTTTAAAACAGAGGCTATATCAAGTGACAAAAAAAGACCCAGCAATCTCACTTTTGAGTATTTATCCGAAGAAACCCAAAATACTACTTTGAAGAGACATGTTAATTCACATATTCATTGCAGCATATTTACAATAGCCAAGATATGGAGGTAACCTAAGTGCCCATTAATAAGTCAATGGATAATGAAGAGGTGGTATATATATACAGTGGAACGTTACTCAGCCATAAAAAGGAATGAAATCTTGCCATCTGAAACAACATGGATGAACCTAGAGGGTCTTGTGCTGAGTGAAGTAAGTCAGACAGAGAAGGTCAAATGCCATATGATTTCACTTAAATTTATAACCTAAGGAACAAAAGAAACAAATGAACAAAGCAGAACGAATTCATAGATACAGAAAACATTTTAATGGTTGCCAATGGGAGCGGGGTTGGGGATGAGTGCAAAGGGGGAAGGGATTAAGAAGTACAAATTGGTAGTTACAAAATAATCATGAGGACGTGAAGTATAGCATAGAGAATATAGTTAAGTTTACCACCCCCAAAAAATGTGGTAGAATTTTACTTTGAATGCAAAAGGTCTAGGTAAGATGAGATATAATTAATTTATAATTAATAATCTGCCCTGTTAGGTGAATTTGCCCAAGAATGTATGGCTACAGATGAAGAGAAACCAGATAGTAAGGTTTATCTAGGGGTAGAGTTATGCTAGAATATGCAAATAAAATGCAGAAGATCAAGGAAATTTAGAGCATTGGCAATGACGTTACTGAAATGATGAAACATAGAATCTATGCTGGATAAGGGAAAGACAGAAAGGAAAGGAGAGCCATCCATGAACTTAAGGTCCTGATAAGAGCAAAAGATTGTATAAGGAAAGTAGTTGAATAAACATTTTGGTTGGAAAGCAGGATACTCAGGTCAGTAATTTAGAAATAATAACAAGAGCAAGAAGATGGCTGCAGAAACAAGTGGTTGAGGTAGAGGAAGAGAAGGTCACTGAAGACAAGGAGCTCTAGGAGCTAGGAAGCTAGTAAACCAAATGGGGTCTTTGTGGATATTGAAGTCATTCAGGATGATAGAAAGACTTGGGAAGGAGAGGGAGACATGATACGGGTGCCACAGTCTTTGAGAATGAGAAAAAGTTGGTAGATGGCAGTAAATAGGAGGGAAATTACAGCTGAGTGGTATAAGCAAGGAAGCATAGAGGACAACAGCCTTACCTTCGGGCCCTGCAGCACCTAAGGTGTGAGGGAACCAGTAGCCACCACTTGAAAAGAAATGTCTTTGGTGAAATGCCAGGTTTCAGAATAAAGTTTGAACTAAGATACGAGTATATAGGTGCAAGTATAATTTTATGTCTAGTAGATTACAGTATATTTTATATGACTTTTACTACCACTGGTACTACCACTATCCCCATGGTCATCATTGTGCATTTTACAAAGTACTTTAGCATAAATGTCTATGATTCATTATCTCTGTAGCATCTAGGTAAATTTCATAAAGGTCTGGAAAATGGGAATTGTGAAATTTAATATCACTATATTTGGATTGCATATTATATTTGGATTTTGATCCCATGGCTAAAGCTAGGAAAATAAAAAGTTAAGCACTTTGACAAATAAACTGGATGAGTTATTGGATGAATGGCATCAGTAATATCTCTGTCAGTAAAGCTAATAACTTTTTACAAAAGTTATCCAAGTAATTCTCATTGAGCAAATAACTCTTTACTGTCTCTTATTTTTCTATTTTCAACATGATATCATTCACATATAGTGATGTTAAAATTATACACTGTTGCCAAAGATTTGGACCAAAGTGTAGACAGATTATAAGGCTGGGACAGTCTCTACAATAAAATGGCAGATCATCATGCAGACCAACAGCTTTCCCAAATGGAAGGCTTGGCTCTCCAAAAGTAAGTCACCCTCTGCGCACTGGAAATGATTGTCCTAATGCTGTCTCTGACAAAGCTCCTGGTTCCCTTTTTCCTAGGCCATAGCATCTCAGTTACGTTGTATTTCACAGGCAGCATGTATTGGGCATTTCCTTAACAATGCCATTGGTACACTTGTTAGGAGGAAGTAACAAGGAGATACTGACTTAAAAACAGAGTTTGACAATTAACAAAACTACCTATAAGAGACAGTTCTGAATGACACAATTTGGAGGGACAAAACTAAAAGATAATCTAGTTTTACAGACTTATGGCAGTACTGAGCCATACTGAGATACTCCTTCTAAGGGACAGAGCATATTTCTAAATTCTATTTTTCTTCTGAATTCTCCCACTGACTTCAGAAGCCAAACTTGGATTCTGACTCCTGAAGCTGTGAAATAACTTTCAAACTAACTTCCTTTACTTTTAAAGTTATAAAAAATGGGATTACCACAGAGACCTACGACAATGTGATAATGCAAACCAAACAAATGGGGGGAAAGTCTACAATATCTGGATCTTGTTTGAGGGTATAGATTTGACTTAAATTAATTATCTTGATGAACCCAGGAAATAGTGTTTTTCTTTTTCATTAAACACTTCAATAATATATTTCCTCATTTGCAATAGAAAATACCTACAAAAATTTATGTATCATGAGTAAATTCATTCTAACACATAAGGAAAACTTCAGGAGAATCATTTCACATGATATAAGAAAACTCTTTGGCAACTTCCTGGGGACATAATGGTGGTACCTAGTAACCATATAACCTAGTAACTCCTTACAACTTAATAAAAGTTGGCAAACTTGGTTTCTAATAACATTCTGAGTCATAAGGACAAATGTTTCAGAAAGGGCTCTTCTCTTTTAAGTACTCGTATAATGCATTTGAACTGCAACAGCAATTTAGTGCAGGGGTCTTGCAGACCTTTCTGCAAAGGGCCAAATAATAAATATTTTAGGCTTTTGGGGCCATTTGGTCTCTGTCACTACTACTAAACTCTACTACTGTAGTATAAAAGTTGCAATAGAAAATACCTAAATAAACAAGTATGGCTGGGTTTCAATAAAATTTTATTTATAGACACTGTACTTTGAATTTCATATAATTTACACATCATAAAATACTTGTTTTGTAAAAAATAAATTAAACTATTTAAAAATGTAAAGTGCATTCTAGCCTTGGAGTGTTACAAAAACAGGTGGCAATTTGTCAACACACAATTTAGACTGTGCATTCCATTAGAAAATTGAGAGGAGGCAGGGAGAGAGGACAAGCATAAAACTGTCCTTCTTACACTTTCATCTGGTCGAAACACAGATGATCACTTACAGGAGATAGACTGTCAGGTACTCAAATTACCTGGGGAGTTCTGAGGTGAAGAACAGGGAGAACAGCGGGGAGAGAAGCTATACCCAGGGTGAAAGGCAGCCTGCAAGGGGATGTAGGACATAATCTCTTCTTCGAAGAGACTGCAAAAAAAAAAAAAAAAAAGTTAGTCCTCTGTCTATGAGAGAGTGTTCATGAATTGAGGTAATAGTGGTTACACTTGTCACAAAACACCAAAGCTAGGCACATTGCAGAATGCAAATTCTGTATTATTTTAAACCATAATTAATTCTACAACAAAGTCTTCATCAAGTACTATATATAGCTTTTATTACCTAAATTGTAAATATAAAGGCAATGGATAGCAGGTACAAGAATGGGGACCCTACTTTAGTCACAGCTGCTAGAAACCTCTAGACCAAATGATGAGTGTTTCAGCATGGGCTGTAGTAGAGGAGAACTGTCTGGGGTGGCTTTTCCAGCATTGCTTCAGGCTTAGCCCCTTACCTCAGCAAAATAACTAGATCTGCATCACAGGACAACTTTTCAAGCCCATGATTACCCTCAGTCCGAATGTGATGGATTTTCTCCCTAGGATAATGTGGGAAAGAAATAAGAGTTACACATCAACATATAAGATATAGAATGAATCCTTTTCTGATTCCTTTTTTCTCTTCCAATGTGGCTGAACAGTAATGTCTTAGTGTCCAATGTATTTTGTGGTATTTTAAGTTCATGCTGCATATTCTGATGATGCTCTACAAGGGATCACCTCTCCTCAGACTCACATAGAAACAGAAGCTAAGGAACACAACAAAGGTAGGTTATAAAACTGTCCTTCTTATGCTTTCATCTAGTAGAAACACAGATGGCCACTTACAGGAGATAGACTGAATAGTTATGACAGTCAGGAGTGGAGCTGGGTAAGGAAAGCTGCTGAAGGGTTGTCGTGGGCTCCTGACATCTTGGAAGCCAGAGAAAGAGAGTAAGGGATCATCTCTTGAGAAACCTTAGGTCTGATGAAAAATATATAAGGGCATGCTGGGCTTAAAGAGAGTCTGGCTTCCAGAACGCATGAGTCTCCCAGGTTGGTCTGAGCACAGGCATCAATTTCTCTCTGTTTGATTATATTTCATGCATCTGATATTTTTTCATAACCTCCATTTCCAACCTGGCAAATTATTCCAATAAGTCTATGGATAAATATCATTTATTTTGATCAAATTAACCTTGCAATTGACATCTCTGACATTCAAATATTTGAATATTACAAATTCCATAGCCAATAATCATTTCATTGTATGCATGCTTAAAAGATATTATTTTTTCTTTCTCGAAGTGAAGGAGCAAAAATCTGAGAAGACTTAGGGACTGATTTTTTTTAAAAAAAATATTTAACTTTTTCTTTCTTTTGCTTGTTGGAATCCTAACTCCCAATGAGTTGGTATTAGGAGTTGGAGCCTTTAGGATGTGATTAGGTCATGAAAGTAGAAACCTCATGAATGAGATTAGTGTCCTTATAAAAGACATTCTAGAGAGCTCTATAGTCAGTCCTTTTTGCCATGTGAGGGTATGAGAAGTCTGTAACTTGGAAGAAGACTCTCACTCTATGATAGAACCCTAATCTTGGCCTTCCAGTCTCCAGACTGTAAGCTCTTTATAAGCCACTCAGTCTGTGGTATTTTGTAATAGCAGCCCAAATGGACTAAGACAGATACTATCCACTGATCTGCAGAAGCTCCACACCTGGCTATCATTCCTCTCAGATCCTCACCCTCATGTTCAAGCTGTCATTAGCTTCTATTGTTTTCGTATTCATAATATCGCCACAAGCAGCTCTCTCTCCTCCATCCATGCTCTACCATCATCCACATGACCATCATCTCTCAAATAAATTAATATCATAGTCTCCTGCATAGTACCTCTGCTCTGTCTTTTTTTTGTTCAGGCTTTATTGAAATATAATGGACAGTTAGTTGCTCGTATTTACATTGTACAATTAAATGAGTTCCTTTTCAATTATAGTTGGCATAAAATTATATACCAGTTTTAGTCATACAGGATAGTGATCAAATATTGACATAACTGACAAAGCGATCACTCCACTAAATCTAGTACATCTCTTCCCCTTTACGTATTTATTACATTATTAACCATCTTACCCATGCTATGCTCTACATCTCTAAGTCTATTCTGTAACTATTCATTTATAATCCATTTATTAATCCCTTTGCCTTTTTTCCGCCATCCCCCACAACCCCTTTCCCATCTAATAGCCATTAAAATATTCTCTGTATCTATGAGTTTATTTCTGTTTTTGTTGCTGTTGTTGTTTATTTTGTTCTTTGGATTCCACAAGTACATGAAATCATGTGATATTTGTCTTTCTCTATCTGACCCATTTCATTCAGCACAATACCCTCTAGGTTGATTAAGGTAATATCTTTTTCCATCCTCTTCCTTTTAGTCTGTGTGTGTCTTTTAATCTGAAGTGAGTCTCTTGTAGACAGCATATGTAGGGTTCTTGTTTTCTTATCCATTCAGATACCCTGTCTTTTGCTTGAAGCACTTCTTTTCCATTTGAGGTACTTGTTGATAGGAATGTAGTTATTACCATTCTTTATTCTTGTTTTTGATACATGTTTTACCTTCTTAAAGAAGTCCCTCCAACATTTCCCGTAATACTAGCTTGGTCTTGATAAATTCCTTTCGCTTATTTTTGTCTAGGAAGATCTTCATCTGTCCTTCGACTCTAAATGACAGCTGTGGTTGTAGATCCTGGCTTTTCATCACGTTCAATATTTTGTGCCAAGCCCTTCTTTTGAGAAATCAGCTGTCAGTCTTATGGGGGTGCCCTTGTTGGTAACTAACTGCTTTTCTCTTGCTGCTTTTAAGATTCTCTCTTTGTATTTAATCCTTGGCATTTTAATTATAATGTATCTTGTTGTGGGCCTATTTGGATTCATCTTTTTTGGAACTCTGAGCTTCTTTAGGTTGTATATTTGTTTCCTTCACCAGATTAGGAAAGTTTTTCATCATTAAGTCTTCAAATAGCTTTTCAACTTCTTGTTTTCCTACAGGTATCCCTATGATACAGATATTTTTACATTTAATTGTGTTCCATAGGCTCCTTAAATTATTATTATAGTCTTGGCTTCTTTTTTCTTGCCATTCTGATTGAGTGTCCTCAGCTTCCCCATTTTCTATATTGGTGGTTTGATCCACTTCTTTATCCACTCTGTTTATTCCCTCTAATATACTCTTCATGTTAGATAATCTGTTCTTAATTTTTGACTGGTTCTCTTTTTATAATTTCCATTTCCATTTTTATGGGTTTTTTTTTAATCTCTTTGTCAGAGTTCTCACTGAATTCATCTACATTTCCCCTAAATTCATTGAGGATCTTTATAACCAGTGTTTTGAACTCTGCATCTGTTAGATTGCTTAACTCCATTATTCCTGGATCTCTCTTCTGTTCTCTCATATGGTTTCTGCTTTTTTGTCTTCTCATTTTGGCTGCCTTTCTGTGTCTGTTTCTATGTACTTACCAGAGCTCCTAAGTCTCCCGGTCTTATTAGTGCAGCTTTGTGTAGTAGGTGTCTAGTGGCACAGTCCTGAGAGGGGTTCGGCTGCAGGCCAAGTTTAGCCTCACCCTATGACCCTCTGAAGACACCTATCAAGATTCAGCAAGCAATCCTCAGATGCTGTGCTTATAGTTTCCACAAGAAACAACACCAGAAACAAGCCAGCTACCACCAGTGTGAGCCTTGGCGTTGCTCAGTAAGGAGCACCAGACTCGCAGGCTCCATCTTTTCCCTCTATGTGTGATTTCCTTATGACTCACTATTGTCTGCTGAAAACAGTTTCAGAGAACTCATCTTCTACCCTCTCATCCACCAACTGGCTTTGTGGACCCAAGACAGTGGATCCATGGCTCCATGAGAATAGCAATGGCTGAATGGTGATCACTGTCCTCACTTGAGGACTGTAGAAGAAGCAGTAAATTCTTCCTCTAGACAGGATCATGGGGAGAGGTACTTCTTTTTTTAACTCTTGAGCCTTTAAAATTGAGCTGCCTCGCACTCACATCACATCCAGGAACAGGCAGAGATGACCTAAATAGAGGAGCCATTCCAGAAAGGGTAAAGGTAGAAGAGGACACAGCCTACTTGGTGAAAGTGGAAGATACCATAAGAAAAAAAAAAAAAAAAAACACCTAGCACAGGATAAAGAGTTAGGTTAAGGCAAGACTTTGGAGCGCATAGTAGTTATGCTTAGAATTTTTAACTTTATTCTGTATACAATGGAAATCATGGAAGATTTTTTTGAAGAGCTGGAGTTATGCAATTTAATCTGTGCTATAAGAAGATAATTCTGGTTATAGTAGGGTGATAAGAGATTTCTTTTAAGAGACCCATGCAAAGTCCGGAAGAGAAATAAAGAGGATCCAAATATTGGCCATGATAGAGAGAAGAGAATAAAAAGGGATGGAAAAGAAAAAGTGAGAAGATAAATATTTAGATGTGGGGATGAAGAAAACAGAAGGAATTGAGATTATAACAGGCAGTTTGGAGGATCTTGGTTCTAATTTATACAGGTAAAAACACAGATTTTAAAAAAAGATATCAACAAGGGAGTGTTGGAGAGGAAAGAATAGTAAATGATATATTAGCAGGATTAATAAGGATTTGGATAACAAAGAGGCTATTTTCAAACACTGGTGATTAATTGAGGAAGTCATATAAAGTAGAGTTTTATAGTTGTCAGACAGATTTAGAAGACCATCAAATAGGAGGCGATTTCATTCTTGTCCACCTTGCCTTTTCTTTTATATATATAGCCATTAAAGCATCTCAATACGCCCACAATGTGACCCTATTTTAGTGATGAGGAAATTAAGTATAGAGGATTTTATAACATGCCTTGATTGTTAGTTCCTATTTGAGCAAGAATTCAAACTTCAAGGGGACATCTATGCAGCACCAGCTTTTGAAATTCTGGGTAGTAAACTGAAGAAGAAAGATATTTGAATATCTTGATGAGAAAGTGGAATTTAAGTTCAGAGAATATTTTCTCTTTTAACCTCTTTGGGTGGCTATCCCTTCCAAATGAAGTGATTCAGAGTTTCAGAGACTTTTGTTCAAAAATGACCATATAGACAATAGAATTTAAGTAGTTAGAATATATATGCTACTTTTTGTTTGCTTGTTTGTTTATATTTGAATATGGTCATCTAATATCTAGTTTACCATTAAACAATTATATTTCAAAAATAGAAATTTATATGATGCTTTACATAAATAACTTATTTAAAACTATTTTGCTCCTTTTCTGTGCTTCCCTCCAAATTAATGGGAATAATTTTAGCCTCATATGAATGATATGTAACCTGACAATACAACTATCTCTGATTATGACACTTCTGAGAAACTTAGAAGCCCCTGGCCCCTTCATTTTGAGGATTCAAATTATAATTTAAGTGCATAGATAAAATGCATCAGTAACTTCTGCCCATTTCTCTTCACAGAGGTATCCCACCTGTAAAAATAGATAGAGAGATATGGGGTTAGAAGGGTGAGGGATACTCGCCTACCTGAGTGCGTGGTTTCTCATCAAGCTTGGCTGACGCTCTTGTAGCATTTCAAAAATGTTTGGCTGGCGAAGAAATGCCACAATCTTGTCATTATATGCTGAAACAGACAGATGTGAAGAGTTGTGGTTGAGTCTGCAGTTCAGAGATAATTTCTCTGATGATTGGAAGGTGGCTGCTTTATACAAGAATTAATATAGAAGTTTGAAGAGTAGGTAATATACTCATCAAAAAATGTAAGATCTAGAGGATTTTTTCTTTCTGTGATATAATAGCATTATTATTTTTAAACAATCAGATCAAAAGTGAACTAGATCTAAGTTAATCATCTTAATATTCCAGGAACTTAACTGGGTGTTAACTCATTCCCACGTGAAGAGGTGAAAAATAAAGTAGATCTTCCATGAAAGGAGTTTCATTCTTCTCCTTTCAACTTCTCTTGGTCATTATGCCATAGTTACTTAGAACTCATAGTTTATGAGTTCAAAGAAATCATTTTCTGAGCACTTGAAACTTATGACCTGTGGCCACGGGTTGATTTCTCAGTAGTCATAATGGAACTATCCAAATCCATTTAGACTCTCACCTCATTTCCCTTAATACAAGTGACGTGTTTTAAAGAGAGGTAGCTGAGGTTAGAAACAAAGACTGTGTTGACATCCACATACACACAAGAGAAGAGAGGTCTAAATTAAAAACTGTAATTAACAGCAACAAAATACATCACTTCATTGAACTATGCTCCCCTGGATTCAGCTAACAAATCATTGAGTGGAATGAAGAAGAAGGGGGATGTGAGAATGGAAGAGTAGGAAGAAGGAAGGTATGAGAGAGGATAAAGTGAGGAGGAAGGGGAAAGGGAAAAGAGGCAAAAGGGAGGGGAGGATGGGAGCAAAGAGAAGGGGAGAAGACTATACCATAAAAGAAGAGAAAAAAAAAAACCCACAGAATTCTCAATATTAAAGGATTCACAATAAAAAAAAAAATTAAGTATTGGATATCCACGGGTTCAAAAAGCATGATACATACCTAGTGGCAATGGCTCATACAGATGCTGACTTCGAATAGCAGCTACTAGGCTGTGCCCTGGCTTGGCCAGTAGAGAGGCTCCTCTGTTTCTAGAGACTTCTGAAGCCTAATTTCAAAATAAAATTATTAGCATTGGAAATGTCACCAATTTTAGATGGTCTTTTAATGCCAATTTTTCAATATGAAGGGTAAAAGACTCTGACATCACCTAAGTTAAAAAACCAATAAAGAGTTGATCCTTGAGTGGTGCTAAATAACCAAGTTTTTAAAATATTACTGAGTGATTGATGTGCTCTATTATGGTTTTTTTATTATTAACTTTTTTATGGTGACATTGGTTAACGAAATCTATTAAGTTTCAGCTGTACATTTTAACAGTAAGGTATATATATATATATTTACACTGTGTGGTCACCCCCCACAGTTAGAGTTCTTTCTCTCACCACATATTTGATCCCCTTTAACCCATCTATTTCCCATCTCCCCTCAAATCCCTACCTTCTGGTAACCACTAGTCCATAGTCCATGTCCATGAGTCTCTGTTTGTATGTCCTGTTCATTTGTGGCTATTAGGTTTATATACCACATATAAGTGATATCATGTGATTTTGAAACTTTTCTGTTTGGCTTATTTCTCTTAATATGATTATTTCAAGGTCCATCCATGTTGTTGAAAATGGCAGTATTTCATCTCTTCTTATGGCTGAGTAATATTCCATAGTATATATGTACCACAACTTCTTTATCCAATCATCTATCATAGGACACTTCAGCTGCTTCCATGTCCTGGGCACTGTGAATAGTGCTGCTATGAACATCTGTGTGTCAATATTTTTCAGATATGGGTTTTCAAGTCTTTGGGGTAAATACCCAGTAGAGGGATTGCTGGATCATATGGTAGATCAAATGCTTAGTTTTTTGAAGACCCTTCATACTGTTTTCCATATTGGCCATACCAATTTTCAGTCCCTCCAGCAGTGTATGAGGGTTCTTTTTTCTCCGCATCCTCTCCAACATTTGTTATTACTTGTTCTGTTGATTATAGTTATTCTAACAGGTGTGAGATTGTACCTCATTGTGATTTTCATTTGCATTTCTGTAATAGCTAGCGATGTTGAGCTTCTTTTCAAATATGAGTTGGTCATTTGTATGTCATCTACAGAGAAGTTTCTGTTCAGGACCTCTGCCCATTTTTTGATTGGAACATTTATTTATTTGTTGTTATTGAGTTGTATGAGTTTTTTGTATATTTTGGATATTAGGCCCTTATCGGAGGTGTTGCTTGCAAATATATTTTCCCATTTGGATGGTTGTCTCTGTACCTTTTGAAGATCTCTTTTACTGAGTAGAAGCTTTTTAGTTTGATGTAGTCCCATTCATTTATTTTTGCTTTTACTTCCCTTGCCTTTGAGGTCAAATTCATAAAATCCTCTAAGTCCAAGGTCCTTCAATTTAGTTCCTATGTTTTTTTCTATGCATTTTATTGATTCTGGTCTTATATTCAGGTCCTTAATCAGTTTAGAGTTAATTTTGGTGTGTGGTGATTGACAACAGTCTAGTTTCATTCCTTTGCATGGGGTCTTCTAATTTTCCCAGCACCATCTAATGAAGAGGCTTTCCTTTCTCCATTGTATGTTTTTGGCTTTTCTGTTGAAAATTATTTGCCCGCATAAATATGGGTTTACTTCTGAACTCTCGATTCAGTTCCATTGGTCCATGTGTCTGTTTTGCTGCCAACACCATGCTGTTTTGATTACTGTCGCTTTGTAGAATAATTTGAAGTCAGGCAGAGTGATGCTTCCAGCCTCATTCTTTCTTCTCAGTATGGCTTAGGCAGCTTGGAGTCTTTTGTGTTTCCATACCAATCTGATGATTTTTTGTTCCTTTTCTTTAAAAAATGCTGATGGGATTTTGGTGGGGATTGCATTAAATCTGTATAATGCTTTAGGTAATATGGTCATTTGAACTATGTTGATTCCAATCCAAGAACATGGAATATCTCTCCATTTCTTTGTATCTTCTTAGATTTTTTTTTAAATAGGGTCTTGTAGTTTTCATTATATAGGTCCTTCATATGTTTCGTTAAATTTACTCCTAGGTATTTTATTCTTTTTGTTGCAATTGCAAAAGAAATTACTTTTTCCATTTTTTTTCTGACGCTTCATTATTAGAGTATAGGAACCCTATGGATTTTTGAATGTTGATTTTGTATACAGAGATTTTACTGTATTTGCTTATTGTTTCCGGTAGTGTTCTTGTGGAGTCTTTAGGGATTTCTATATAGAGAATCATGTCATCCACAAATAATGACAGTTTGACTTCTTCGTTGCTATTTGGATGCCTTTTATATCTTACTGTTGCCTAATTGCACTCGCTAAGACCTCCACTGTTACATTGAATAGCAGTGGTGATAGTAGACAGGCTTGCCTTGTTCCTGATCTTAGAAGGAAGGTTTTTACTTTTTCACCATTAGTACAGTGTTGGCTGAGTGTTTGTTATATATGGCCTTTATTATTTTAAGACACTTTCCTTCTGTACCAGTTTTGTTAAATATTTTGTTAAGTATTTTCCTTCTGTACCAATTTTGTTAAATGGATGCTGTATCTTGTCAAAGGCTTGTTCTGCATCTATTGATATGATATTATGATTCTTAGTTTTTAATTTGTTTATGTAGTGTATCATATTAATCAATTTGCATATGTTGAACCATTCCTATGCCCCTGGGATGAAGCCCTCTTGATTGTGGTGTATAATCTTTTTTAATATGTTGCTGAATTTGGTTCACAAGTATCATAGTTAGGATTTTTGCATCTGTGTTCATGAGAGATATTGGTCTCTAGTTTTCTTTTTTATATTATCTTTACCAGGTTTTGGTATCAGAGTAATATTGGCCAAATAAAATGAGTTGGGAAGTATAGACTTCTCTTTGATTTTTTGGAAGACTTTGAGGAGAATAGGTATTAAATCTTTTTTGAATGTTTGATAGAATTCAATGGTGAAGCCATCTGGTCCTGGATTTTTACATTTTGGTAGATATTTGATAATTGTTTCAATTTCCATACTGCTGATCAGTTTGTTTAGATCTTGTGTCAGTCTAGGAAGTTTGTATTTTTCTAAGTACTGGTCCATTTCTTCTAGGGTAGTAAATTTGGTGTTATACAGTTTTATAGTATTCTTGTATGATCCTTTGTATTTCTGTGATGTCTGTTGTAATTTCCCTTCTTTCATCCCTGATTTTGTTTATTTGTGTCCTTTTTCTTTTCTCTTTAGTGAGTCTATCCAAGGGTTTGTCAATTTTATTAACCTTCTCAAAGAACCAGCTTTTGTTGCATTTATTCTTTCTATTTTTTTTTAAATTTCATTTATTTCTGCTCTAATTTTGATTAATTCTTTCCTTATGCTGACTTTAGGCTTTAGTTGTTCTTCCTTTCCTAGTTTTTAAAGATGAAGCATTAAGTTGTTTATTTGGGCTCACTTGTTTTTGGAGATAGGCCTGTACTGATATGAACTTTCCTCTTATAACTGCTTTCGACATGTCCCAAAATTTAATATGTTGTGCTAACATTCTCATTTGTTTCTATGTATCTCTTGATCTCTCTTTTTATTTCTTCTCTGACCCAGTTATTATTTAGGAGCATGTTGTTTAATCTCCATGTATTCGTGGTTCTTCCTGGTTTCTTTTAGCAGTTGATCTCTAGTTCAAAGCATTATGATCAGAGAATGTGGTTGGTATGATTTCAACCTTCTTATATTTGTTGAGGCTATTTCTGTGTCCCAGTATGTGGGACACAGAACATTCTTTAGAATGTTCCATGTGTACTAGAGAAGAATGTATAAGCAGCTGTTTTGGAATGGAAGGCTCTGTAAATGTCAATTATGTCCAGTTGGTCTAATGTGTCATTTAAAGATATTATTTCCTTATTAATTTTCTGTTTGGATGATCTGTCTATTTCCAACAGTGGGGTATTTAGGTCCCGTACTATGAAAGTGTTTTGATCTGTTTCTCTCTTTAGTCCTGTTAGTAATTGCTTTACATATTTCAGTGCTCTCTGATTGGGAGCATAGATATTAAAATATGTATTATGTCTTCTAGGTGCATGATTCCCTTTATTATTATAAGGTGTCTCTCAGGATCTTTCCTTACCTTTTTTATTTTGAAGTCTATTTTGTCCAATATTAGTACCACTACTTCCACTTTCTCTGAATGTCTTTTGATTGAAATATCATTTTCCACCCTTTTGCTTTGAGTCTGTATGTCTTTGGAGCTGAGATGTGTCTCCTGGAGGCAGTATATTGTGTTTTGTTTTTTGATCCATTCTGCAACTCTGTGCCCTTTTATTGGTGAGTTCAGTCCATTTATATTTAGGGTGATTATTAAAATATGAGGTCTTATAGCCATTATATCTTTTTCTTTCTGGTAGCTCAATGTTTCCATTGTTTCCTTGTCCTTGTGTTTCTGTCTTTTTTATTTAAGTTAGCTTCTGTGTGTTTTGCCTCTGGTTCTTCTTGTTTTATATTATAACCTTTAGTTCTGAATTATTGGTGTGTGGTTACCATCACAAATATGAAAAAGATTGATATATATATATATATATATATGTATATATATATACATATGTATATATGTATATATACAGTCATCTGTTTTCTTCTGCACGTGCCTTATTTCTATTCTCGTTTGCAAATTTGGAAATTTGCATCCTTTCCTTTTTAGTCATTGCTTTTTCAACTTGTCCCTATGTATTCTGAACATTCATTACTATCTTGATATAGCAATTCCCTTCTTATTTTAAGCTTATAATGCCCTGTTTTTAGTATAGGTTGTACTCATCTGGTTCTATTTGCCTGATAGTCACTTTACTCCTAATTATGTATTTTGTTTTTGTCATTTTGTTTTAGGTTAGCTGATCCCCTTCAGTATTTCCTGTAGTGCAGGCCTTGTAGTGGAGAATTCCCATAATTTTTGTATGTGTGGAGAGGTCTTAATTTCTCCTTCTCTTCTAAAGGA
>NW_011888989.1:440953-457142 GCF_000151845.1 Pteropus vampyrus | reverse complement strand
TTCAGTATTTCCTGTAGTGCAGGCCTTGTAGTGGAGAATTCCCATAATTTTTGTATGTGTGGAGAGGTCTTAATTTCTCCTTCTCTTCTAAAGGAGAGCTTAGCTGGATACAGTACTCTTGGCTGGTATTTTCTTTCATTTAGTATTTTCAATATTTGATTCCACTCCTTTCTGGCTTGTAATGTAGTGCTGAAAAGTCTGCTGATAATCTAATGGTTTTTTCTTTATAAGTTATCATTTTCTTCTCCCTGGTGGCCCTCAGAATTCTATCTTTGTCATTGATTTTTGATAATTTTAATACAATGTGTCTTGGTGAAGCCCTTTTTGGGTTGAAATAATTGAGTGTTCTGTTGACTTCTTGAACTCCAAACTCCAGTGCATTCCTCAGATTTGAGAAATTCTTGTCAACTATTTGTCTGAAAATGCTTTCTAGTCCCTGCTCCTTTTTCTTGCCTATTATTCTTATGTTTTCTCTTCTGATGGTATCAGCTAGTTCTTGTATTTCTGCATTATTATTTTTTTCATTATTTATTATTATTATTATTTATGGCTACAGCACCTGGTTTTCCTAGGTGGTCTCCCATCAAAGTACTATCCAGGCCCAACCCTGCTTAGCTTCCAAGATCAGATATTAGGCTTATTCAGGGTGGCATGGCCATAGATCATGGACTGTGGCTCCACTGGGGCTCAAAAACAGGACTTTCTGCATGTAAAGCAGACGTGCTAACCATTACACTATGGAACCACTTCCTCCATCATTATTTTTCATTCTTCGGTTTCTCTTTTCTTCCTTCTGATTTATTTCTAGATTTTTGTCTTCCATATCACTGATATTTTCCAAACTTGCTATTTCATTTTTCAACTTCTGCAGTGTATTTTTTATCTCAAAAGATCTATTCTGTTTTTTTTTCTTTTTTTTGAGGGTTCCAATCTCTTTGCTCTGCTCATTTAGGTGTTTTTTTCAATTCCTGAAATTGTTGATATTACTCGTTTCGGAACTCACTGAGTTTTTTCAGAAGAATTTTTCATCCTGAATTCTCTGTCATTTAAGTTGCATTTCTATGTCTGTAAGCTTATTTTCTGAAGATTTTTTATTTTCTGAAATGCCTTGTCACCTTGGTTGTTCGTGGTGTTTAATGGACTATTTCTCCACTTGGGCATTAATGGAAATGTATTCTGTTGTTTTTCCAGAAAGAAGATTTATTATATAAAGGTCTCTCTTTAACTTGTTGCAAAGAAGGTGCTTTTCTTTTGATTTCTAGTAAGTGGTGTGTAAGCCTCTTGGATCCCTGTTTTATATAAAGCCTTAATAATGTCTTTTTTTTTTTGTAGATATTTAATCATGCTCGCTACCCTCATTCCTGTCAATGTTAGCAACAATTTTGTTAGCATTTGCTCTGATTCCCCTAGGGCTCAGGGTATTCTGTCTTGGAGGATATGGGGGAGGGTCTCTGGGTTGGGAGTTGGAGGCTGTAGCTCAGCCTCAGTTTTGCAATCATGACCGGTAAAAATCAAATGTTTCTGTGCTGTCCTGGTTCTCTTCTTTCTGCCCTGATGACTGGGTCATGCCGCAGGTTGGATGGAGCTTACAGCACTCCTAGGTAGGGTTATTCAGGGATATCACTGCACCTTCTCTTCTCCCCATCTTCCTGCAGGGAGCTCTGGCACCTGTGAGAGGCAACTTCTTTATTTCTTTCAGTCCACCGCCCGACACCCTGGGTTCAGACCTGTTGTAGCTCTTATGAGCAGATCCCATGCTCAGACGTACTGGTGTGCAGTTTGGGTGTTTTTTGTTGATTTTTAGATGTTCAGCTCATTGCTGTTACAAGGCAAGAGATGTGGGGATGTCTCTCAGTTTGCCATGTTTCTCCAAACTTCTGTTATAGTTTTTAAGAAAGTGTGCTAAATGTCATGAATATTAATACTCTGAATTAATACTCTGACATCAGTATCATGATGCAGTAGTAACACCCGTTTATTTCTCCTCTAAAATTTACAACAAATAGGACCACTATAATTTAATGCAAGATCCTTACTCAACACACAAAAATGCCTGAGAGATCCATGCATTGAACTTTCTGAAGGTGAGTGTATTGTAATGAGTAGAGCAGGTGGGAAAAGGGGAAGGGAAGAGACAGGGACAATGGCAGCATCCTGGTGTCAGTTGCAGTCTCAGCTGATGTGTTAGTGATGGAGGAGTTGGAAGACAGCCCTCCCCATAGCAGCCCAGAGGGTAGGAGGAACAGAAGCAAAATTCTGGCCTGGGTAGCCAGCATACACTGTGGCTAAACCCAGAGACCAGTTGTGATGCAGCAGTGTGGCACCTGTAGACTAACAGCTGCCATTAACTTTAAGAAGCCATGCCACAGTCTTATAAACCCACCCCTCCCTGCCCTCTCATCACCCCCACTTTCAGCAGAACTGGTAGAGGTAGAATTCCAAAGAGGCAGTGGAGATACCTTAGATAGCACTTCATGGCTGGTAGCCTCTGATTACAAGGAGTCAGCAGCAAGAACTCACATTGCCCAAACACTCATTGCCCAAACACTCATTGCCCACCACATTGCACCATAGAGATGGTACAATGAGGCTGAAATGACTTGAACACACAGGAGATGCTCACCACCTTAGGGAATATGGGGCATTTTCCCAACCAATGTGAAACTTCCCCACCAATATCCTAGAGGTGTCCCAATATCCTAGAGGTGTCAGTAGTGCAGGTAATGTAATGTAAAACAAAAACTTGCACTATATCACCATTTATTGGAAAACAAAAGAAAGATCTGCTGAATTGTTAAGAGCAAAACAGTACTTAAAAAAGAAAAAAAAAATTACTACTCAAATGTCCAAGCTGAGGAACAATCCATCAAGTACCATGAATAACCAAGGTAACAATGTAGCTCAGAAAGAATGTGAAATCACCAGAAACCAAAATCAAAGACATTGAAGACTGTGATTGAATAGAAAATTCAAGATTGCACTCATGAAAAAGCTCAACGAGATAACAAGAAAACTCAGAAAGGCAGTTAAATCACCTCAAAAATAATATCACTGAACAAAAAGGACTACTTTACTCTTCAGAGACTGAAACTATGAAAAAGAACCAAACAAATTCTGGAGCTGAAGAACTCAATAAATGAGATAAAGAATGCATTAGAGAACATTGGAAACAGAGCAGATCAGATAGAAAAGAAAATTAGCAAGCTTTAAGATAGAAGTCTAGAAATGACTCAGATGGAAGAAGAGAGAAAACTGACAATTAACCCATGTCCCGTTTGCCCCGAGAATACTCACCAGCCGCACTTGCAGCTGCAGCATTTACTCTGAGATAATTTGCAGATTACAGTCCTAATCTTACCCCCGAAGTTTACCACGAAATCTCTCTCTTTTATTATTACTTTTGCATTGCTCTAGATATTGATAATCTTTGGAAACGAATGACATCATTCTATTATAGTATTCTGCTTTTAGTAGTGGTATTTCCATTTACAAAATATAGTAATTCTCGATCACTGATAATGTTGAATCCTAGAAAACGCAGTGTTCCCAAATGTGATGTTAACACCATTCTCGAACAGTTGTTAGTCAAAGATTCATTTGACAAATCTGATTTTTCTGAAATAGAATATTCTGATGATTTTTCAGATAGTGCTTTGGAAGACTATACAGCCAAGCATCACTCCGATTTGGAATTTGATGGAAAAAGCCCTACATCAGCTGACTCAGGTTATGCTCTGAAATGGTCAACTCATGAGTCCATGTCAAAGGTATGGCTTTACCGACACACCTGGCAGAAAAGTTGATGTCAGTGATACCACTGACCCACTGCAGTATTTTGAACTGTTCTTTACTGAGTAATTGATTTCAAAACTTACCAGTGATATGAATGCCCAAGCTGCTTTGTTGGCTTCAAAGCCACCTAGTCTGAAAGGATTTTTGCAAATGGATAAACAGAAAGACACTAACAATGATGAACTGATGAACTGAAAGTCTTTTTTGCAATAATGTTACTGCAAGATATTGTGCAGAAACCTGAGCTGGAGATGTTTTGGTTGACAAGGCCTCTTTTGGATATACCTTATTTCAGGCAAATTATGATTGAAAGAGTTTTACTTTTGCTTTGGCACTTGCATTTTGTCAACAATTCTTGCGTATCCGCTGGTCAAACAAGGCCCAGATATCATTGCAGAAGATCAAACCTGTGTTCAACTTTCTTGTAGATAAGTTTTCAACTGTATATACTCCAAACAAAAACAATGCAGTCGATGAATCACTGATGCTTTTCAAGGGGCAGTTAGCTATGAAGCAGTACATCCCGAAGAAATGAGCATAATTTGGTCTCAGGCTATA
Source organism: Pteropus vampyrus (assembly GCF_000151845.1). Taxonomy (NCBI): domain Eukaryota; kingdom Metazoa; phylum Chordata; class Mammalia; order Chiroptera; family Pteropodidae; genus Pteropus; species Pteropus vampyrus. Next base: position 452,792 of record NW_011888989.1, on the reverse strand, counting down.
TGTACTTTGTGAAAGCAAATCTGATTATGAGTGGAATGTGCTTGTTCACACAGGGCCCAGTATGAATTTGAAAAGATTCAGCTGATGGTCTGATCGTACATTATTCTTACCTTGGTTCTTACCTTCTTGGCCAAGGATATTGTGTCTTCCTTGATAACTTTTATACATCTCCCATGCTTTTCAGAGAATTACATCAAAACAGGACTGATGTAGTTGGGACAGCTTGTTTGAACTGAAAACATATGCCAAATGATCTGAAAAAAAGGATTGCAAAGGGGACGACTGTTGCCAGATTCTGTGGTGAACTTATGGCACTGATATGGTGTGACAAGAAGGAGGAGACAATGTTGTCAACATTCCACAATGATACTGTGATTGAAGTATACAATAGAAATGGAAAGAAAACTAAGAAGCTATGGGTCATTGTGGATTATAGCAAGACTATGGGAGCGGTGGACTCAGCTGATCAGATGCTTATTTCTTATCCAAATGAGCACAAAGGCACAAGTTTTGGTATAAGAAATTCATTCACCACCTTCTAAACATTACAGTGCTGAATTCCAACATCCTGTTCAAGAAGGTCAATCCTGAGCACACAATCAGCCATGTAAACTTCATACTGACGTTGATTGAAAGAATGTTGGAAAAGCATTACAAGCCAGGACAGCAACATCTTCGAGGTAGTCCATGCTCTGATGAAGTCACACCTCTTCACCTGTCTGGAAGACATTTCCCCAAGAGTATATCACCAACATCAGGGAAACAGAATCCAACTGGTCACTGCAAAGTTTGTTGCTTGCACAATGACAAGGACGCTAAGAAGATCTGGAGAGAAATATGATAGTTTTGTGTGGAATGTGGTGATCCACTTTGTGTTGTTCCGTGCTTTGAAATTTACCTAACACAAAAAATTATTAAATACTGATCATCATATACAGTTCTGTTACACTAGAATTAGAGACAAGTTCTGTTTATAAATAACTCCAAGAACAGTTTTTATATTTTATTTTCACATTGAAATCCAGTCAGATTTGCTTCAGCCTCGAAGAGCATGTTTATGTAAAATTAAATTAATGCTGATAGTGAGCTACACTTTTTTTTCCAAATCGGAAATCGGTTAAAAAATATTAAAGAACTCTACAAGAACTACCTGACTCCATTAGAAAGAACAACATAAGAATAATGGATATACCAGAAGGAGAAGGGAGGGAGAAGGGAACACAGAGCTTATTTAAACAATTAATAGATGAGAACTTCCCAAACTTATAGAAAGATGTAGACCCTAGAATCTAAGAAGCTAACAGAAGATCTAATTATCTTAATTTGATAAGACCTTCTCCAAGGAATATTAGATTAAAACTTGTAAAAGTTATTGACAAATTTGCCTATGAAGCCATCTGGTCCAGGACTTTCGTTTTTTGGGCTGTTTTTGAATACTGATTCAATTTCATTGGTGGTAATCAGTCAGTTTAGATTTTCTGTTTCTTCTTGACTCAGTCTTGGGAGATTGTGTGTTTCTAGGAGTGTATCCATTTCTTCCAGATTGTCCAATTTGTTGGCATATAATTGCTCGCAGTATTTTCTTATGATCCTTTGTATTTCTGTGGAGATCATAGTTATTTCTCCTCTTTTGATTCTGACTTTATTGATTTGAGTCTTCTCTCTTTTTTTCCTTGATGGCTTCGTAGGCGAATTTTAACAAGCAGTCAAAAAAGAATTAACACCTAATTCTTCCCAAACAATTCCAAAAAGTTCATGAAGAGGGAAGCCTCTCAAACTCCTTTTATGAGGCATCTGTTTCCTTGATTCCAAAACCAGAAAAAGACATTATAAAAAAAAGAAAAATGTAAGTCAATATCTCTTAAGCACATTGATGTAAAAATCCTCAACAAAATGTTAGCAAATGGAATTCAGCGATATATTAAAAATATCATACACCATGATCAAATTGGATTTATTCCTGGGATGCAAGGTTGGTACAATATCTGCAAATTAATTAATGTGATACACCACATTAACAAATCAAAAGATAAAACCATATGATCATATCAATAGATGCAGAAAAAGCATTCAACGAAATCCAGCATCCATTTATGATAAAAACTCTCAGCAAAGTAGGAATAGAAGAAACATACCTCAACATATAAAAGGCCATATATGACAAACCTACAACTAACATCATACTCAATGGGGAAAGGACAAAAGCATTTTCCTTAAGATCAAGAACAAGATAAGGATGTCCACTTTCACCACTCCTCTTTAACATTGTATTGCAAGTCTTAGCCACAGCAATAAGACAACAAAGAGAAATAAAAGACATCTGAACTGGAAAGGAAGAAGTAAAACTCTTGTTATTTGCTGCTGCCATGATACTATATAGAGAGGACCCTAAAGATTCCACCAAAAAAATGTTAGAACTGATCAGTGAATTCAGTAAAGTAGCAGGTTACAATATGAATATTCAGAAATCAGTGGCATTTTTATACACCAATGATGAACTTCCATTAAGAGAAATTAAGAAAACAATCCTATTTACAATTGCATCAAAAACTATAAAATGCTTGGGAATCAAATTAACCAAAGAGGTAAAAGACCTGTTCTCAGGAAATTATGTCATTGAAAAAAGAAATTGAAGAAGGTACAAATAAATGAAAGCATATACCATGATAATAGGTAGGAAGAATCAACATGATTAAAATGGCCATACTACCTAAAGCAAACTATAGATTCAATGCAATCTCTATCAAAATACCAATGGCATTTTTCAAAGAGCTAGAACAAATAATCCTAAAATTTATATGGAGCCATAAAAAAACAAAGTTGGAGGTATCACATTACCTGATATCAAACTATACTACTAAGGCTACAGTAATCAAAATAGCATGGTACTGGCATAAAAAAAAAAAACAGAAACATTGATCAATGGAACAGAATAGAGAGCCCAGAAATAAATACATGCTTATACTCTCACTTAATATATGACAAAGAAAGTAAAAATATACAGTGGAGTAAAGACAGTCTCTTCAATAAATGGTGTTTGGAAAATTGGACAGATACATGCGAAAAAAAAGAAAGGAAGGAAGGAAGGAAGGAAGGAAGGAAGGAAGGAAGGAAGGAAGGAAGGAAGGAAGGAAGGAAGAAAGACAGACAGACAGACAGACAGACAGAAAGAAAGAAAGAAAGAAAGAAACTGGAATACATTCTTACGCTGCATACAAGAATAGACTCAAATGGATTAAAGACTTAAATGTAAGACCCCAAACCATAAAAATTCTAGAAGAAAACATAGGCAGTAAACTCTCTGATATTACTAACAGGAATTTCTTTTCAGATATATCTCCCTGGGCAAGGGAAACAAAAGAAAAAATAAACAAGTGGGATTACATCAAACTAAAAAGGTTTTGTACAGCAAAGGAAACCATCAACAAACCAAAGAGACAACCAACTATTTGGGAGAAGATATTCACTAATGATACATCTGATAAGGGATTAATATTCAAAATATGTAAAGAACTCATACAACTCAACAACAAAAACAAACAAATAAACAATCTAATTAAAAAATGTGCAGAAGACTTGAACATCTACTTCTCCAAAGAGGAAATACCAATGGCTAATAGATATATGAAAAGATGCTCAAGGTTGCTAACCATCAGAGAAATGCAAATTAAAACCACAGTGAGATATCACTTTACACCTGTCAGAATGGCTATCATCAATAAATCAAAGAACAACAGTGTTGGTGAGGATATGGAGAAAAGGGAACCCTCATACATTATTGGTGGGATTGCAAATTGGTACAGTTGCTATGGAAAACAATATAGAGGTTTCTCAAAAAATTAAAAATGGGTCTACATTTTGACCCAGCAATTGCACTTCTTGGTATTTATCCAAAGAAAACTAAAACAAAAATTTGCAAAGATCTGTGCACACCTATGTTCATGGCAGCACAATTTACAAAGGACAAGATATGGAAGCAACCTGAATGCCCATCAACAGAAGCTATGGTTCATATATACAGTGAAATATTACTCAGCCATAAAAACAAAACAAAACAAAACACGAAATACTACCCTTTGCAATGACATGGATGGACCTAGAGGTTATTATGCTGAGTGAAATAAGTCAGACAGAGAAAGATAAATACCATATGATTTCACTTATATGAGGAATCTAAGGAACAAAAAGGACAAACTAATCAAAACAGACACACAAATATTGATGACAATGGTGATAGCTAGAGGAGAGGGGTTTTGGGGTGGGGCTGGGAGAATGGGATGAAGGATTAAAGAAGTACAAATTAGCAGTTGATAGATGGTCACAGGATTGGGAAGTATGGCATAGGGAATGCAATTAGCATTAATGTAATGGCTGGGTGGGAAGCCAGAAGAGAGAAAGAGCAATTAGGGGGATCGTTTTTATAAACTATATAAATGTCTAACCAATGTATTATATACTTGAAACTAATAATAATAATAAAAAAAACTTAATGACATAGAAAGACTTCTCATGGCAGCCAGTGGAAAAGAAGATTGTACCCTATAAAGGAAACCCCATCATATCGTCATAGGATTTTTCAGGAGAAACTACAAACTAGGAGAGAACAAAATGAAATATTCAAAATAATGAAAGGAGAAGTCACTAGCCAAGAATCATATATCCAGCAAAGTTATCCTCTAGATATGAAGGAGAAATAAAGGCTACCCAGACAAAGAAAAGCTGAGGGGATTTACCACCAGGAGATCTGCATCACAATAAATGTTGAAAGGAGATCTTTTGCTGGAAAAAAAAAAAAAAGATAAAAGTATGCAAAACTTTGAGTAAGATGACAAATACACAGAAGCAGGAAATTACAATCCTACTTCAGAATAGGGTAATAAACAATTATAATATAAAAGTTAAATGAGGAAAAGCATTTTAAAAAGATTATAAATCTGTAATTTAGAAATCAATTCACATAAATTGATTTAGAAATCAATTCACACAATTCGCATAAAATGATTGATTTATAACAATAAAACATAAAAAGGGTGAAGAAAAATGACTAAATGTACACAGGTATTAAATAAAGGTAGGATACATTAAAAAAAGGATTAATATATGTGTGACTTTTATTTATATGTTCTTAATGGTAATCACAAGGCAAAACCCTAGAGCTGAGACATTTAACATCATAGGAAACTGCCAAACTAAAATAACAGACAGAAACAGAAGAGAAAAGAAACAATGGAGAAAATGAGAAACTGAACTTACAAATCAAAAGGCACAGAGTAGTAGGATAAATTAAAAAAGAAGCCCCAACTGTATGTTGCCTTCAGGAGACCCATTTCTGCTACAAAGGAAAACACTGGCTCTAAGTACAGGGGTGGAAGATAATACTCCAAGCATATGGTATCCAGAGAAAGGTGGGTATAGCCATATTTATATCAGACAAAATAGATTTCATGATAAAAAAGTAACAAAAGATAAAGATAGACATTTTATAATGATAAAGGAGACAATTCATCACGATGACATAACACATCAATATACATGCAACCAACCTGGGAGCACCAAAATATATAAAGCAATGACTAACAGACCTAAAGGGAGAAACTGACAAAAATATAATTAGAAGAGGTTCTTACATTTTTTTTTTTTAATAGTAGGGGATCCTAATACCTCATTGACTGTAATGGATAGACCATTCAAACAGAAAGTCACTAAGGAAAAATAAACTTCAACAACATATTATACCAAATGAACATAATCAATATTTATATAACTTTCCATTCCAAAATTACAGAATATACATTCTTCTCAAGTGTACGCAGGGAACACTCTCAAGGATATATCATTTGTTGTGACAGAAAACTAATTGTAGTAAATGTAAAAAGGTACAATCATATTAAGAATATTTTCCAAACACAATGGTATGAAAAAGAAAATTAGTTAGAAGAAAGCTAGAAAGACCACAAATGTGTGGAGATAAAATACCATGCTGTGAACAACTATTGGGTCAAAAAGGAAATAAAAGAGCTCAAAGAGACATAAAGATAAATGCCAATGAATATCAACATTTTGGTATGTAGCAAAAGTGGTATTAGGAGGGAAGATTATAGATTTAAGGGCTACCTCAAGAAACAAGAAAAATCTCAAATAAATAATCCAACTTTACATATGAAAGAACTAGAAGAAGTGAAGTCAGAAAAAATGGTGGAGTGAGGGATCTCCCCAGATCTCTCCCCTTGAAACAACAATAAGCTGAACATCTAAAACTCAACAAAAAACACAAAAACTTCAAACCAGCACGTCTAAGCATGGGGTCTACATATAAGAGCTACCACAGGTCAGACTCCTGGAGACTGGCGGTAGTCAAAGAGAAACAAAGAAACTGCCTCTTGCGGCCTCAGCTCCCTGCAGGAGGATGGAGAGAGGAGAAGATGTGGCAGTTTCCCTAAACAACGCTGCCTGGGAGAGTTGTGAGCTCTACGCAGTGGTAGTGCATAGGAATGAAGGCAGAAAGCAGAGAAGTAGGGATGACAGAGAAGTGGGGAAAGCAGAGAAAAAACAGTTGATTGATACACGCCATAGTTGCAAAACATGAGTCTGTGCCACAGCCCGTATTCCCCAACCCAGAGAGCACCTCGCCCTACATGCTCCAAGATCGAATACTGTGGAGGCCCAGGGCAAAATGAATAAATGCTACCAAAAATGTCTCTAACACTGACAGGGGGTAGTGAGCATGATTGAATAGCTATAAGAAAAATAAAAGGCATTATTAAGACTTTATATAAAGCAGGGATCCAAGAGGCTTACATGCCAACTACTGGAAACCAAAAGAAAAATAGCATCTTTGCAATAGATTGAAGAGAAATTTTTATATAATAAATATTACTTCTGGGAAAAAAGCAGAATACAGTTCTATTGATACTCAGGTTGAGAAATAGTCCATTAAACACCACGAACAACCAAGGTGACCAGGCATCTCAGAAAGAAAGAAAAAAATCTCCAGAAAATAATCTTACAGACGTAGAAATGTGGGAATTAAATGACAGAGAATTTAGGATGGTACTTCTGAAAAAATCTCAACGACATCCAAAATAATTCCTATCAACAATTTCAGGAATTGAAAAACCACCTAGATCACCAGAATCAGTTTTTTAGCAAGGAGTTGAAACCCTGAGAAAGACCAAATAGAACTTCTGGAGATTAAGAACACACTGAAAGATGAAAAATGAAGTAGCAAGCTTGAGAAAGAGAGCTGACTATTGGAGGAAAGGATCAGTGATATAGAAGACAGAAATCTAGAAATAAATCGGAAGGAGGAAGAGAGAAATCGAAGAATGAAAAATAATGAAGGAGAAATACAAGAACTAGCTGTACTTTCAGGAGAGGAAACATAAGAATAATGGGCATTATTGAAGGTGAGGAAAAGGAGCAGAGACTAGAAAGCATTTTCAGACAAATAGTTGACGAGACTTTCCCAAATCTAAGGAATGAGCTAGAGCTTGGAGTTCAAGAAGTCAAAAGAACACCCAATTATCTCAACCCAAAAAGGCCTTCACCAAGACACATTGTATTAAAGTATTCAAAAATCAACAACAAAGACAAAATTCTCATGGCATCTAAGGAAAAGAAAGCAGTAACCTATAAAGAAAACCCATTAGTTGATTATTGGACTTCTCAGCACTACCTCACAAGCCAGAAAGGAGTGTAATCAAGTATTCAAACTTTCAGATGAAAGGAACTACCAGTCTATAATAATGTATCTAGCAAAGCTCTCCTTTAGATATGAAGGAGAAATTAAGACCTTTTCAGACATACAAAAATTGAGGAAATTCTCCACTACAAGGCCTGTATTACGGGAAATACTGAAAGGGATCAGCTCACCTAAAACAAAATGACAAAAAAAAGATACATAACTAGGAGTAAGGCGACTAGCAAGCAGATAGAAGCAGAGAGTGCAACCCTTACTAAGAAAGGGGCATTATAAGCTTACAAAATAAGAGATTTGCTATAGCAAGAAAATAATGAACGCTAGGCATACATGGGAACAAATTGAGACAACAATGACTGAAAAGGAGAGGATTCAAAGATCCAAATTTGCAAAGAGAAATGGAGATAAGGCACATGCAGAAGATAATGGAAAAGTGTTTATATATATCTATATAACTATTTTTTTCATATTCATAATCATAGCCACACACCAAAGATTTAGAACTGAAGTATATAACATAAAACAGGAAGGACCAGAAGGAAAACCCACAAAATCCAAGAACATCAACAACAACAACAACAAAATACACACAAAAACAAGAAAGAATGGAAACACTGAGCTGCCAGAAAGCAAAAGATAAAATGGCTATAAGAAGACATCATAATCCAATAATCGCCCTAAATGTAAATGGACTGAATTCACCAACACAAAGGCACAGAATTGTAGATTGGATCAAAAAACAAAACTCACTCATATGCTGCCTCCAGGAGACACATCTCAGTTCCAAAGACAAATATAGGCTCAAAGTGAAAGGGTGTAAAATGATATTTCAAGAAAATGGCATTCAGAGAAGAGCGAGAGTAGCAGTATTAATATAAGACAAAATAGACTTCAAAATAAAAAAGGTAAAGAAAGGTACTGAGAGACACTTCATAATGATAAAGAGAATCATGCACCAAGAAGATGTAAGACTTATTTTAATATCTATATTCCTAATCAGGGAGACTCAAAATATATAAAGCAATTATTAACATAATTAAAGGGAGAAACAAAACAAAACAGTATCATAATAGGGGACCTAAATACCCCACTGTCAGAACTAGATCATCCAAACAGAAAATGTATAAGGAAATAACATCCTTAAATGACACATTAGATCAACTAGACATAATTGACATATACAGAACCTTCCATCCCAAAACAGCTTCTTATACATTCCTCTCTAGTGCACGTGGAACATTCTCAAGGATTGACCACATACTGGGACACAGAGATTGACGCAACAAATATAAAAAAGTTAAAACCATACCAAACATATTCTTTGATCATAATATTTTGAAGCTGGAGATCAACTGAAAAAAGAAAATAGGATGAACCTCAAATATATAGAGATTAAACAACATGCTACTGAAGAATAACTGGGTCAGAGAAGAAATAAAAAGAGAGATCAAGCCATAAATAGAGATGAATGATAATGATAGTAGAACATCTCAAAACTTTTGGGACACATCAAAAGTGATAATAAGAGGAAAGTTCATATCATTACAGGCCTATCTCCAAAAACAAGAATGAGCCCAAATAACCAACCTAACGCTTCATCTAAAAAATCTAGAAAAGGAAGAACAAATGAGGCCTAAAGTCAGCAGAAGGAAAGAAATAATTAGCATTAGAGAAGAAATAAATGAAATTGAAAACAACAACAAAAAACAATAGAAAAAATAAATGCAACAAAAATAAATGCAATAAAATTAACAAATCCCTGGGTAGACTCACTAAAGAAAAAAGAGAAAGGACACAAATAAACAAAATCATGGAAGAAAGAGGAGAAATTAAACAGAGACCACAGAGATTAAAAGAATCATAACAGCATATTATAAAAAAGTATATAACATCAAATTTAATAACCTAGAAGAAATGCACACATACTTAGAAAGATACAACCTTCCTAGACTGAATCAAGAAGACCTGGAAAATCTAAATAGAATGATCAGCAGTATGAAAATTGAAGCAAGCAAAAAGTAAAACTTCAGGACCAGATCGCTTCACCAGTGAATTCTACCAAACAGTCAAAGAAGTTTTTATACCTATTCTGATCAAATACTTCCATAAAATTGAAGAGGAGACAATACTTCTTAACTCATTTTATGAGGCCAATATTATCACCCTGATACCAAAACCTGGTAATGATAACACAAAAAAAGAAAACTACAGACCAATATCTCTCATGAACTCAGTTGCAAAAATCCCAAATAATGACCAAATACAGCAACATATTAAAAAGATTATACACCACGATCAAGTGGGCTTCATCCCAGGGGCACAGGGTTGGTTCAACATATGCAAATCAATTAATGTGATACACCACATAAACAAATTAAAAAATAAGAATCATATGATCATATATAGATGCAAAAAAAGTCTTTGACAAGATACAGCATACATTTATTATCCAAACGTTTGACAAAATTGGTATAAAAAGAAAGTATCTTAACATGATAAAAGCCATATATGACACTCAGTCAACTCTATACTAATGGTGAAAAAATAAAAACCTTCCCTCTAAGATCAGGAACAAGGCAAGGCTATCCACTATCGCCACTGTTATTCAATATAACATTAGAGATCCAAGAGAGTGCAAGCGGGCAAGAGAAAGACATAAAAGGCATCCAAACAGGAAACGAAGAAGTTAAACTGTCACTATTTGTGGATGACATGATTCTTTATATAGAAAACTCTAAAGACTCCACAAGAACACTACTAGAAGTAATAAGCAAATATAGTAAAGTTTCTGGATACAAAGTCAATGTTTAATAATCCATAGCATTTTTATACTCTAATAGTGAATTGTCAGAAAAGGAAATGGAAAAAATACTTCCTTTTGCAATTGCAACAAAAAGAATAAAATACCTAGGATTAAATCTAACAAAACATGTGAAAGACCTATATAATGAAAACTATAACACTCTATTAAAATAAATCAAAGAAGATACAAAGAAATGGAAAGATATTCCGTGTTCTTGGATTTGAAGAATCAACATAGTTAAAATGACCATATTACCTAAAGCATTGTACAGATTTAATGCAATCCCCACCAAAATCCCATCACCATTTTTTTTAAAAAAGGAACAAAAAATCATCAGATTGGTATGGAAACACAAAAGACCCCAAACCACCAAAGCCATCCTGAGAAAAAAAACAAGGCTGGAGGCATCACTCTGCTCGATTTCAAATGATTCTACAAAGTGACAATAATGATAACGGCATGATATTGGCAGAAAAACAGACACGCGGACCAGTAGAACAGAATAGAGAGTTCAGAAGTAAATCCATATTTACATGGGCAAATAATTTTCGACAAAAAAGCCAAAAACAAAAAGCGGAAACAGGAATGCCTCTTCATTTGATGTGCTGGGAAAATTGGAAGGCCCCATGCAAAAGAATGAATCTAGACTGTTGTCTATTACCATACATCAAAATTAACTCTAAATTGATTAAGGACCTGAATATAAGACCATGATCAATAAAATGTATGGGAAGAAAACATAGAAACTAAACTCAAGGACCTTGGACTTAAAGAGGATTTTATAAATGTATAATAAATGATTGGTACTACATCAAATGAAAAAGCTTCTGCTCAGCAAAAGAGATTGTCAAAAGGTACAGAGACAACCATCCAAATGGGAAAATATATTTGCAAGCAACACCTCTGATAAGGGCCTAATATCCAAAATATACAAAAAACTCATACAACTCAATAACGACAAAAAAACAAATGATCCAATCAAAAAATGGGCAGAGAACCTGAACAGACACTTCTCCCTAGAGGACACACAAATGGCCAACAAATATATGAAAAGATGCTCAACATTGCTAGTTATTAGGGAAATGCAAATGAAAACCACAATGAGATGCCATCTCACACCTTTTAGAATAGCTATAATCAATAGGACAAGTAATAACAAATGCTGGAGAGGATGTGGAGAAAAAGGAACCCTCATACACTTCTGGTGGGACTGCGAATTGGTACAGCCACTATGGGAAACAGTATGGAGGGTCCTCAAAGAACTACGCATTGATCTACCATATGATCCAGCGATCAGTCTACTGAGTATTTACTCCAAAGACTTGAAAATCTATATT
>NW_011888989.1:371346-440478 GCF_000151845.1 Pteropus vampyrus | reverse complement strand
GAAGGAAGGAAGGAAGGAAGGAAGGAAGGAAGGAAGGATGGATCCAGACAGAAGAAATTGAAAATCACATGATATTGCTTATATAAACCTAAAAGCAACAAATGAACAAGACAAACAGAGACTCATGGACATGGACAATAACTAGTGGTTACCAGAGGATAAGGGATGGGAGAGAAGGGAGGAAGTAGATGGGATAAAGGGGGTCAAATATAGGGGAGTAGGAGTAGGGTGAAGTGAGTAAAGGGGATCAAATATACTGTAGCTGAAGGAAACTACACTCTGAATTGTAATCACACAATAGAATATGTAGATATCAAATTATAATGTACACCTGAAAATTATATAATATAATGTTACCTCAATCAACTTAAAAAAAAAAAGAATTGAGAGTCAGAAGTAAACCCATATTTGTATGGGCAAATAGTTTTTGACAGAAAAAGCAAAAAAACATACAGTGGATAAAGGAAAGTCTCTTCAATAAATGGTGCTGGAAAACTGGAAAGCCACAATCAAAAGAATGAAACTAGACTGTTGCTTATCACCAGACACCTAAATTAACTCACAATGGATTAAGGACCTGATAGTAAGACCTGAAACAATAATTTGTATAGTAGAAAACATGGGGACTAAACTCATAGACCTTGGACTTAAAGAGGATTTTATGAATTTGGCCTTAAAGGCAAGGGGTATAAAAGCAAAAATAAATGAATGGGACTATATCAAATTAAAAAGCTTCTGCACAGCAAAAGAAATTATCAACAAGGTAAAGAGACAACCATCCGAATGGGAAAATATATTTGCAAGTAACGCCTCTGATAAGAGCTTAATACCCAAAATATACAGAGAACTCATACAACTCAATAAAAAAACAAAACAAAAAAGATCCAATTAAAAAATGGGTAGAATCACCTCACAGCTGTCAGAACGGTTAGAATAGATGTTATCAATAGGACAAGTCATATGAAGTGTTGGAGAGATGTGGAAAAAATGGAACCCTCATACACTGCTGGTTGGAGTGCAAATCGGTACAGCCACTATGCAAAATAGTTTGGAGGTTTCTCGAAAAACTAAGAATTCATCTACCATATGATCCAGAAATCCCTCTACTAGGTATTTACCCCAAAACTTGAAAACCCATATCTGAAAAGTAATTTGCATACTGATATCATAGCGGTAGTATTCATGGTGGCCAGGACTTGAAGCAACCGAAGTGACCTATGATAGATGATGGATAAAGAAGCCGTGGTACATATATACAATGGAATATTACTCAGCCATAAGAAGAGATGATATACTGCCATTTGTGACAACATGGATGGACCTCAAGATAATCATGCTAAGCAAAATAAGTCATACAGAAAAAGTTGAAAACCACATGATATCACTAATATATGGGATATAAACCTAAAAGCAACAAACAAATAGGACAGAGATTCATGACATGAACAGTAGACTAGTGGTTACCAGAGTGTAGGGGGGCAGGGTAGAGGAGTGAGGTAGATAGGGTAAAAGGGATCAAATATGTGGTGAGAGAAAGAAATCTATGGGTGGTTAACACACAGTGAAATATACATACATATATTTATATACAGATTATATATATGTGTATATATATATGTGTGTGTGTGTGTGTGTGTGTGTATATATATATATATATATACACACACACACACACACACACACGCACACACACACATACATATTCCTTACTGTTAAATTGTACACCTGAAACTTACTGGATTTCATTAACCAATGTCACCACAAAAAAAATAATTAATTAAATTAAATAGAAAAAAAAAGAAAATAAGTAAAAACAAAAGAAACAAAAATAAGAACTAGAAGAAGAAAAACATACAAAGCACAGGGGCAGTAGAAGAAATAAAATAATAAATATTAATGTGGAAATAAATAAAATATGGAACAAAAGGACAACAGAATAAATGAAGGAAACAAATGTCTGGTCCTTCAGAAAGTTAAATAAAGTTGATAAACTTCTGGCTAGACTCATTAAGCATTAAAAAATAAAAGACTCAAATAAAATAATAAATTATAGAGAAGTTACAACAAACACCACTGAAACACAAAAGGTTATACATGAATACTATGAAAGGCTATATGCCATCAAATTTGATAACCTAGAAGAAATAGGCAATATCTTAGCAATACATAACCTTTTTAGGCTGAACAATGAAGAACTGCCAAAGACCGATCATTTTCAAGGAAATTGAAACAGTACTCTCCCAAAAAATGAAAGTCCAGGATGAGATCGCTTCACTGGTGAATTCTACCAAACATTCAAAGAAAATTAATTATCTTTTCTTCTCGAACTCTTCCAAAAAACTGAAGAAGAGGGAATACTTCCTACTCATTTTGTGAGGCCATTATTACCCTGATACCAAAACCTGGCAAGAACATACAAAAAAAAGAAAGAAAGAAAATTACAGCCCAATATATCTGGTGAACTTGTGGCCAAAAATTCTAAACAAAATACTATCAAATTAAATATAGCAACATACTAAAAGTATAACACAAGGGATGCAAGGATGGTTCTACATATGTAAATCAATCAATCAATGTGATATGACATATTAACAAAATAAAAGATAAAAAAATCATGATCATATCTGTAAAAGCAGAAAAAGCATTTGACAAGATATAACATTCACTTATGATTAAAACATTTCATAGAATCAGTCTAGAAGGAAAGTACTTCAACATTATAAAGGCCATATATGACAAATCCTTAGCTAATATCATACTCAATGGTGAAAAATTAAAAGCTTTTTCCCTGAGATCAGGAGCAAGACAGGGATACCTACTCTCACCATTGTTATTCAACATAGTACTGAAAGTCCTAGCCAGAGCAATCAGGCAAGATAAAGAAATAGTTTCTATATATTAATGACAAAATATCAGGAAGAGAAATGAAGAAAACAATCCCATTTACAATGTCAACAAAAGGGATAAAATACCTAGAAATAAGGTTAACAAAGTGAAGGACCTTAACACTGAAAACTAAAAGACAATTGTTGAAACGATTTGAAAAAGGCAGAAAGAAATGGAAAAATATTTCATGGTCAGAGATTGGAAGAATTAACGTTGTTAAAATGGCCAAATTACCTAAAGCAATATACTGATTTGATCCAATCTTCATCAAAATCCCAATGGCATTTTTGATAGCTAAAGAACAAAACCTTTCAGATAGCTAAAACAATCCTGAGCAAAAAGAGAGCCAAATCAAAGGTGTCACACTCCATGACTTCAAATTATTGTACCACAAAGGTACAATAATCAAAACAGTATGATATTGGAAGAAAAATAGACACACAGACCAATGGAACAGAATTGAGAGCCCAGAAATAAAATCACACATTATGGGCAACTAACTTTTGACATAGAAGCCAAAAACATACGATGCAGAAAGATTTGAATATAAGACATGAAGCAATAAAATACATAAAAGAAACATAGGCAGTAAATCCATGGACTTTGGTCTCAGAGAGGATTTTGTGAACTTGACCCTAAAGGAAAGGGAAGTTAAAGAAAAAATAAATGAATGAGACTACATCAAACTAAAAAGCTACCATACACTAAAAGAAACCATCAACAAAACAAAAATGCAACCAACTGAATGGGAGAAGATATTTGCAAATGATATCTCTGATAAGGAGATATTATCCAAAATACATAAAGAACTAATACAACTCAACAACAACAACAACAACAAAAATCTGACAAAAATGGGCAGAGCACCTGAATAGACACTTTTCCAAGGAAGATATACACAGATATATGAAAAGATGCTCAACATCATTAGTTATAAAGGAAATGCAAATCAAAACCACAATGAGATACTACCTCACACCTGTTAGAATGGCTATTATCAATAAGAAAAGAAATAACAAATTTTAGAGAAAATGGGGAGAAAAAGGAAACTTCTCACACTGCTGGCAGGCATGTAAATTGGTGCAGCCACTATGGGAAACAGTATGGAGGCTCCTCAAAAATTAAGAATAGAGCTATTATATGACTCAGCAATCCTTCTGGGTATCTACCTGAAAATTTTGAAAACACTAATTTGTAAAGATATATGTACCCTATGTTCATTGCAATTTTATGCACAATAGCCAAGACATGAAAACAACCTAAGTGTCCTATGATGGATGATTGGATAAAGAAGTGGTACATATATACAATGGAATAGTACTCAGCTATAAATATGATGAAATATTGCCATTTGTAACAACATGAATGGACCTAGAAGATATTAGCTAAGTGAACTAGGTCAGTTATAAAACAACAATATGACTTCACTCATGTGGGATATAAAACAAAAGCAACAAATGTACAAATAAAAAATATGAAAACAAAAAAGCTAATTTACACATTACAGAGAAGAGAATGGTTGTTACCAGAGAGAAAGGGGGTTCAAATACATAGTGGCAGAAGTAGAATAAACTTCAGATGGGGAGCACACAATAGAGTATACCTATGTCATTCATAATATAAAGTCATATACCTGAAATTTATATGTTATTAACCAATGTTACCCTAATACATTTAATTTAAAAAAATTTTAAAGAATTGAATTTCTCTCTCCTCTGTTAAAAACACTGAATAGATTAAGAAACAGATTAAATATAAATTTTAGATAGGTATTATCAGTAAAGTCCATTTATGACCTTCATTTTCAAGAGGTAGCACTGAACTTCAAAACTGAATGTGCAATGGACTTGCTCTTCTAAACAGCATTTATTGCACTCAAATGGCCATTCTTTCTTTAATGCCTATTATTCCATTTTCTATGCTGGCTACTCTTCACATGGTATCTCATATTCTCACAAAATTATACAAGATGAGCATTTTTAACCCCAGTTTATAAACAGGGTCTCTGAAAATCAGAGAAAATTAAGTTCTTTCCAAATTTTCAACGTAAGAGAAAGAACAAAGTTTTTAAGTAATATTTGACTGCAAAGCATCTATTTACCACTCCCATACAATTAGCCTGTGTCCAATACTTTGGTTTTGGTTGAGCATTTTGACAAAATTTCCCAGAATAAATAACTTTCGTAGTTTAAAACTGGTATTTGTGGTGACTAACTTTAATTTAGCTCGCTTTTAAATTTTAATAAATTGCGTAAGTTCTAGAGCATGCCAATGAGTTTTCTACAATTATTCTATATACATCCTTTTTCCTAAAGACCTTTGCAGAGTAAACTATTTAAACTGAGGCAGTATAAATTTTCCATACTAGAGCACATCCATCAGATATAGATAATTATTCTATAATTTTTGGCAAAGTATGCCAAATAAGCCTAATAAGCATTTAAGAATTTTGAAGATTTTTAAGATACTTAGAAAGAGCTGAAATATCCAGAAGAAAATAATAAATTCTCTCTTTCATACCAATATACAATTCATTCACTCAGAATTAAAGAGGTAATGAGATCCTAGGTTATAAAGTCCAGAAATGTCAAGTCAGTTCCAAAGTGGTGACCTAAGACTAGGCCATGTATGATATTGCAGATGACAAAGTAGAACAGATTACTTAGTAAACTGTTTAAAATTAAAGACACAGTAATTGCTGGTTTTCCTTTGGGTCCTCTTCCATACTACACGCAAAAATAATGTTCTTTGCATGCAGAGATGTGCTACCAGTTTACTATCTGTATGCAGCAGACTTTGAACTGCTCTTCTGGAAGTAGATCCATCCTTTTTCTCCCCTGATCATTCTCTTTGCCCATGGCTTAAATGAAGGATAGGGAATAGATTCTATGCCACTTTGGTGAGTTTCTCACTTTTATATCATTAATACTCAGTTCTTTTCAGCTGATATAGCCAGACACCAAGATCTAGAAGCTGGTACTTTTCAAACAGCACTGTCCAGTCTCTATTAAAGTGATAAAGTGATAAAAGTGATAAAAGAAAGCTTTGCTGATTATTAATACAAGCAATATTGAGTACCCATAATTCTTTTTTCTCCATGAATGATTAAATATTTAAAGCATTTCTGGGACTAAAATAACACAGTTCTTTTCCTTGGAAGAAACTAGGTCCATCTTCCTTAATTTGTGTTTAAACTATTTTTAATGCTTGTAAAAGCAGGGTTCTTAAAGACAATTCAATTAAAGATTATTGAAGTAATGAGTTACAGAGAGAAATTGGAAAGCAGTTAGATCTGATAGTAGACCTTGAGAAGGTTTGGCTATTCACTGTACTCAGGTGATGTCTGCTGTCATACCCCAAGTCAAAGTATGTAATTGTGGGTGGATTGCCCCCAAATTAATTGGGCTTTGAAACAGGAAGAGGCTCACTTCTATTTCTAGCTGTCATAGGGAAATTCTTGTGTTGGAAATATGCTTTATGGGATAATGGTGACTACATCCTGAGGTTACCTGCTTACTGGCAAAACTAAGCCAAATTGAAAACTTCAGAAACCAGATGAAGGCCAGTTACTCTGAAGGTTGATGATTGATTCACATACATGTTTTAAGTTGACTGTGAGTGAGATGGAGGAAACAACACAGGAAAGAGGTAGGACTTGTGGGGTCCCTGAGCCATAGAAACGTCTGCCAAGGGTAAAGGAGGTGATTGCGAAGTGGTACTAGATGGCCCACAAACTAGAGCCAGAGTATGAGAAGATTAGATAGAAATGTCCTTTTCTCACTAGGGGCCAGGAATTTGTAGGGATGGAGATGATTTCAGGCATGATTGGAGGAGATTCTGAGATTCTGAGACTAGGCTAGAATTTAGTATGTACTAGGTAGGGTTCTTGTAGTGCTGAAGTGGTACTAAATGGCCCATTCTGAGGGATGTCTGATATCAACCAACTGACTGATTTGTATTTCGCTGCAAACATTATGATAACATTTGCTTTCCTAATTACCAAAAATGATTAGAAGAATGGATTTTCCATTTAAAACCAGACATATTGTTCATGGAATCCCCTGGCACTTGACACATTTTATCTTACTAAGTATATCAGGGGTGTGTGAGTGTGTGTGTGTGTGTGTGTGTGTGTGTGTGTGTGTGTGTGTGTGAGAGAGAGAGAGAGAGAGAGAGAGAGAGAGAGAGGGAGAGAGAGAGAGAGATAAACAGAGAGAGGAGAGCCCCTCGTGTCCTGTGTTTTCCCCCAACATGCTATGACTATTCTTCCATGATTGGGTAAAGCTCAGTGTGCAGTAAGGACTACTTTTAAAATTTTTCCTTTTGATGCTGAGATAACTCTAATCATAGTTGTAAATGTGAAAACTTGAAACATTTAGCTCTCCAGACAAAACAAGAGATATGCTCAGCAAATAGTTTTCAGCTACTGGTAAATAAGCTTCTCTTCTGTGTTGCAATTTAGAAATGTAAACTAGTTTTTTTTTCTTTTTTTTAAAGCTGTGATTGAAAATTGAAGACTGAATTTAGATTAATCATTAGCTAATGCTCTCCTTGAAAACACTGGAGACCTGATGATAAAAAAAAAAAAAAATTAGCGCATTCAGAGGAAAGGGTCAAATGATGAATTTACATTCCTCTCTGGATTCCTTTTGTGTTCTAAAAATAGATCATTAACAAAGTTCTTTTTTTAAGTAAACAAAAGAAAAAGTTCTGTTTGAGTTGTTCACCATATTTATAATAGTACAAGTGGGCAATAAGTGTAATGTATAAAGAAAGGCTTGAGTCAAATTATGGTAAGTCCATATGGTAAAATATTATAGAAGAATTTTAATGGTATGGAAACTGTCTACAAGGTACTGCGATGGTAAATTGGAATACAAAACCACCACATGATTAATGCATGATTCAACTTTTTACTTCTGTGTGTGCCAGGGAGTATCTCCAGGGTAATACTCCAGATAAGGGATTTTAACTTATTTTCCATCTGTGTCTCATTATATGTTGTTTATAATTTAAAAATTAATTTCAATAGGTGTCAGAATTTTAAAAACTTCCAACCAAATCCATAACCTAGTGTAGATTACATTGTATCAAGAGGAAAATTACCAATTTTAAGAAGCAATGCAATGCTCGCTTTGGCAGCACATATACGAAAATTGGAAAGATTCAGAGAAGATTAGCTTGGCCCCTGTTCAAGGATGACACACAAATTTGTGAAGTGTTCCATATTTTTAATAGACAGAAATCAAAGAGAGGTTTGGACTGTTTAAGGCAAGAGCAATGATGGTGAAGTAATTAGTTTATAGAATAAAAACGGAGTTTAGACTGGCCTTAAACTTTGTTCCTTTTCATCTACTGAATTTCTGACTACCAACAAATAATAGAAGTTAGTTGGGCCTCAGAAGACTCTACAGACTTGTTGGGTCCTATTGGCTACACATCTAGAACTCAGTTTCTTATTAGGAATAACAATACATTCTCTACCTGCCTCAAAAAATTTCTTATGAAGATTAAATGTTAATGTGTGTGAAAAAGAAACAATACAGAAGTTACCCTCCCTAAAGGTAAGCTTCCTGAATGACGATGTCTCTGTGTCATCAGAGTCAACGAAATGACTTTTGTCATCAAAGAAGCTCACTGCTAAGAATGACTAAGAGTGTCTTCTGCTTTCAGAGTAGTAGGTTTTTCTTCCCTGTCAGATTCTTGCCCTTTCCTGAGGCAATTACTAGTAAGCTTTTCTGTGTGTTCCCTTCCAGAAATTTTTTATTACTAATGATTTTCTAACTTGACCAAGATAAGGTGGTAAAATAAATGAAAATTATGTTTTCTGTTATCCTTCCTCATTAATGTTAATTTGTATTGCTTATTGAAGTATGAACAAGCCAGATTTGACCTTTAGTGATTTCTTTACTAACAGAAGAGTCCTATATGCCCTTTCCATATTTCTATATCCAATTTCATTTTGACATTATGGAAAGAGATAAGACCTGTTTTGTTGGTTATTAAATTTATTACAGACAGTTATACCACTGTATTAAAATGTATGTTAATGTGTCAAATAATGATCTCTTTTTGTATAAAATTTTATATTGCTGATATCTTCTTTCAGGAAACTGTGTGAAAAAATTTCAGGTGAGGTAAAGGCTAATCCAAAAGATGTTTAATGGTGTCTCTATTAATAACATAGTGTTAGAATTTAAAGGGGAAACTTTGCCATTTAAGATCCTGAATATAGAAACTGATTTTAATTCTGTCCTTACATGCAGTTGATAAAAAAATCAACCACTGAACAATACTCGAGCAAATGGTTTATGAAGATGAACAGAAAATATTGATTCCTAAGGTTACAGTCTAAGAAACATCTATAACAAATTCCCCAATTTCCATGCTATATGGTACAAAAAAAATCATGGACTATGGAAATCATTTATTGATTATTTCTGAATCTCATATTTCCATCTGCTTAACTGTCAATTCTAATTGGATGTCTTGCTGTTTTCATACTCATTATCGACTTATCGAGACAAACGTACCATTCTCACCACCTGGTTTTCCTGCTTATCTTACCTATGTGTTATTAATAAACTATAATTCAAGGCTCACCAACTTTGAAAATTACAGAGTTGGAATAGACTTTAGTGGCCATCTAGTCCCCTTGTCTCTATTTGCAGATAAGAAAACTGAGGCTTCAGAAAGGGAAGAAAGGCACAATGACACACAGCTCCTTTGCAGAGAAGCCAGAACTGGGACTCCCATCTGCTAACAGTTACCCCTTGACTTCCCTGAAGCATCTTCCCAAAGGGTGTCTTTTGTTTTCTCTCTCTTGCCACGTTGACTTAGGGCCTCACAACCTTATATCTTGTCTGTGGCAGTGGTCTCTAAGAGCCTCTCTCTCTCAAATCTCTCTTTGTTACAATCCTTCTTGGCTGTCATTGTCTACTTTTAAAAACACTAGTTTACACTGGATTAGGAGTTAAGAAATCTGAGCTGTGATCCTGAACTCTGTGTGTGACTTGGGTTTTTGATATTTCAGTTTACTTAAATGTAAAATGTGATTCTTAACTGAAGCTTTATTACTGCCTAATCGTGTTTGAAAATACTTAGGGGTATTTTGTTTTGTTTTAGTTGTTGTAGTGACTGATGGGGGACCCTGACATTTAATGGACAAGACCAGGAAAAAAGGTCCTGCGATGCCATGGGACATTTCCACATATCAGAAAATTGTCTTCCCAAAGTGGCAATATTCTAGTCTTCCCCTATTAAGAATTGATCCCTGAATTGATCTCTACTGCCCATTTTTACACAAAAATCATCATATCATTCCTCTCAAATTCATTCAATAGACTCAAAAAGTTCTAACTCTTCCATGTGGTTTTCAAAGTTTTCCAAAAAAATAAAAATAAAAACCAAGTGGAAATTTACTATTCTGGTCACACTGAATTATTATTTATTGTCTCTCTACAGGTCTTTCTCAATCCTACCTCTGCACCACTTGTACTGTGCTCTCTCTAGATTTGTCCTTCCTCAGCCTTTGTACCTAGATAGATTTTGCCAGTTTTTCTAGTTCTAGGTCAAGTGCTTTATTTTAAAAAATGCCTTTCCTTGCCCTCTTTTGAACTTATCTTAACATGTATCTTAGCACTCAATCAAATTCTAATTTCTCTTGTTACTTAACTGTGTGTGTTTTTCTGGCTTCAAAAAGAGAATACAAACTTCTCCAGGGCAAAGATCATATCTCATACTTCTTTGTACATCACAGTGTTCATAGCAGGCCATGCACTTGATCAATGTCTGCTGAGTAAAATCACATTACAGCAAACACAATTAACATTTCCCATCACCCCCTCTATTTTTATACTAAGGTCCTTCTGTCTCTTCATTCCTTAGGCTGTGTGCTCTCACAGTAGGAAAAACCCCATATTTGTTTTCATAGAGGATGGGTCTTTGTTTTCTCTGGTGTTCTGTCCCTGCATCAGATAACCTCTGCCTTTCAGCTTCTCTCTCTGTTGCTTTTCTTGGTTTTCCCTTGTGTCTGTGCAAAGCTACCAGCAGAGAGAAGGTGAGCAGAAGAAATCCTGATGAACAAAGACATTTGGAGAGTGGATAAATTAGGAAGAATACCCATGGCTGACACACACTTATGTCCTTTTATTGTTATATGTTAGAGTCTTTTTTGGATGCTGCAAGTGGCACTTTGTCATTATTGTTGTTAATCAGTGTAAATGTGCTTGGGCTATTCAATCATATCAAACAACTATTTTGGAAAAGATAATGCAAGTGGTACTCTTAATCTTGTTCTTTCAACAGAAAGATTTTAATTTTTTTTTCAATTTAATTTCCTATAAATGTAAGAGATTTATGTCTTCAGGGGGTTCACTTTACATTGAATAATGTATATTTTTATTTTATTGACAGTGAATTTGTCTGCAGTACTCAGTTTCTTTTATCATATGTAGTTACCCTGTATAATACTAAAATTGACTTAAAAACATTAAAGAGTTTGGACATTTTAAATAAATTAAAATGACATATTTCAAGGTGATGCAGAATTTATACTATCATCTCTGTGTGGTCACATACACAATTTATGTATATGCAGAACGAAAGAGTAACTGCTTTCAGCAGTATCCTAAAACAATGATACCTAAGATGACCCCATGAAAGAAAAACTTATTTTATCACACAGGCATTAAACCATGAGTACCCTTGTCTGGAAACAGTTGTGTCTCTCAGAGTATATAGATGATTCCTCTGAAAAAGTAGTAAAGAATTTTTTTTTTTTGTACACTAAGCTTGGTGAAGTAAGTAGTGAGGGTTTATAGATTAAAAATATTATGTTTATTGATCCATAAAACAGATGTGATATACCACCAACAACAAAGGTTCTTCCCTTGAGATTTATGTTTGCTATCTGCAGGCTTTCAGATGGGTTGTTATTTCCCAGTTTCTCCTGAGCTGTCCACTGTAGGGCCAAATATGTATGTTTGTATATACATTTATATATTTCTTTTCTTCCTATACCACTTTTTCCCATTTTTTTACCTTATTGTAATAATCCAACTCTACAAGCTGTTTTGTGAGAAATGGTTCTCAGGGCCTCATCTTTTGATCCCTGGCAGTTTTTATGGAAAGATGGTACAGATACTTGGAAAATGTTAGTCAGGACATAAAAAGGGATTTGCTTGTTATATTTTCAGGAATTGTTTGGAAGTAGAAAAGAGCTGTTTTGAGTTTTGGTTTGTGAAAGGAGAGACAGTAATTCATAAAGGCAATAAATGTGAGCTTAAGAAATGTGTCAGCCTTTCATAGTTCAGCAGCAGGTAACCACAGGTAATGAAAGAACATATAAACCAGGGAAGAGCATGTGGTAGGATAGGAAGAGCTTACTCCCTGGTGTCTGGTTGATTTCCTCAGCTTTTAGTCCATATACATACTACAAAAGTCTTCTCCAGGATCTAAGGAGAGATAGAAGTTTAAAACCAGTCATATGCTGCATAGCAGTTCCATCATCTTTTAAGAATTCACACATGACTAGTAGGCCTTAGGAAGCACAACTCCAGCCATAAGTGTAAAAATCTCCTGACCCTGCATTTTCGGTTTCCTTTAAACAAGACAGCTTTTCAGTAGAGGTGATTGTGTAGGACAAAAGGGAAGGCAGAAGTAAGGTAATCTGAAAATGGGTCTAGGGAGTTGAATGAGTGTCCCCTTATTCTACAGAGCAGTATGGATATGGCTCATCCCCTTGAAGAATAAGCAATCCCAGCCACCAAGAAATAGTTCTGGCCCCACAAGAAGAGGCAGATCCTGTGGACCTATGAACTCTGGATAGGCAAAGTGAGTGGTGTTACCTCTCCAGCACTGTAACTTCGGAGTCTCTGGAGGTGTTGTCGATGTGTCAGTTGATTGGGAAGACGGCCGTTCTGAAGAGGGATTCGGGGGTCAATGAAAGTAGTAGCTCGACTGTTGTGGTCCACAAAAAAAGACTATAAACAGACCAATAAAAAAAGCACACTGTGAGAATGAGCCAGAATAAAATCAGTAATGTATGGGAATGCTACAGAGCTCAGTCATCATGTTTACTTCTGTCCCTCCTGCTTATCTACTCAAAATTAGATGGAAGACTGGGGCACTGTGTATCTGCATTCTTAGTAGTTGAATGTAGCAATATCAGTCACTTTGCACTGAGACACTATCATAACACTTTATAGAGTGATAATCATAACACTATTTAACATGAAAAAATAAGAGAATTAGAGCCTTTAATGGATAAAGAATACTAGTAATTAATAATTTATAGAACATTTTATTTTTAAAATAAATGTTCTTTTTCTGATTATAGAATTAGCACAGTCTCATTGAGAAAAAACTTTAAAAAGATGAAAAAAATAAAAAGAAAATAACCAAAATCATACTAAATATCACAATCTAAAGGCAATCACCACATTTTCTGTGTGGCATGTCTGATTATTACTATGTTCCAATATGTGACAAAAGTTATTCTTTAAATCTAAAATTACCTCTTATAAAAGAGAAAATTAATACTTTTTAAAAAATAAACGATTTGTGCTATAAAAGCCAAATACTCTCTTTTGAACAAAATGTAATTTTTGGTGAAGGTATCTTCGCATTAAATGACCTCAACCAATGCTCATTTTATGTATGTTCAGATGTCACCTAACAAAAGTAGCCAAACAAATTTTATACAGATCTAGAAATTATTCTTGGGAGGTATGAGCTTAAAATTTCAAGTATTAGATGTCATTGGAAACAAGGGCTGTATGTCCACAAATTAGATGGGACTGAAGATGATGTGCTTTGAAAATTGTTAGATGGCTCAAAAAGTAATGTTAAGGGTATTAAAAATATGAGTAAAGAATTTGAATAAGAATAAAATGTGAGTGAAAAAACCAACATTTACCAACATGTTTCTATAACGTGAGATTTTAAACACACAAATATAAACTAAACTAATAATATTAAGTGGGCATTTTATTATTCAACTCTATACTTAGACGTTTATAATTAAAGTTTGTATGGATTCCTTATTTTTTTATTAATTTTCAGTATAATTTAATTTTTTAGTATAAATTTCTAAAGTTGAGTTAATTACTGGATTAAAAGTTAGAAAAATGTTAAGCTTATTAATCCATATTAACAAACTACCTTCATAAGAACTGTACAGAGTTAACATCTTACCATAATTCCATGAACTCTTTTTTGAGTATTTGAAAAAACTCTTAGAAATGTTGAATGGTAAATAATGATAAAGGATAGTTTACAAGGGAAACAAAACATTTTCTTATAGGTTTATTAGTCAATTTCATCATAGGAATATTGTCTACTTTGTCCATTCTCTTTTTTGTTGTTGGGATATTAAGTTTTTTTTATTTATTTGTAAGTGTGCTTAGGTACTCATCTGCCTTCAACTTGCTTTTGATTTTTGTTTGTTTCATCTTATAATACACAGAAATTTTATATTCCTATGTGTTCAAATCTCAATTATTTTTCTATCTAGAGGTCAGTTAAATGCTAAATTTAAATTTTATGGGTTAATCATTTCTGAAATGATGGAAAGTTGTAATTTGATATTTTTCTCCAAAGCTCATTTTGTCCAAATCACTCATTTCCTATTGTTTTATTACACAAAATGCTTATAAACACCACTGTCTTTTTCAGAAATATTTATCTGTTTCAATGGTCTATGGGATTTTTGCAGCTTCAATTAATGTTGATAGGGCAAGTTTCCTTTCATTATTATTATTTTTTTTAATTTTCTTAATTTCATTTTCCCAGATGAACTGATATTAATTTTATTAAGTTCTGAAATAGTTCTACTTGCATTTTGTTTAGCATTACCTTAGGATTACAAATGGTTTTAGAGAGAATTCATTCCTTATAATACTTGAATTTACCTGCTTCCCATTTCTGAACATAGAATGACTCTTTATGCAAGAATATTTTTTTCTCAGTAAAATATTATAGTCATCTTCCTGAAAAGACACATATTTCTGGTTAAGATAGTTTATATTTAATATTAACTGTTGCTATTCCAAGTGCATCTTTTCCTGTTATGTTTTGTAACCTATCATTACGGTACCTAGGAAAATGATTATTGGTGTATTTTTTTTGTGTCTGCTCATCATATAAATGCTTCTATCAAGTAAACTGCTCTTTTGAGTTCATCATCTTTGTTTTTAACTTGCAAATAATTATGATATTTTTGTCTTCTTCTTTACAAGGTCTCTTATCTTTAACCTCCTTTCTTGTAATATTGGTGAGAACTTCTAGAACAATATTAAATAGATATAGCAGCTGCGATCTTCTTGTTCTTGATTTTGATAGGAAAACTAGAGTCCAACTGTAAAATGGGAAATGGTTCATTATGTTAAAGGAGCCTTATTATGTCATAAAAAATATATTTACATTTTTATTTTACTGAGACTACTTTTTTTGGTTTAAAAATATATATGTGTAATAATAGATTTTCTAGTAGTAAATAACCTTTACATCATTGGGAGAAAATCTATTAAATTGTGGTGTGTCATTCTTATTTTAATGTACTATCTAAATCAACTTTGTTTTGATTATGAGCTTTTTGGAACTCAAGTGAGTATCGTCTATAGCTTTTTAAAAAAATTCTGATTTCCTTAGTTTTGCTTACTCATCTCAGTGCATGTGCATGTGCTTAGATTTACACAATTTAATCAAATGTGTAGGTTTATGAATCCACCACCAGAGTCATCACTACAAGAACACTTTATGCTGCCTGTTTATGATCACACTTGAAAATCACTCCCTTTATGCTGCCTGTTTATGATCACACTTGAAAATCACTCCCTTTATGCTGCCTGTTTATGATCACACTTGAAAATCACTCCCTTTACTCAAAATTACCTTTAACCATTGATTAACCAGAAATGTTCTCCATTTCTATAATTTTGTCATTTCAAGAATGCTATAGAAATGAAATCATACAGCATGTAACCTTTTGGGACTAACTTTTTTCCACTCAATCTAGTTTCCTTCAGATTCATCCAAGTTGTTGCATGTATCAGTAGTTATTTTTTATTGCTGAGTAGTATTCTGTGGTACAGATGTACCAGATTTTGTGCTAATAACTTTTGCTTTTTGTCTGCTTTCCTTAGTCAAGTTATGACTCATAAAAAGAACTCTGTAGTTTCCATTTTTTAACTATGTTCTAGAGTAGCTCATAAAGCTATCTGGGGTGAGCAAGAAATTCATTATGCATTTTCCAGTTTATTTTATGACTATAAGTCTATTAAATTTTTTATATTTCCTGAGCTATTTTTATCATTTATATATTTTAAAAAGTTATCCATTTCTTCTAGATTTTCTAATCAAACATTTATAGAACTATACATGCATTTTCTTTCTTTTTAAAATTCCTTTGAATCTGTTATATCTAATTTCTTGGTTTTATTTGCTATTTTCCCTTATTGATTTCTCTTCTAAAACAACTTTTATGTTTATTTATTTTTTAATTACAGTGGGCATTTAATATTATTTTATACTGGTTTTAGATGTACAGCATATTGATTAGATACTCATATAATTTATGAAGTGATCCTCCTGATTAGTCTAGTACCTACCTGGAACTATATACATAGTTATTAAAATATTATTGACTATATTCCCTATGCTGTACTTCACATCCTTTGACTATTTTGTAACTACCAATCTGTACTTCCTAATCCTATCTCCTTTTTTAACCAGCCCTCCAACCTCCCTCCCATTAGGCAATCACCAGTTTGTTCTCTGTATCTATAAGTCTGTTTCAGTTTTGTTTGTGCATTAATTTTGTTCTACAGATTCCACATATAAGCAAGATCATATGGTATTTGTCATTCTCTGTCTAACTTATTTTACTTGGCATAAAACCCAAGTCCATCCATAAAAATTTCATTTTTTTTTGTATGGCCAAGTAACATTTCATTGTATATATGTATCACCATTTCTTTATCCAATCATCTATTGACAAGCACTTAGGTTGCTTCCATATCTGGCTACTGTAAATAGCGCTGCAGTGAATATAGGGGTGCATATATCTTTTCAAATTAGTGTTTTAGATTTCTTCAAATAAGTATTCAAAGTGGATTGCTGGGTCATATGTTAGTTCCATTTTTAACATTTTGAGAAAATTTCGTACCGTTTTCAACAGTGGCTATACCAATTCGCAATCTCACCAACAGTGCTTGAGGGTTCCCCTTTTTTCACATCCTCACCAACATTTGTTGTTTTCCAATTTATTGATGAAAGCCATTTGATAGCTGTGAGGTGATGGGAAGGTGAAATTTTAATTTGCATTTCTCTGATGGTTAATGACGTTTAACATCTTTTCATATTATATTGATCATCAGTATGGAGAAATATCTATTCAGGTCCTCTGTCCATTTTTTTTTAATTGGGCTGGGTTTTTTGTTTGTTTGTTTGTTTTGGCGTTGGATTAGTATGAGTTCTTTTTAAATTTTGGATATTAACCTCTTATCAGATGCATCATTGGAAAATATCTTCTCCCATTCAGTAGGTTATCTTTTTGTTTTGTTGATAGATTCCTTTGCTGTGCAATAACTTTTTAGTTTAATGTAGTCCCATTTGTTCATTTTTCCTTTTGTTTCTCTTGCTCCACATAATGTATTGGAAAAAAATATATATTACTGAGAACAACGTCAGAGAGTTTACTACCTATGCTGACATTCTTATGGGAGCTCTCTCATAAGTAACTAGCTACCTCTCTCTTACTGCCTGTAGGATTCTCTCTTTGTCTTTAATCATTGCCATTTTAATTATGATGTGTCTTAGTGTGGGCCTCTTTAGGTTCACCTTGTTTAGGACTCTGTGCACTTCTTGGACTTGTATATCTATTTCCTTCACCAGGTTAGGTTAGTTTTCTGTCATTATTTCTTCAAATAGACTTTCAATCCCTTATTCTCTGTCTTCTCCCTCTGGTACCACAATTATGTGAGTGTTGATACATATGATGTTGTCCCAGAAACCCATTAAACTATCTTCATTTTTTAAATTCTTTCTTCTCGTTGCCATTTTGACTGGGTATTTTCTGCTACCTTGTCTTCCAAATTGCTGATTCAATTCTCTGCTTCATCTTTTCTAGTGTTGTTTCTATTGTATATTTCATTTCAGTTATAATATTCTTCATTTATAACTGGTTCTTTTTTATGATTCCTTTGTCTTTTTTTTATGCTATCTTTTGTTGACATTCTTGCTAAGTTTCTTGAGAATCATTATTACCATTGTTTTGAACTCTGTATCTGGTAGGTTGCTTGTCTCCATTTCATTTAGTTTTCTTTTCTGGAGTTTTCTCCTATTATTTCATTTTGGACATGTTTCTTTGTTTTCTCATTTTGTTGCTTCTCTGTGTTTGTTTATATGTATTAGGTAGATTTGCTTTGTCTCTCAGTCTTATCAGGATAGCCTTATATAGTACATGCCATGTGTGGCCTTTTGGTGCATTTTCCCTGATCACCTGTACCAGGTGTTCCAGGAGTGTCTCTTGTGTGTGTTGTGTGTTCCTTTTTGTTGTAGTAGTGCATCGATTGCTATTGGCACATCAGTGGGTGAGACTGACTCTCAGCCTGACTGGATGTGTGGATTGCCCATGCTCACATCATATGAGCTGCTATGTGGGCTGACTCAATGGAGTGGGATTTTCTCCAGCAGGCTCTTGTATGCCTGTTTTAGACCACTCTCTGGGTATGCTGCTTATGAGTTTAATCAGGTGGTGTTCTGTTGTTCTCTGATGCCAGCTTCTGGGTGTGTTGGTTCTTGGGCCCCTTGGGAGTTGCTTATATGCAGGCCAAGGTTAGCTGCTGTTTTTGACTGACCAGGGGCTACAGTAGGTCACTTGCCTTTGCTGGATCTGGGAGCAGGTTAGAGAGGTCATGCTGTGAACAAAGGCCAGCTGCCATAAGTATCAGTCCTGAAGCAGCTCAGCTTCACCGGATACCCCAAGTGTTGACATTACCTGCCAGCTGCCCATAAGGCTCAGCCACTGAAAAAGTCTCAAGTGGTACACAAGTTTGGCAAGGTAGAATCCCAGAGTTTCACCAGGTTGAGGTGAGTGATGTTCACCAGATCCATGAAGATGCAGGTTTGGTGCCAGTGGTTAGCTTGGGGACATTTGCAAAAGTCTCAGAGCCCACCAAGGCCAGTCTCTGTTTGCTTTGTGCCTGCATACTCCCTAGAAAGACTGCAGCATGAGTTGGGCTGGTTGTCAATCACCAAAAGTGCCTCTGGCAGTGTGCAAGGTGAAGCTGGCTATTTGCTGCTAAAAGAGCCTACTGTGGTGTATAGGGAGAGGCTGGTTGCCTGGCCATTGAAAGTACCTTCAGCATTGTGTGAATTGGGTGGAACGGGGTCCCAGGGAGTCACTAGGGTGGAGCAAGCAGAATTCACCAGGCCAATGCAGATTTAGATTTGGTTGTGTTGGGGGAGCGCTCAACATAGGACAAATGGCGCCCAACTACAGGCTACATGGAAAGCAGGCTCAACACAGGGATAATGACGGCTGTCTCTATAGCCCTCACCTTGAAGCCACACAACTCAGTCTTTCCCTGTATATCTTTGGTGCCTCCCAAGTCACCATCCCTTTGCTGGAGCTCAGGGTGAGTGCTTGTGAATGAGTGAACATGGACTCTGTAAAATGATGCCTGGTGTTTCCAGCTGCCTTCTGTTTATTTCAACCCAACTGATAGAATCCTTGCTGATGTTCACAGCCAGATATTGTGGGGACTCCTCTTCCTAGGACTGGAATCCTGGGCTTGGGAGCCTGGTATAGGGCTGGGACCCATCACTCCTCTGGGTGGACATCTGTAGTCAAGATATCCTTCTCTATGCTCAACCATACACAGGGGTGTGGGGTCAGCCTGTTTTAAGTTTCCGCCCCTCCTATAAATCTTAACATGACCTTTTCTCTATATTTTTAGTTATAGGAGTTCCGTTCAGCTAGTCGTCAGAAGATTCTCCATGTTGATTGTTCTATAACTTAATTGTAATTTTAATGTGGTCATGGAAGGAGGCAAGCATGACATTTTCCTACTCCACCATCTTGCCTAGATCTCCTCATACTTATTATATCTATCTATCTATCATCTATCTATCTATCTATCTATCTATCTATCTATCTATCTATCTATCTATCTATCTATATGTGTGTATTTCTAATTCACACATTGCTGGGTTATGATCTATTAATTTCAGACAAATTTCGAGATGAATTTTTGCTTTAGTTACTGTTACTTTTTATCTTTTCTCTAAGTTATTGATTTGGAACCATATTTTATTTTTCTTGTTTGATAAAACTTTCAATGGTGCTAAACTTTTGAGTACAGCCTTTTTATATCCCATGTTTTATTAAGTATTGCTCGCATGTATTTTCAATAATTTCTCAATGTCTTTATTTTATTTTAAACCCAATAGTCACCTACAACATTGTTTTGAATCACTAATTAGCAAACATTTTGTTTTTAATGGTTATGTTTAAATTCGTTATTTAAAATTTAACTTTATTCTTTGTGGCCATGGAATGTAATCTGAGTATTATTTATTTTTTGGTATTCTTTGCGTTATGAAAGGTTATCACTTAAGGAAAAAGTTCTAAAAGATCTTGATAAGAAGTAAGCTTTGTCTTTTTTTTTTTAATTGTGGTAAAATATACATAGCATAAACTTTACCATTCTAATCGCTTTTTTTTTTCAATACATAATTTTTATTACATCTTTAGAAAAGCACAAAGAATTCTGAGGAATCAT
Organism: Pteropus vampyrus; assembly: GCF_000151845.1. Classification (NCBI taxonomy): domain Eukaryota; kingdom Metazoa; phylum Chordata; class Mammalia; order Chiroptera; family Pteropodidae; genus Pteropus; species Pteropus vampyrus. The sequence continues at coordinate 419,806 of NW_011888989.1, read as the reverse complement.
CCAATATCTTGACATTTCTGTAGCTGGACAACTTAGACCTTATCGATCAGCCTGCTGAACTGTTTCTTTTTCAGAAACAGATGCCATCAAAAAATTTTATATCTTTGTAACTACTGTGGCTTATTGAATCGAAGCTGCTGAATTTGATACAAGTTAAATGTTGCTTCCTTCAAGAATTAACTCATCTTTCTGGGCTTCAGATACTGAACAAGTAACACCTGACCTCATCCTAACTCTGCAGATGTATTTTTCACCCAAGAAATTTTGAATTTTAACAAGAGAGCCATTCTCCTGAACAACGACGTTGATGGATAGTGAGCATACACAGACCTCATCTTGGAAGCCCAGTGTAACACCCTCGATCATGTTCTGTATATGACTACAGATAGCGAACAGTAGCCAGGTTCCTTTTTATTTCCCCATCATTTGTCAACCTAGAGTCTCTTCTTTTTTATTTCCCAAGGACACCGAGTTCTACATCAATGTGATTGAAGTCTCTCCAATGGGTGTCTCTGGGGCCCTTCACAATAATCATGTGTCCTTTCAGAGTGATATCTACTTTTTCTAGAATACTGACAGTCTGAGTGCCGAGAATGGTCTTCATCCTCACAGTAGGTGCAGCAGAGTTTAATCATTTTTAAGTGTACAATTTAGTGGCATTAAGTATATTCATTGTTGTGTAAACCGTTACCACTATTCATGTTCCAAACTTTTTCATTTCCCAAACTGAGACTGTACTTACTTAAAAATAACTCCTTATTCTCTCCTTCCCCCGGTCCCTGGTGACAGCTATTCTACTTTCTGTCTCTATATCTTTGACTAGTCTAGATTTCTCACGTGAGAATATTTATTCTTCTGTGTCTTATTTCACTCAGCATGTTTTCAAGGTTCATCATTGTAGTAATTAATTGAATTTCTTTATTTTTAGCAATGAATAACATTCCATTGCAGACATTACAACGCTTTTGTTTGTCCACTCATGCCAGCTCTATTTTTTTCATTTTTATTGAGATATAAGTGACAAATAAAAATTGTAGATAATTAAGAACCATGAAAGCTCTATTTTAAACTAAGTTCCATAACACAAAATTATATTATTTAAATCCTGACTTATTTTGTTTAGGTAATCCGATAGGTATAAAACACATTTTTCTACTATAACTGCATTTCTTTCATTTCCTTTCATATTTTTCTTTTAGTTTTCTTTATGTAATATAATATGATGTTATTTGGCTTATAAAATTTATGGTTATTGTATATTTTAATTGTGCCATTGATTAACATAAAGTCTTTATTTGATACCATTTAATGATTCTGAATTTGAACTCCTTTTTGTCTGATATTAATACACTACCATTAATTTTTCTGTTATTGTTTCACACTGTATTAATATTTATTTTTTATTTTTAAACTTTCTGAATCATTTCTCTTTTTTTTTTGACTGGATTTCTTAAAATTATCTAAGATGAAGGTTTGAGTTATTTTATTTTTACTTTTTTTTTACATCTCAAATATTATCCTGGTGTCATACATATTGTAAATGATTTCTTCAATTTTTTTGTGTACCTTTTAAATATTTATGGTAGCTTTCTTTTTTGACATGTAAACATATTCTTTTTTTTTTTTATGGTTTCTACTTTTGGTGCCTGGATAAATCATTTTGTAGTGATGTCTTTTTTATAAGCCAGATCTGTTTATTACCAAATCTGAAAGTGTTTCCTTTTGGTACCTAAGTTTATCTTATTTTCACTTATCATTTTTAACTTTATGCTTGGCTTTACCTTTGTTATCTTATTTTTATTGTTTCCAGTTTCATTGTTTTCTTGTGGGTTTTTTTTTTGTGTATGTGTTTTGCTATATAACTATATTATGTTCATTTTTTTTGTAGAAATTCAAAAGAGAAAAAAATCTTGTTCTGAATGATACAAACAAACAGTTGCCTTTTAACTACATTTAGTCTTTGTTTTTCAAATTATCCAATCTGACACCTTTAAACACAACTAGGAAGTCAGCACAACTTTCCTTGCACTCCTCACCTGCCCTCTTCCTGCTTCCTCTTCTTTTTCATTCTAGTTTCGGGATAGTGATCCACAACGTTCCTATAAAACTATTCCTTTTTTATTGTATATTTTTATAGTATTTTATTATATATTTTCTGATATATTTTAAGCATTTAACAGCAATTATTTTCATTTATATTTATGTATTTGATTTATTTAAATATTCACCACCAGTCCTTTTATACTATAATTTTTCCATTATTGATTTCCTGTTCTGCTATATTGTGAGCCACCTGGAGAATAGCTTTAGTGTTTTCTTAGGATGAGTAAAAGAGTAGGGTAAGCTCTGAAATCTTGCACATGACATTGTTTTCCTAGTGTATTTACACTTCGATGATACCAATTTGTCTGGATACAGGATGATTGGGCTATAGCCTTTTTCATCAATAACCTGTAGTTTTGTTCTGTGCATTTCTATAGTTTAGTTTTATGAATGGGAAGTTTAAAGCTTGTCTGATTTTTATTCTTTTGTAGGTAACTGCCATATTACCATGGCTATATATTGATAAGATCAAAAAGAAGACATTCGAGAGTATGTGTAGATATAGAATTTGTTTTAATTAATTTTATTATAATTCACTAAGCCCAATTAACTTGCCCACCTGAACAATGTTTTAGATCACATTTTATTTTCATTATTTAATGATTTAATTAAATTAATATTTAATATTTAATTACTATGGCTGTACATATTAATCTGGTTTCTGCCTCAGGAACATCTATAAGTCATTCATACAACAGAGATTTATTGATTGCCAACTATGTGCCAAGCTCTATTCTATGCTCTTGGGATTTCATCTATGAGCAAAACAAAGATTCCTGCTCTCAAAGAGCCTAAAATTCTGCTAGGAGAAACAGACAAAACAGGAAACCTAACACATATGTAAATTATACAGTGAGCGCATGGGTTAGGGATCTTGTGGGAGCTTGTGGTATTAAATTGAATAGTTAGGGTAGGCCTCACTGAGAAGGTGAGATATGTTTTTTTTCTTTTTTCATTGTTTTTGCATTGTTTAAAACTTTTCCTTCACTTTTTGCAATCCGGTTTCTTCCTACCACTTGGGGGTTGCTTCTGTGTTCAGATTCTCTATCAGTGATTCGATTTTACATAGCATTTCTGCTGTGTTTTATCTTTACGCTATTACATTTTTTTCTTGCAATCTAATCTGTTTCTATGAGGTTGACTAGTTCATAAATTCATATTAGTAGAATCATACAATATTTCTTTTCCTGTGACTCGCTGATTTACCCTAACATGTCTTCCAGGTCTATTCATGTTGTCACATGTGTCAGAATTTCCTCTTTTTAAAGGCTGAATAATATTCCATTGCATGCTTATGCCACATTTTCTTTGTATATTCATCCATCAATGGACATTTAGGTTATTTCCATATTTTGTGTACTATGAATAATTCTGCAAGAAACATGGGAGCCCAGCTATTGCATCAAAATCAAGATTTTGATTTAATTTATACACACACACACACACACACACACACACCACACACACACACACACACACACGCACACACACATATACACCCAGAAGTGGGATTGCTAGATCATATATTAGTTTTATTTTCTTATGTCTCCTTCCTCTCAGCTTGTTTTTTGTTCATGGCTTCTTCTTGCTCAATAGAAGTCATGTGCTCCTGTATCATTTTGTGGATGACAAGCAGATATCTTTTAAAAATTCATTTCTATTTTCTGAAGAAAATTATACTATGAGATATAATTTTCTTAGATCATGATTCTGTTTCCTTTGCATAATAGTATGTCTTCATAGGCCCCTCCTCATTTTGTTGTTTTCATTCCTGCCACCATTTCATGTCTGCCTCAATAGGGATCTCCCCCTTTGCCCCCAGTCCCATGCCCTCAGCTCCAGCACCTCTCTGGATAATAGTCACCTTCCTCAGCTCAGCCCTAGAACTCACTTGAGGCCCACAGGCAATCTCTACCAAAGTCAGTGAGAGGTTGTGTCCTGTATCCTCCTCTGTCAGACTTTTAAAATGACAAATGAGTCAGATGCCATTTTGTTCTTTGCTTTAGTCTTTGTCTCTGTGACCCTTTGTGAGGATGACTATGCATGCAAAGACACCAAACAACTTGGCCTCATTTCTTGTATTCTTACCACAGTGCATACTAAAAGTGAAGCTTACCATCTCTGAATGTGCCAATAAAGCAAGAAGCAGATTCTCACATTAACTTACTTTTTATGTCAGTTATAAAATCATGAAGGCAAGGCAGGCATTATTATTGCTACTTTATGATAAGCAAAATTGATAAGAGACTCAGAGAGGTGAAGTGACTTTTACAGGGTCATATGTCTGGAATGGGATGGGCCAGACCCGGTACAAGTCTTCCTACCTCTATTTTTTTCCATTACTCTCTATCGTTCCTCTCTATCCTATGGATTGTGGTTGCACATTTCAAATTTAAGGTTACTATTATAGTTCAGTACATGATTTGCCTCTTAGAAATTTTGTCTGACAACTGTGAGTCTGTGTGTGTATTCAATTAATAGGGAGTCAGAGAGACCCTTTTTGTGTGTGTCTGTCGTCAAGCAGCTAGTTTGTATCATAACTGAAAGCAGAACTCAAGTCTTTCCATTTCAAATTTAGACTTTTTTCTTTCTTATGTATGATACTATCACACTAAACAAAATTAAAGGGAAAATGTCTTGCTAGAAATTCCCTAATATGCATTTTAAAATGATTAAATATTCAGTGCATGTCTCAGCTGTTGTGCTTTCTAGTTGTGTGAGGACTAGAAGGTGATGTGTGCCATGGAAGACCAGGGCTTATTGCATTTCAGGCCTTCTGCATTCCATGGGCTCCCTGCTATTTGTAGCTTAGTGTGAGATCTTCAGTCATGGAAATCCAAGGCTAAACAATCAGTTTATATTCGTGTGTGCTCTTTGCATAAAAAACACTGCCTTTCTGTTCATTGATTCATAGTGGTGTCCTCTTGGCATATTGGTTAAGCAATAAATGCAAACATGGCCACCACTGCAGACCACTGAGACAAGGCACTTACACCCTAGCACTGATTCTTTACTTTCTGTTCTGGCTCAGACTTTATTTCCTATACTAACATACTTCAGCAAGTCCTCACAGTATAAATCACTGTCATTCTCCCAGAGGAGGATACATCTTGTAAATGAGAAGGTCTTGGGGAGCAGATTCTGGCTATAGTGGCTTTTCTGCTAACAAGGCACCCCCTTTTCCTTAATTAATCCCCAACTGCAGAGGAGCAGGTCATAGAGCTTCCTTATATTAACAGACTTGCATTAAGTAGACACAATCTTTCTCCACATACTCTAGAGTCCAAGTGCTGAGGCACACTAAGGGGTTTGTGGGAGAGGGTTTGTGGCTCCCAGGGGCAATAACACCCCATCAATTCACTTGGAGGAATTGTGGCTTTCCAGGTTAACAATCATAGAGGAAAGGAACTGCGTAATGCAGTTTTCCACTGAAAAACATATCTGCTGGTGAGGCTTCTGATTTCTTTGATCCTAGAAGAGGGAGGGGTTCTTTGTACCAAAGTTTGCAAAAGATTGCAAGGACAATTCTTTAGTAAACTTTTGGCTTGTCCTATAATTACATTGAGTTGGCTGATGGTGATTGAGATAAAAACATTCTCATTTTAGCAAACTCAGCTAGGCTTCTAAAGCATTGCTGGGAAGGACCAGTTTTGGTTAAGGTCATACAAAGGCAAAATGCAAGCCAGTTAACATGACTCAGGCTCAATATATCCCATCACTGTTTGCCAGGCTGTTTTAATGAGTACTGAAGGCTTATTAGAGAAATCACAATGAGCAATCTAATAATGTCACTCCTATTTAACTAATAATTTAATTTCTTGAGAGTTATAGTTGTCTAAGGAGGCAAAACAGTAAAAAGAGATTTAAACAGAATCTGGTTTCAAGTTCCAAAGCTAAATTTAAAAAGATGTAGACAGTAGACAGTAGTTTTCAACTGGATGTGATTTTGTCCCCCAGGGGATATATAGCAAAGTCACAGCTTGGGGAGAGTTGGATGCTATTGGCCTTAGTGGGCAGAAGCCAGGGATGCTGCTAAACATCCTACAATGCACAGGACCAAAACCCTGCTGTGGATAATTACTCTCCCCTTCCTACTAGTGGTGAATGGCATGTATCAGACACACAGGCTTTCCTCTCCTTACCAAACTCTCTCCCCACTTTCTCACTGTCTTCTCCTTCCAGGAAAGAGCTTCTTTGACGAAAAGCCTACACAACAGTCATACTCACCTTTCCCTGCTGGTCTGTTTTGATCTCCCAGCCCCGGGGCAATTCCAGCCGAGTGTCTGCAAACAGGTTGATGAAATTCACCAAGTCCCGATTGTGCTGGTAGCGTTCAAAATTGCGTGCGTCCCGCCGGACTTTCAGAATCATGTGCTTTAAGCAGGTGCTACTGGTGAAGACTCGGTAGGCATTCTGAGATGGGGTCAGAACCAATTGGAGTAGAGAGTGGAGGATAAATAAAAACACAGACCAAGTACACTCTGAGCACCTAAATGTGATATAATGTGATTGCTGCACAGCCATTTATTGTAAGCCTCAAGGGCATAGCCTCAGAGAAGAGATTTTGCTCAAAAATTAAATGAGTACCCTTAAACCTGTTTGAGATCCTAACTCTACCTGCTGCTTCACAGCCTTGGACACAGTTGACCTCCTCGTGCATCTCAAAATCTCTACTCCTTTGTTCTTCCTTTATCTTCCCTCCTCCCTCTCTCTTAGCAGATTGCCTCTCTTAAGACTCTCTCTATCTCTCTGAGCATCATTCCTGTCTCTCTTTCATGGATCTTTCTTTGACTACACAGGTCTGCCTTTTTCTTCTTATCTGTCTACCTCAGGAATTCTTAATTTAGGCTTCCTGGGATTTAAGGCAGGACTTCAGAGGTCTGTCACTCCTTTGAATCCTCTGTATAAATGTGTGTGAAGGGGTTGGGGAATAAGAAAGAAATTTTAAAAGTTCCAGTAGTTTCTAATTGTGCAAATGACAATTCATGGCACATGGGGATGGTGTGTGTGTGTGTGTGTGTGTGTGTGTGTGTGTGATGATATGAAAGACTGCTTGTAGCCAGAGCAGGCTGGTACAGTGGCTCCTTTCAGCTTAGTGCCCCCTGGTGCCCAGTGCTTAGGGCATCGATTTCTGGCATCGTTGTCTCTTTGTTACTCACCCCTGCACCACTTGGCAGCTGCTCTGGGTCTAACCACTCTATATCTCAGAGGCCTCGCAGATGTAACCTACTAAAAACTGATCTCCTTTTACCCCTGCAACAACCTTTGTCACCTCATCAAACTACTACATCTGCCTAATGGAGGCACTACCTAACAGGTGACCAAAGCAAAAAGAATTCAGACTTTCTTGAGTCCTCATCTCCCATTTCCCTTAAATCTCAGTGGTCCCAAGCACTGTTATTGATTCTATGCAGAAATAGCTCCTGAACTGAATCATTCCTTTCTATACAACCAGCCCCTTACTTAGGGCAGGCCTTGATCATCTCTCACTTGAGCAGCTGAATCAGCCTCTAGTCTTAGCTCCTCAGTTTCTCCCACACTTCCACCAGAGAAAATACTTCATCAAACACCTTGATCATTTAATGCCAATGTTTAAGACTGCTGTTGGTTCCTGTTGCCTATTGAAGTAGATCCAGGTTCTTATTTATGTCTTACCAGGCATTCCCCTACTTATTCTCTAGCGCTTCTTACCACCTTTGCTTATCACCACATTCTAGCCACACTGGACCAACCCTTGGCCCCTTCTCCTTCTGCCTGCAACTTCTTCCCTGGACACTTTCAACCTTCAAGACTCAATTCAGCAGTTGCCTCCTCAAGAATGTTTCCCGATGTTCCATCTCCTGTGTTTGCAGAGCATTTCATTCCTCACTGAGGTCAGGTCCTGTCTGGACACATTAGACAGGTCTTTTTACATGTCTGTTGCTTTGCAAAACAGAGCTCCTGCTATTTAGGTATCAGCCTAATCCGTCTTTGTGACTTTAGCACCTAAATCCGTGCCTGAACTACAGAAAATGTTATTGAATAAAAGAATTAATGAAAATAGTGATGTCGTGTCATTGCTTTCTTGAAAATACACACAAATTGAAAAAAAAAACTGCATATGTAAACAATCGCATCGAATTTAACTTGTGTGATATTTAAAATGACTAATTATATTAAAAATTAACCTAGTTATTCATCTAGAATAAATCTATTTTAAAATTTCATTAATAAAAGTGATTTTATAAAATGATTCAGGCTAAAGGGAATCTGTCAACTTCATAATCTTGTTCCTTTAAAAATTTTAACAATAATAAAACTAATATTTTTTTGCAAAGAACTTTCACTGCCATTAACACATTTGAGTCTAACGAAAAACCTGAAGAAGCAACAGCATTTCTAAATCCAGCTCTCCTCCTTTTTGGGATTATTACACAGGGTAAAAAGAGCGGACTGAGCTTTTTTTTTTTTTTCCTTGCCTGGGTTAAAATGCTACACACTTTAATGTATCAAGTGACTTTGCAAAGTTGTATTTTGGGTCTTTGCTGAAGCCAAGCCATGTTCACTTTGCCATTTTGGATCACTCACATAATTGGTATGCAGCACAGTGAAGAATTCCGGATTGGTGATGAACTTGACTGCTGGGGACTGCAGCAACAAGGTGATTTTTTGTGAATTTACTGGAGAAAGTGACCCTTCTCTCCTCAGATCTGGAAAAAAGTGAAGCAAAGCAACAAAGTGCATTGGAGAAAAGTCATTTCAAACACAGTATTTCTCTGTACACCAGCAGCACACAATCCTTCACTTATACAGTTGGAGTCAGCTATTGTTTTTAATAGTAATCTGACCAGGAGTTGGTGATATGACCAGGTATTACAGAGAAACAACCAGATGTTACAGAGATCTGACTAGGAGTCATATCACTTTGTGTATGTCAGTTAAGAACCATTATGTCCTAGGAGTTTCCTGTATAACTTCAGTTAGCCTCAAGTCCTTGAATACCTTTTCTCTTTTATATCAATTACTTTTTTCTTTCTTTATAAATTTCTAATCGAAGCTGCGATAGGTTGTTTGCAGGAAAGGCCACAATTCTTCCCCTCCCTGCATCCACATCCATCTGCATGCGTCTCCCCTTGTTGAATTGAGCTGGCCATGTATCTGGTTTTAACCACAGAATTTGGCAGAGATTTGAAGCCAGGGTTTCAAGAAGCCTGTATGTCCCCATTTTCATTCAGAACTCTACCATCACCATGAGTACAAGATGAGTAGCCACGGGAAGAGAAACAAGCTACCCTAGTTGAGGCCCTCTCAGGGCAAACAGACCATGGCCGATCTGACAGCTGACCAAGGATGCATGGATGAGCCCTGAGGTGTCCTGAGGAATCACCCAGCTTAGCTCTGCTCAAATTGCCCACCTGCAGGACTGTGGGATAAACGCATGGATGTGAGTTTAAGCTACTAAGCTTTGGGAGTTTGTTATACAGCAAATGCCAGCGGATCTAATACTAAATTCATAAATATATTTTCTGCTCCTTCGTTTCTCATGTTTTTAATTACTCAACCACTTTACCACATTGCTCTCAGAAGGTCAAAGAAATTAATGATAGAAAAGCCTAAATTAGTCAATTTAGTTAGCATATCTGATAAAATAAAATAGAGGCAATTAAAATTGTTGGTGGAACTGTGTACATACATTTAAAAGAATGTATAAAATTGTCCACTATTCTGCATTATCATAGAGAGCTGAGACCTGGCAAGACTGGAAACACAAACTTGCTTACTCAGACTATTTTCTGAGCTTTCTTTTTGCAAATAAATTTACCATCGCTTAACTCAATTTAAAAAAGTAGATTATTAGGATGTCACTGTGATCATTTTATGTCATTACAGGTATAAAAAGTGAAAGCCAGTCTCTTATGCCTTTTGAATATTCTCATCTGAGTTCACTCAGACAGTTTGGAAGAAATGACAACCAGATACCTATAGTATTTGGTAGAAAGGCTCTCATATCATGTGCATAACCATAAGCCCAAGGGAAAAATCTCTTTACTCTCAAGTACTCCCTCAGGGAGAATTGTATTTTATCCCAAAAACAAACAAGTAAGTATTCTTATTTGTAGTGTTGTTATGTGGCTCTTTTGAAGTAAACTGAATTTTTTATTGCATGTTTTATTTATAAGTGGAAAATCCTTAGGATAACCACAAATAAATTTACTTAACTAGAAATAATTAAGCTACTGAAAAAATTGCCTTGATGCACAAGTACTGTAGAAAACTCAGCCCTGAGTCCCTGGAAATCATCTGCTTTTCTGTCTTCAGACCCCCAAGCCATGGTGCCGGTGTTCTCTTTATGCGAATCCACTTCTTTAGTTTCTAGTGGGAAACTTCTGTCTGTTTTACCTTATTGGTACCTTGTCTTTTTATCCTCTGCCCTGACCTCCACCCATTCCATTGCTCTTTCCCCTAGGGCATAGCACAATGCCACAAGGTAAGGAGAGGGACTCAATACACCTTGTCACACAGTAACAGGATCTCCTTACATACCTAAGCTTGACTGAGAAGATTCAGCCTCTGAGTCACTCCCACCGCCTCCTCCGCTGCCTCCTGCTGGGGCTTGCTCACAACTTTGGCTACCAGAATCTTCTTCAGGCCTCTCTGCTGCAATGGTTCGCTGAATATTTTGATACCTTTGCATTAGGAAATGGAAAGAAAGGAGTTAACTTGTTTGTTGATTTGTTGGGGGCTGGTGCTTTGAATCAGATAACTGGGGAAATCTTTAAAGAATTGTCTTGAATGTCAGGAAAAAGATACTTAAAATTCTCACAAGAGAGCCAAAACAATTACCAAGATAAGTATGGCTGGATGATTTGACTTCTCTTCTCTTTGTTTTGTGAACTATGATGAGTTTTAAATATGGTGACTTTTTAAAAAACCAACACAAATAATAACTAATCATTAAAAAACTGCCTATACCTTGCATTAAACAAAATCTGGTGAAATCTAAAATAAAGCTGTGGGAAGTAACTTAAAATGTTATAATAAAGATATCAAATTACCTACAGATTATTATAATAAGTCCACAAAGTAAAATAGTATTTCTACTTCTCACCTTTTTTTACTTGGCAGGTAACTGATACAACTAGCAGGGGTTGTGGAAATACTATACTATAAAAGTATGCTGACAGAAAAATAAATGTCATGGCAGCCAAATGTTTTCTGCTTATTTAAAGGCTCTTTTTATTTTTCTTCCCAAGTTGGAGATTTAGTCAGTTGGTCAGCCAGTCAGTCACCTTACCAGATACCTACTAAATATTTACTAACTCTTCCAATATTTCCAGGCTCTGTGCTGGACTTTCAGATCAAACAGAAGACTAGAATATGACATCACACTCTGCACACACACGGTCAAAAAGGAACTCTAAGTAAACCATAATAAATGTGAAAAAGCTCTCTTAGATGTGTGAGAGTTGTGTGAATACAGATGAGAAAACACCTAAGATATATTCATTTTGAAATCAGAGTATGAATTAACTGGGGAGCTTGCAGGGGGAAAAAAAAATACACACACACACACACACACACACACACACACACACACACACACAGATGATAACATGCCCCAAAGAGTTCATCTTTGGAGAACTTTGAGAAGCTTGATGGTGACAGGATATGTGGGCCTTGGGCAGTGCTAGGAGACCAGCAGAGGGGAGATAGAGAACACCTAGCAGGTTGCCCCGGCAGCAGTTTGAATGTTATTCTCTAGGCACAAGTTCTCCAAAATGAGCTGCATCAGAATCACCTGCAGGACTTTTAAAACACAGACTGCAGGGCTATACTCCCAGAGTCTGTCTGTTTCAGTCTGTCTGGGTGAAGAAGGCAAGAATTTGCATTTCTAGCTTCTCAAGTGATACTGCTGCTACTGGAATCAATTTTGAGAACAACTGCTGTAGGGGCTTGGTAACTGCTGAAAAACAGAGACAGATTCAGCTGTATACTGAGAATGACGTCCCCTATAGAGTTGGGGAGAGCAGTTGAGGACTACTGCACCAGTCCAGGCTGAAGATGCTAAAGGCCTGGCCCAGGAAGGAGTGGTAAACCTTGCTGGATCTTTAAGCCTAATGCTGAGGGAGGGAAAACATACTTATTGTAGGGTCACTCAGTCACCTCTATCTGACCGAAAAGTACAGACATTTCCTAAATTTCCCTGCCCTGATAGCCTGCTTTGCCTAATTTGCGTTGTATTTTTAGGCAGATGTCTAGCTGTCTCTTTTCTGTTCGCCCTGCTCTACTTCCTTTACTTCAAGCAGCCTCCCTTCTCCCTCCCCATATGACCTCTATTTTACTTAATATCTCTCAGCCTACCAAAGTACATAACTAAGATTCAGCGTCCACTTTCTTCAAGGCACAGCAGGAATGAGAGAAGTGACCCAATTCAAGAGATGTTTAGCAGTAGAATTTGTAATAATTTTATATGTACACTCAATAGGATTTGGGATCTGATTGAATATGTAGGTTGAATAAGGGGGGTGGCAATTGTGATGTTCAAGGCTTTCACTTAGACAAGGGAGGAGGAAATGCCAACACTGAAAAAGGATAAGAGAATGGGCAAGTGAGGAGGAAAGATTTTCGTGTGGATTTGGACATGTTGACTTGGAGGTCCTTAAGGTCACACGAGTGACAATAGCCAGGAGAATGTTGCTATATGGGTCTTATGCTCAAGAAAGAGTTGCTGGAGTGGAGGAAGAGGCATGAAGTGGAGGAGGAGGGCGAGTCCATGTAGCTCTTTGAATAACCAGGTCTTCAAGTATAATCCAAGATGGGGGCAAGGGAGACACACCGTTACACAGACAAAATCTGCTGTGGCAGGGCTTCTGAAGACCAATGACATCTTTCCTTAACCTTAAAGAGGAATTTTTTCTTCAAGTGTGGTCTCCAGACCACTTGCAAGAAAATCATCTGGGTGATCATTATAATTACAGAAACTGAAGCAAAATCAAACCCTGCATTTCTAACAAGTTCTTCAGGTACTAGTATCTACATTTTGGTGTGAGAGTCACTGGTCTGGGGCTTTTTTAAAGTTTTATTTTACTTAGGGAGACTCAGTCATTCACTCTTGAGAAGTTACTGTGAGGCATTCCTGAGCCGGTCTCATATAAGACAATGTGGAAGGGGTCAGAGATGAGCAAAGAATTATATTGGGGATGAAAGAAATACTAGTGTTTATTTACCACTTCAGTGTTTCTGTGGTAGGGAGATGGTGGGGAAGGTAAGGATGCCAGTCTGTAATGTTCTGCAGGAACTCGGGGAGTGAAGCCATGCCATAGTGGGAGGGACAGAATGTGACAATGAGAAGCTGCCTAAGTGGGTAACCTTGCCCAGGGGAAGGAAAGGGGCCTGCCAAAGACCAAGGAATCTGCTGTCAGGAAGACACCTTAAATGGTTCATGACAGGTTGCATTTCCACAAATAGCTCAACAGTATTTTTGGTTCTGCATGCTCTTCTAGAACCTTACCACTCTCTTATTAAGAGATAGAATCAATGTTCCCTCCCCTTAAAACTGGGAAGGTCTTGTGGCTATCTTGACTAATAGAAGATACAGTTAAGTGGCAGTTTGTGATGGAACACAACAGCTGTACTATGAGGAAGCCCAGGTCACATGGAAAGTCTATGTGTAAGGGGTCAGAGATGAGCAAAGAATTATATTGGGGATGAAAGAAATACTAGTGTTTATTTACCACTTTACCAGTCTATGTGACCAAGCCAATGGCCAGCATTAACCTCCAGATATGTGAGTTTCCAGCCCTAGTCACCCTCTGACTGTAACCATAAGATACCCTGAGAGAGAACCACCTTGCTGAATCTAATCAACCATGAGAATCATGAGAAATAATGCTAATGATGATGATCATAATAACAATGATGAAAATAAATTATTGTTGTTTCATGCTACTAAGTTTGGGGTGGTTTATTACTCAGCAATAGATACCTGGAACAGGGCTTAGACAAATGTCAAGTTGTAGCCTCTCTTTTCCTTCTCAACTGAAGTGATCATAAAGGAGAATTTTTATGAGTAAATACAATCTTATTTGATGATGAAAATGTTAGCAATTTCACAACCTGTTTCATGTGTCCTCAGTTGAACCTTGGTTATCTCAAGCCTTACTGAGTCAACAGCTTCAAATTCCAGGTTTGAGGTCCCATCCCTGATCTTTGATGAAGTGTAGTGGCATCCTGAGAAAGCAAGATACACAGAAGTATGTGTGGAAGAACTTAGCAAGGGCAGAACTGCAGCCTCAGAGGCTTACTCTGCTTTAAAGATGAGAGAGGGAGTCAGAAAGCTAGGTCTCTTCTATTTCATCAAGAATTGTCTTTTAGTGCCTTTCCTATTTTTTTTTTTTGCAGCAAAAGTTTAACTATTTATATTATGTAATAATTTTATGGAAATTGGTGAGAAATTCAGCTGGAATACCTAATTTGTTAATGGACACACACCCACAGGAATACACAAAACAAGAAAAAAAAACCTTCCAAAACTAAGCCAAAGCAAACAAAAACAAAGCCCAAGAACAAATAATTCTCGTGGGAGGAGCTTCCATTGGTAAAAGAAAAGCTCATGGAAACAAAAGTTGAGTCGTCCTCCAAGAACTAAAATATAAAAACCACTAAAATACGAGGAACACCTTAGCAAAAACACACCGAAAGACGGTATGGAAGTGAAGCTGTTGCTGCTAGCAGTGAAGCATAGAACCACCTTAGAAAACATTTAGGCATTGATATTAAATATCAGAGCCATGTGAATCTCTCCTGGCCTGCTCTTTTGGGCACTGAACCCTAAGGAAACATTCTACCACAAGACAATACTAATATTTAAGAGTCTATTGGGCCTTATCTAACATAGTGATAAAAAGTAGTAAAAAAACATACAACAATAAGGCAAATTAAGTTAACAAATTACATTTATGCATTGGAAAACTATACAACTATTTAAATGATAATCTTAAGACTATGTAGCAAATATGAGAATGTGTATAAGGTAAGTTAAAAGTGAATATAAAACTAACTAGACATTATAACTATGCAAGGACTGCGCATGCATGTGGAAATTTTTTTTAAAAACTAAACCTTGTATTAGTAGGATTATAGATCATTTTTTCCATTTAAAAATTCCATTCCTTGATAGAACAATAATTTTATTCAAATAACTAAAATTCCGACTTTAATTGATTATTTAAAATGATAATACATATTGATATTTTCTGCTTGCTTAATAAGTATGTGTGAAGATAGAGTTAGTTAATTCAGAATATTCTGAAAGTTTAGGAATTAACTAAATTGCTGAATTGGGAACAGTTTTGTGCAGAATCCTGTTTAACTCTGGTACCATACTAGGCACTGGGAGAGGGTATACAGAAGAATAAGGTGGGGAGGTATGGACTGTAACAGAGGTAGACATGATTGATCATGGGGCTGTAGAAGAGATGACTACAGGCTTTAAGTGGAGGATTCTGGGAAGGTTTCAGAGACCACGTGACATTTGCATCGGGCCTTTGTAAGACAGAGATGTGTACCAGGTAAGGCAGGCAATGAGGGACTTCCCTGCAGTGGGAGCATGTGGCAAAGGCTTTATAGGCTGGGAAGGGTATGCCAAGTTTGGGGAGTGGTCGAGTTTGAACATAGTCACTGCACACTGCTTTTGTGTACTCTCTATTTCTCAGTGTACATCTCCTTGAAGAAATACATTTGATTTTCACAATCACCTTGGCAAGAGTCAAGGGAAACTCCTTGCAAGACTGAGAAATATTTCTGTTTTCCTGTGAGACAGTGATTGTTGTAAATTTTTCCTGATAAGTGAAGGTTATCAAAAAATGACCCCTTTGTGTTATTGCATCTGCAGTGAATAAAGACTGGCAGTGTAACTTTATGTGGCTGCCCTATCATGGCAAATCACTGACGAAATTTAAATGCTTGAAAGCAATAGGTTAAGGTAAGTATTGAAGAGTCTGAATACTTAATTATCTCAAGGTTATCTGTCCTTCCCTAAGTAGTTTTTTTTTCTCAAGTCTCTAAATTCTTTTTCTTTTTATCTGTCCAGATGGAGGTAGCAGATACAACTTCCTATTCAGCAAAGTTCGGCTATTGATAGCAAATGTCCTTTGAAAGTTAACTGTATCAGCCAAAAAAAAAAAAAAGGACAATTTAGTCCTATTAAAAATACCTAGAGACAAAAAAAAATTGAACTTCTGGTTATTGTTGTACACAGAGAAGCATGCTTTAGGTGAAAATCATCAGGACTCTTTTATTGCCTGAGCATTTGAAGACAAAGCATGGGAGAAATGCTATTTAGGATTTTGTTTACAGGTTAAAAATGAAAATGACATCCTACAATTTCATTACTAAGGGTTTAGTTTTTAGACAAAACAATTCTCAAAAATGTTTTCAAACATTTCTTTTTCTAAGATGAAATCTTTTTAAGAATTAGTGTTTTTGAGTATATAGCAAATATGGAACCAGAGTAGACATAAATACAGTGATATATGAGACAGTTTTTCTCCAGGAAGCTTTTCAAAGTCTATGGAACCTATCCTTGAAATGTTTTCAACTGTTGGAATTCCAGGCCCTTTTGGGAATCTATGACAGATATGGATCAGTCTAGCAAAAAAAATGCACATCCACGTATAATTTTGTATACAATTTCTAGAGGGTTCATGGAACATTGACACCCTTGGTGAATACCTGGGGTAGGAGTGTGGGCCTCCATGAGTCCCTTGGTTAAGAATATCTATTATCAAGCCTGGGACATCAAGAAGTTCAGAAGATTCCCCATCTTTAAATGACACTCAGGCTTAGCTCCTCTCCTGCCACCAAATTCTAAATCTAGCTAAGTACCTACTATGAAAGGGTTTCTTAAGATACAAAATTACTCTCCAGCCTCTTCATACATCTAAGCAGAAAAGTGTAATGGGTTTCTTTAGCTGTCATTCTCCTTTCACTGTGGTTTATAGGGATTCTGCATGCTGTTCACCAACCGCCTGTTAAGCTGCTCCATCTGCTGGATGGACCCTGATCTCTGCATCCCATCAGGAGTGGCTGGTGCTGTTGGACGCTGCCAGGTGGTTGTACGGTTAACATGGTCCACATAAAAGACCCGCCCATGGCTGTCAATACGAGCTTCCCAGTCTAGTGTATAAGAAAAAGGCAAAAAGAAAAATCAAGAACAAACTACTAATCCGTGTGAAACAGATACCACCTCCAGGTCTTCTACAGGTAGAACTCACCTTTGGTTATTTGCTGAAGGTCAAACCCTGCTCACAAAACCTGCCACGACTTCTGAGGCATTGGCATTGAATTGACATTTCGGAAAAGAGCCTACTGGACTCAGGTTCTCTGCTGGGCTATTCTAAACAGTAACTGTAGTTATTTAAATATGACCTATGTTAAATTGTAATAATTTCTAAATGGAATGTCTAATATTTATTTTATTTCTTTCTTTAAAAATTTCCATCCTGTCAATCTTGTTGGCTATTTAAATGACAGCTAGAAATGTCTTTCAGTGAGACCTGACACTGAGATGCTGGAGAATTTTTTCTTCGCTAAATCTGAGAGAAGGTAGCTAGTCGGGGGAGGAAATAATGGCCCTCATATTAAAGCCAGTTTTAACTACAATTCTAAAATACCACACATGTAACTTTAGATGATCTCTAATACTTAGTAATTTTAATTGATTGCCATTCGTCTTGAGAGAAAGAATACCTAAGGTAATGCTACACACTTTAATGTATCAAGTGACTCTGCAAAGTTGTATTTTGTAAATTCACAGTGTATAGTTAATCCATTTGTGGCTGCCAAATAGCTCTTGACAAAAACAAAACAAAACCAATAACAACTATTGACAAACATCAAACTTTTAAATACCTCTGTTGATAAACAACATCTCAACAGTAGAAGGACCTGAAGACAAAAATAAGTTCCTTCACTTTTCCAATTTAAATAACAATCCAAAAGGTAGAATAACAGATATACACAACATAATACATGTATGGGGCTGAGATGGAGAAGGATGGATGAAAAAAATCCTCAAAACTGAGAGAGCTGGCTGTTAATATGTACATATCTGAGCTTAACATGGAAAAGCAATGTCTGCTGTATAGAAATGGACAAAGCTTTTAGAGTCTACATATAAAAATGTGATGGAAATAACAACTTCATAATAAAATTATGCTGAAAAATGAATTAAGCCAAAGAAGAAAAAGCCAAAATGACTGCAAATGAAGGAAAACAATTCAGCCTTTTAAGTGAGAAAAAAAACATAGCTTTTTGGGAATAGATCAGATATTAACAATTCTATTGTAAAAATTACAATTCAAGTAATGCAACAGCAACTCTCAATTTTTTTTAATGAAAAACAATATATTTAGTATTTTTTGAAGTTTTAGGTATACGTTTTATTTGTGAATATTATGACTTATGTCTGACATTTACCTGAGGAATTGCCAAATAATGCCCAAAGAAAACCAAAATATGAGAAAACACCAAATTTAACTTATAAGACAAATTGAAAGGAAAATCTAGTCAGATTATATAAATATATTCTAGGATCTTTTGATTAAAATTAAAATTCTAGATAATCCAGCCATCAACTGTTAGTTGTAAATGTTAATAAGCTTGTTGATTAAATTGTATATATGTGTAACTACTTGGTAATTAATCTTGATCTACAAAATTTGAAATTTTGGTGATTCCCAAAATCAGACATTTTTTTTCCCTTGAAACCAACATGAGTTATCCAACAAAGAATGAGCTTTAATCCTTGAAGAGCATGGTGTTAATCGATTCAATTGAACAAAATCCTCTCATCACTCACTATGAACTAGAAACTATGGCAGGTCTTGAGGGCACATTGCTGAGTAACACATGTGCCTGCCCTCCAGACACTCACAGTAAAGGAAGGATTCCTTCAAAGACAAGACACCAGTCTCATAAATTATTTAAGGAAAAAAAAAAAAAAAACCTAGAGAATTGTGTGGCAATAATAATAATTCCTCTCTGTAAGTTTCAATACTTCTAAATCATTAATGGAATAGAATGAAAGCCAGACAGGCCCTTTTGTCAACATATTAAATATCTGGAATACATAGTGCTAATTATATATTCATAAATATTTTGAAAATAATAGCTAAGTAGAATTTAAGATCTACTTAAAGATAAACATGTTTTCTTGCTTGCTTTGTTAAAAATTAACTTTCACATATTTTATAAACCATATTGTATACATAAAAAAAATTTGAATAGAACTTCAGGCCTCAGTATGTCCTGATGGATGACCCTGTAATGTCTACAAAGACTCCTGAAAATGATACCTTTACGATGTTGAGGCAAATTAGAGTAATTCATCTGGGTCAATTCATCTGTGATTGAAGGACCTATCACATACTAAATTATATATTTTTCCATGAAGTCTAAGGACAAAGAGCCTAATAACGTGTCATCTTCAGTTATTTTACTAACAGAAGTAAAAATGTACTTTTTTTACTTTAATAACTTCAATATCTTGTTTATAGTTTCTACCTCTCTGTTGAACTTCAGTC
Organism: Pteropus vampyrus; assembly: GCF_000151845.1. NCBI lineage: Eukaryota > Metazoa > Chordata > Mammalia > Chiroptera > Pteropodidae > Pteropus > Pteropus vampyrus. The sequence goes on along the minus strand of NW_011888989.1, from coordinate 400,139 downwards.
ACACCTCTAATTGCCTTCTTGATATCAGTATCTGGATGATGTCTCAAAATAACAAAATCAAAACAAAGCTTCAGAGCTTTCTCGCCAAAACATTCTCTATCTGCAACTTTCCCTTCTCAACTCAATTAAAGACAACGCCATCATTCTAGGTAAAAAAATCTTGAAGTCATTCTTGACTTCTATCTTTCTCTCACACGTTACATCCAAGCTGTCAACAAATCTACCTAAAACATAAATGTCCATAATCTGACCACTCCTCACCACCTACATGGCTCCCTTACTGGCCCAAGCCACCATTGTTTATCACCTGAGTCACTGTAATAACCTTATGTTGGGTTTCATGTTTCTATCCTTCCTCTTCTTAATTCAATGCCAAAACAGTAACCACGGAAAACATTTTAAAATATAAGTCAGACAGCATTACTTCTCTGTTCAAAACTATACAATGTCCCCCTTTTATCTAGAGTAAAAGCCAAAGACTTTAAGTGGTCTACAAGGCCTTATGTGATTTGAGTCCTGATATCTCCCTATCTCATCATCTGCTCCAGATGCACTGTCTCCCTGCTCTTCTTCAAACCCATTAGGCAGGCTGTTCTTTTTGTTCAGAAAGCTCTTCCCCAATAATTGAGTGATGATTCTCTTACCTTCACCAAGTGTAGCATCAAATGTTGCCTTTTCAGTAAAGTTTACCTGACCACCTATTTTAAATGGCAAACCAGCTACCACCACAAACTCTAGATGCTTTTACCCTGCTCTGTATTTGTTTTTTGATAGCACTTATCATCATCTAACATGCAATATACTTTCTTAACTTTTCTTTTTCTTTTTTATTATCTATCTGTGCCAGACTAGACCATAAACTCTACAGGGCAGGGATCTTTGTATTGCTTACTTAAAATAGTACCTTGCACAGAGTAAGCATTCAATGAATATTTGTTGAATGGATGATTATCAGCAATGAAATCATCTACGTACTATTTGATTAAGAAAATTTAGTTGTTAGGCTTCGCTAACAACTTTTATAATACTTTTCAGTGTCACGTGGACAAAAAATAGAAACCTAACTGGGGAAATTTGTTTTCATTATTTAAAGCAGTTTATATAAAGTAATTATTTAAATTAGAGTTATATTAAATTATTTATGATATCTATATGTGTAACCAGTTATTATCTAGCATGGATTAGAAGTCAATTTGGTGATAGGCTATTTTTTTGTGGGGAAAGTGTTCCTTTCCTGGAGAAAACATGTTATAGATATTTTTCAGATAAGTGTTAATTAGGAAGTATCTATAGTGGCACTTAAATTTTACTATTCATTTATGGGTAGTAAATGAATATCCATATATCAATTAATCATTCAGTAAATAAAACAAGTGTCAACAGTTAAAGGACATAATGTTTGGCTTGGCCCACCTCCCAAAATATAGTGCTCTTTTAAATATCTACAAATTAAAAGTACTCATATTTTCTCACTGATAAATTACAATTGAGTAGGAGAAAAATGATGTGAATGCAAAATATATTACATTACCAAGAATAGATGAATTAAAGAATAATTATTTCTCCTTTTGAAAACTGTTACCACTTAATGTAAGCACAGGCAAAAGTATGTAAAGAAACATTGATTCCTAGCATCCTAGAAAGAATTTGCAGTTGTAGAATTTTTCAAAGCTTAAAGATTGTCTTTGCTTGAAAAACAAGCCTAAACCAAAACAGAGATGAAGAACTCGTGAACATACGTGATGCTAAGTGGTGTCAGTTCCTTCTTACAAATTTATTATAATGGAATAGTATAAGGTTAAAGCTAGAAGGATATCTAGAAGCTACCTAGTCCAAATCTAACATTTACAAAATGAGGAAATTAAAGCTTTACTTTACAAATTAGATAACTGAGTCACCGAGAAAGTAAATGATTTTCCCAAGTTCAAATGACTAGTTGGATAAATATTAATTACATTCTATAGTTACCAAGAGAAAATGATATTGAATTCTATCCCTAAAGATGATATTTTGTCTGGAAACCACTAAGAACTACAGAGGAAGTTTGAGGCTGTCACCTACTGATGCAAGTTAGAGTAAAAAAAAAATGCAAGTTCATGGATCCTGATGGATTGAAATATTTTATTATATGGAGATGCTTATGACATAACAATCCAATGCAAAAGAATAAGATTATTTTGTCTTGAACCACAAACTTTTAAATATAAATTGTTAAAATTTGGGACTTAAGTGTTATGTACAGATTGCAAGGACTAGTCAAGTCTTATAAAAAATGCTCTTCATTTCAGAAATTGAGGGATGCTGAAAATACTGGACTGTCTCTTCAAGATCACATGTTGAAACCATTAGTTAAAAGACAAACAATTTTTATAGTAGGCACCATATTGGTTTTTGATAACAGTGTAAAGTATAAAGTTGGGGAAGAGTTTGGATGTTTACATACAAGTTCATATTGACCTGTTTAGACTTAATAGGAATAAGTAAGACATAGAGTTTAAAAACTAAAGCTTACTTGGTGGAAGAGGCTCATCGATTGTTGGGTAGTGATGATGCTCAGGCCTCAAGGAAGGAAGTTGGCTTACTGGCTGGGAATTATGGAGTATAGGACATTCACCTATGAACAAGATAGTCAAGACATTCAAGTTTACTCATTGCTGTGGCAATGTCATCAAAAAAGCAAGACTGTAAAACAAACTACTAAAGAAACAAAACCCAAGGAGTGGGTAATCTATTTTTGTGTCTGTTCACTACATTCACAGTCATTCATGAGAGAGGGTTTTAGAGGGAATTGCTTTTTTAAAACCCAAAAGAAAATAGCTGAATACTTCATGACTATGATCTATGCCACATAGACCAACATGTAGGATCAGGGTCTGATGTGAATCTTCTTGGTGAAAAGGTGGCCTCAGTAAAGGACACAAAAGAAAATTAGCAGAGCTTGACTTTAGCTCAGCAAAAGAAATAGGCCATGTTTGAGGGAAGTGCAGCATTTCTACTGTTCCATAAAAGCTCAGTGGGCCCATGCAAAATGATTGCTCCTTGCTTGAATAAGTTTCACCAGAGGGCTACCAAGAAATGTTTTTCAGATTTTGATTTTGGAATGAAACTCTTAGATGGTGCCTTTCTAAGATGGGGTTAAGAAACTGGTGGCCCAAGAAGGTAAATTCCCATAGTATGGAAGCTAGGGGTTGGAGTGAGGGGCCAAAGAGCTATGGGATTTTGTGATTGTTCCAGGTTATTTTGAGGAAGAATCAGACAAGACAGGGTGCTCTGGAAAGAGAAATGGACAAAAGACGAAGGAAGTAAATAAGAGGCAGGAAGACTGAGACAGAAAAACTTGAAACTCAGAAGTGGTATAGAAGGAGAAAGATGAACATGGAGAAATTTTGGAAATAAACATATTCACAGAATGCCTTTCTCTGTTGTTATGAATATAGCTAATATTATTGTCACTCAAATTTATAATAAACTGAACAATGTTCTAAAATGATGTCCCTATTTCATGATGTCTTTAGGTCATGGTAACAAAAGGTGTAGAGTGGCCATGTGGTTGGGAGGCTTACAGCACCAGCAATTGCAGAGGCAATTACTCTTGGTCTTTGGATAGGTAGAGAGACACAGGTCACGAGATAGACCCCATTCAGACTGGTGTCCCACTTCCCACTGCCTCACGTATCCTGATCCTGGCTTTCTTGCAATAGCCCTTATTGGCCAGAAGACAAAGATCAGGACTTCTCCTTCTTCTGCCCTTCATGGATGATGCAAATATCAAGTGTTCCATTATCCCTTGGATCAAAAAGGAGAGAAATTGTGAAAAACAGTTGTTAAGATCTTTGTGGGATCTCAAATATTTCCCAGAGTGTCCATGCATGAAAAAGATGATTATTTCTTCTCACTCTAGATCCATAAAACTGATAAAAAAATTAAAATTAATTAATTAGGAAAGAAGTTAGATGGATTTAATCTAGCAGTTTAATTGCCAGAGCTAACTGGAAAACAGAAACAGACAGGCATTAAGGAAGGCGTCCTTTTAAACGTTAAATATATTACATGATTTCTTGTGCAAAATCTGGTATGTTACTCAAATCTTTAGGGTCCTCTGAGACTGTAAGGAAAGTCAAGGAAGGTGACCCTCATGTCAGTGCACAGCTCCTTGTGAACTGACTCTTGTTTCAAAAATGGGCTCTGTTTTTAGTGGATACCACACTTATGTCTGTCTTTATACGTGGTTAGTGTCAGAAACTAAAAAACAATGGTACAGCTGTTATGTCACCAGCTGCTGTGTTTTTAGTTTAGTTTAGTTGATAAAAAAATCAACAAACTTACCTCTCGTAATTAGTTCAAGCGATCAGGTTAATTACACCTATAAGCTAGTGGAAATATTGTCACTTGCTGTAGTTAATGGAGCAGATTTCATCTGCTTATGAACCCCAAGCAAATGCAATGATGTAATTGATGCAGGTCAGCCAAGTGAAAAGTTGGAGTACACAGAAGAAACAAGCGACTTTGTTCTGTAGAAGGCCATAGATCCACACAATCACCCTTGCCTCAATCACAAAGCAAGTATTCAGACCTCAGAACTTCTAAGAGGGAGACATATTCCACTTGAAAAGTTAGTCTCACTGCTTATCTGTCTGGAAGAACCCTCACTCAAGGAGTGGCCAAGGGTTTTACATGTATCACCCCAGTCAGTCCTTCCAATAACCTTTAGAGGTAGATTTTAGATTTACATCCATTTTACACATAAGCATGAAGCATTTATATAACTGGCTAAGGTATCATGACTAGGAAGTGGTGGGAGCAAATATAATAAACCCAAGAGGCCTGACTCTATGACTTGAGTTCATGATCACAATATTATATTTCTCCTTTATTTGATCTGCACAAAGTTTTTAAAAACTATTTTATACTGAGGTTAAAAATAGTTTTAAAACTATTTTGTAGAAGAAAAGAAGCAAAAATTAGATAAAGAATACCTCCTCCATAAACTACTATGGACTCATCTATCTGGGCATGTGTACAGTCAGTCTACCTTGGCTATGGCAGTGAGAGAATTTGAAATCTTAGAAGTCATGACAAGAGGCAATTGTGATTCTAATGGGAGAAGAGGGCTCACATATATATATCAGGTAGGTTGTGTTGAAGTCCTGCTTTCTTTGAGCATGGGCCAGTGAGGGACAGAGACACTGTTAGCTCACGACTTACTACTGAGGGAGGGAAGATTGGCTGAGAAGTCAAGTGGCAATGTGTGTGCAGCCTTCACGAGATCAACAGTCCCTCTCAGGAATCTTCCTATTGCCCCTGGTGACCACTGTAGGGAAGTGTGCAGGTATTTCTTAACCTTTCCTGAGTTTACAGTCTTCAGAATTCAGAAATTTAGAAATTTCTTTAGAAGCTGCCCTGCAAACACTTCCACTATGGTTCTGAAATACCTTCCTATCTTTTTGTTAGGGCAGCTTCCTCTGCTGGACAAGGGCATGCCATTTCCAATTTTTTTGGTTTTTTTTTGCTTTTGTAAACATGTTTTTTAATAAATGTACACTGAATTATTTTTTTAATTAATAATACATGAATTGTCTTCAAGCATGGTGGTCAAAATCTACCCCACAGGCTAAAATGGTTGACAAACTATGAACCCAGCTTTATTTTTGTATGGCTCTGAGTTAAGAATTGTTATTACAATTTTAAATGTAAAATTGTTATAAAAATAAGCTTTTGGTGAGAACATTTGCCTACCTTTGCCCCTTAACTCACAAAACCTAAAATATTTACTATCTGGCCCTATACAGAAAAAGATTGCTGACCTCTGGTCTAAAACATCCCTAGATAGCTCCTAGTTATACCCTTTTATGTGTGTAACCCCAAATCTCCTTACACTGTAATTATTTTTGTGTTATAATTAATGAATACCTTCCATATGTTATCTGATGTCTATCTATCTTCTAGCATATAGCATTGGGCCCAGAACAAAGAGACTCAAAATATCCTTGTTAATTAAAGAAATTGTCCATCTCATTTTCGTTTTCATGGGTGCCTTTCCATATTGTATGCTACTATGACGTATTATATGTCACTATAGTTAATTGCATATCACTATGGTTTTCCTCCCTGTTTTTCTTTCTTTACCAATTTTCTTTCACTTATCCTTATCACATGTGCCACTCATCTTTTCCCTGAAATGTAGAATAGAACATTGTTTGATGCTTAAAATTATTTTTTGTGTGCTCACTTTATTTCCTGTAAAAATGTGTAGGTGCCAGGCATTTGTTGAAAGGCTGAGAATTCAAACATAAAAAAGATACAATTCTGGCCCTTCATGAGTTTACAATGTAGTGACAATACTACCACATTTTGTTTGAAGGCTAATTTAAACAGCAGAATAGAAAAATAGCAGAATCTACATTTTTCTCTCTTAAAACAACTGAATTATTTCATATTGTTATGTGACTTGAACTATTTCCTCCTATGTCGCTGTCATTTGATTGGAAAATGGTTCCCAATTCTGGATAAGAAAATTAATTTTATATATGATTCCAAAGGCATGACTACGAAGGACCATCTTTAGTTAAAATACAGAATACATTTTAAAACTAAAGGTGGTAGCTTTTGAATTAGAATATTACTTGAAACAAAGCTATTTATGCATTCAGGTTATTCTTCTCTTCTATTAGAGAAAATAGACCAAAAAAAAAAAAAAATCGAAATACCACCACCAACAAAACCAACAACAATAACAAGAACAGACAGAAATAATGAAAAATATGTGTAGGCTATCCTTATCCATATCTACGTAGACAGGCTAATTAAAGTCTAAAACAGAGGTAAAATGTTCTTCAACTTACATAAAAATTTATTGCTAACCTTTAGTAAGTTTTGGGAAGTCAGCAGATATGTAAACACTGTCCACCTAATAATGATGTTTATTTCTGCTTATATCAACCATATGATACTAACTTTGATGCTCTAATCGGAGCCAAGATAGGAAGGGTAACATGTACACTAACCATTTCTGGTGCTTTGTTAAACAGAGAAGCACACATACAAGTGCATGCTCACATGTGTGCACTAGCTGTAATTCTTGGTGTATATCTAAGAGGTGGTGGGGTTTCAGCTATTCATAATCACGAAAACTTACACACACAAATATATATAGGACAGGCATGCACATTGCAGCAGTATACCATTTGGGACTGATCCTCTTAACCCTTGTTTTTAAACCATTTTGGTAAGACCTGTGTCTCTCTGGTGGTCCTATTTTCATTCTGATCAGCTTTGAGGTCTAACCTTCTCTCCGATTGCTTGGCCCTGCCATGGGGAACTCCAGAAGGTCAGTGGCTCTTGCCATGCTCCCAGCAGGGGTTGCTGGCTGGTCTTGCCATGGCCCAGGTCCATTTAGAGATTCTGGGTCCAGCTCCGGGCTCTGCACGGAGTCGGGCACCGACTCGAACGCGCTGTTCTCCTCCTCCTCATCATCTTGCGAGGAGAAGACGGTGCTCTCGGAGATCTTGGCACTGTCCACCGAGGAGAAACGAGTATGACTGGCGAACCTGCTACTATTGTAGCAGGAGGGGCTGTAGCAAGAGGCGCTATAGCAAGAGCTGCTGTAGCAAGATGTGCTGTAGCATGAGGAGCTGTAGCAGGAGGGGCTACAACAGGACATGTCACAGCCTTCACAGTTGTGGTCCCCGCCTTGCCTGGGGCTGGAGTCGCTCTCACTCCCGGTGCTTGGGAGCAGGTCACCATCAGGGACCGGGCTGTTGGCTAAACCGGAGTGGGTAGGGGGCGCCATACTAGGAGTAGCCCCCTCCGGGTCCTCTCTACCCTCTTCCAGGGCAGGTGGCTCAGCAGCTACCGTGTCTACCTCACTGAGCCCATCCTTCTCCGAGGTGTTCTTGAAGGTGGACTCTTCCTCAGCACTGTTATTATCTGTGGCGCTGCTGCCCTGGGCCGAGGGCATACTGTGCAGGAGGGTGTGGATGCGAATGTAGTGTGTCCGTGGGGTCTCTGGGTTGCCGCAGGAGGATGCAATCACGGTCTCCAGCTCCGACACAGGCAAAGAGCACGGCCTGCTCTTTCTCTTCACTGAGGCGCGCAGCTGCAGGCTGTCCTCCAGCTGCCCAAGGGTAGACACATCCTGCTCCTCTTCCTGCTCCTCCTCCTTCTCTTCCTCCTCCTCCTCCTCCTCCTCCTCCAACACTTGTCTCTTTTCCTCCTCCTGCCCCCTAGCCAAGCTCTCTGTTAACACTTCCTCTGCCACAGGATCCCCATTGCTGCCTGGAGTTTCATTGTCCTCCAGCAGCCCTGGTGGAGGTAACTCCCTTCCCAGGTCCAGCCCCTTGGCTAGCTCTTCCTCACTCAGGATGTCTTCTTGCCCCAGGCCCAAGGTCTCTCCAGCCTTGTCAGGTCCCATAGAGACTGTGTGGTCGCCTCCTGCCTCAATGGTACCTGCCTCTTCCTCTACCAGTTTGGCAAGCTCCAGACTCTCCTTCTGGACAGTGTCCACAGCACTGCCCTCCCTTGGCTGCTCTGGCTTCAAGCTCCCGAGGGACTCTGGTACATAGTGAAGAGGCTCCCCATGGCTGCTTGCCACCAGGTTGTTCATGGGACTGTCCTGAATTTCTGCTGACTCAGCTTCCATACTCAGGGAAATCTCTTCATCATCTGCAGATATAGAGGAAAACTCCATGTCATTTCTTCCATAAGACCACATTTAGTGTTAGTGTACTCTGTGGGACATGGACATGTAAGCCATCCTAAGGAATTTTTGTTAGGATATTGGATGTAAGGGTTGATGAGGGCTTCTCATTGGCCAGTACTCAGCTGAAAAATTCTATAAGAATGTGTTCATCTAGAACAGCTAATCCTAAAATTTATATGGAACCACAAAAGACTTCAATAGCCAAAGCAATCTTGAGAAAACTAAGTAGAGATATCATACTCTCTGACTTCAAATTATACTACAAAGGTACAAAAATCAAAACAGTATGGTAATGGCACAAAAATAGACATATAAATCAATGGAATAGACTAGAATGCCCAGAAACAAATTTTCACTTATATGATTAATTAATCTATGACGACAGAGGCAAGAATATACAATGGGGTAAAGACTGTCTCTTCAATAAGTGGTGCTGGGAAAACTAGACAAATACATGCACAAAAATGAAACTGGACCACCTTTTTATATACAAAAATAAACTCAACATTTTTTAGAGTTTAATTTTTTTTTTTAAAGACTTAAATGTAAGACCTGAAACCATGTAACTCCTAAAAGAAAACCTAGACAGTAAACTCTTTGACATTTGTCTTTCCAATACCTTTTTGGGTATGTTTTCTTGGGAAAGTTCAACAAAAGCAAAAATAGACAAAAAGGGCTACATCAAACTAAAAAGTTTTTTCACAATAAAGGAAACCATCATCAAAACGAAAAAGACAACCTACAGAACAGGAGAAAATTTTTGTAAATGATATATGTGATAAGGGGTTAATATCTAAACTATATAAACTACTTATACAACCTAACATAAAAAATCAAGCAATCTAATTAAAAAATGGGCAGAGGACCTGAATAGACATTTCTCCAAAGAGTACAGGTGGCCACAGACATATAAAAAGATGCTTAACATTGCTAATCATCAGGGAAATGCAAATCAAAACCACGATAAGATAGCATCTCACACCTGTCAGAATGGTTATCTTCAGAAAAAAACAAGAAATGACAGTGCTGGCAAGGATGTGAAGAAAAGGGAACCCTCAAGCACTGTTAGTGAGATTGTAAATTGGTATAACTACTATGGAAAAAAGTATGGAGATTTCTCAAAAAATTAAAAATGGGACTGCTATATGACCCAGCAATACCACTTCTGAGTATTTATCTGAAGAAAACAAAAATGCTGTGTCCAGCAAGTGGTAAATCCTGCCACATCCAGCACAGTCCTGGAAAATAATCCTGAGTGGGAATGGTGGGAGATTGAGAAAGAAAGAAGACAGAAAGTTGGGGTCGGGAGGCCCAAATATCCACTGATGATGGAATAGAGAGTGATTTTATTTTTGCAAGTTGCTTTTATACAAGAGCATACATTTGCTGGCTAAAATAAGATTATCCCCACCCAACCTACACATTCTACTATAATCATTTGCATTTTCGTAGATTATCCCCACCCTACACACCCTGCTATAATCATTTGCATTTCAACACCACATTGTTCATTGTTCTCTGATCGGTTCCTCCTTCTCCATTCTTAGGAGGATTCGTGGAGGTGAGGCAACCCTTGGTTGGTCTCATAGACTGCAAGGAACTTGTCAGCTTACAACCTGCTCTCCACACAAAAACACTAATTCAAAAAGATATATGCACCCGTATATTCATTGCAGCATTATATAATAGATAAGATATGAAAGCTATCCAGATGTCCATTGGTAGATGAATGAATAAAGAAGATGTGGTATATATACACAATAGAGTATTACTCAACAATAAAAAAAAAAAAATGAAATCTTCTCCAATGAAAATGAAATCCAACATGACTGGGCCTAGAGGGTATTATGTTAAATGAAATAAGTCAGAGAAGACAAAACCATATGATTTTATTATATGTAGAATCTAGCAAAACAAAACAAATAAGACAAAAAAGAAAAATATCAATAGATATACAAAACAAGCTGGTAGTTGTCAAAGGGGAGGGAATAGGAGGATGGGGATAGGTGATAGGATTGAAAAAAAAAAGGCTAGTCTCCCTCCCAAGTGCTTGATCCTATTCCCCTTATTGTGAACATATGATTTATTGTCTGAACAGGGACATGATTGAGAGTAAAAGGGGGCATGAATAGTAAAGTCAGGACAACAGGCAAAAATAGGACTGTCCTGCAAAAACTTAGGACAAAAAAAGAATAAGTTCTTATTGTGTTAATGACAATTTGCAGTCATAATATATTTCTGAATTCTGTTTCAAGGGAATTCAATTTTTGGTTAAAATTCCACTCAATGATCTCCAAATCTTAATGCTACCCTAGTTCTAGGCACATAGTAGGTACTCAACAATGTGTCCTACTTGGAAGACTTCAGAGATGGGGGAGGGCTGTTTACAAGTTCCTTGCTGATCTCAGGCAAAGTTAATTATACTTTTCAGCATATTTTGTATGACTGGGTCCCCTAGAATGGCAGAATGGGTAAGCTGGGTTCTTAGGCAACTAGAGAGTAGAAAAGAGCTAGATAATGGAAGAAACCAGTCATTCAGACTAAAAGCCTTCCAATATTTGGAGATTATTGAGTGGAAGATTAACCAAGTCTCCACACCAAGCAACTATTCAAGGAGTTGCAGCTACAGTTTACCTCTATCTCCCCCAGATGTGAACTTCCCATTTCAAACACACTAGCACAATAAGGCTGTCCTTACTGATATAACTGAAGGAAGAGTCAGTTTTATTCTCAGAATACAGAAAGGTTAAAATTGAAAGATAAAAACAGTCAGGTGTTTTCTTACAATCTGCATTGTATATTGGGCATAGAAAAGTGAAACTAGAGCTTAATGAGTGAGCAGTGATAAACTTCAGACACTGAGTTCTCAAAGGCATCATTAGCTTTAACAGCAACTCATAAGTGACCTAGGAGAACCAAACAATTTTCAGCATGATCTATACTTAGTGTGAAGGTTGTAAGAGAAGAGCAAAGTGTTATTAGAGGCCTCTCATCATTCTTATTTGGAAATATGTTTTGCCATGAAAAACTGAATGCTGTTTGATTGAAGTTTTCTGTTCAATTTATAGTTTTAATTTTTTCTTGTGGTATTGTAAAAATTTCATTGTGCATAGTTCTTCAACAACATGACATGTACCAAATTTATTCATGTTCATATTTCTTCATTCATTCATTTATATATGCAATGATTAAACATCTATTGAGCACTTCTGATGTGGGTGCTGGAAATAAAATAATAAATTAGATATCACTCTATGCCAACGTTGGCCTTGTTGTCAATCCCCACTTCACTGTCTGACCCTCTACCTTCTGGTCACCATAATGAAAAGGACCCTCTCTATCAAGGGGACAGGAACCTGGCTTCCAGATGAGATCACTGACTGCTAGGTCTCAAGTGGAAAAGATGGAGAATCATAAAACCTAGGAAATGTCTGGACAGAACCATGGTTATTATGTTTAAGAGAAAGATATCATGCCATGACATGAAGCTAGGATAAATTCATGCTGAAAATACCTGGGTGGATGGAGGAAGTGATCTCAAATCGGAATTGCAGCTGTCCACTAACATGATCTGTTGGAAGCCTGCGTCCAAGTGTGTAGCTGACCACTCTATCCCTAGAAGAAAATAAGCACCATCACGGATCTGGTCAATACCTCTTCTTTTAAAGACCATACAAGCAGATGATGCCCAGGGAAGCCCTGCTATTAAAATCTGCTCAGGTACCTATGAGATGGTCCTAAGGTAAAGACAGGAATGTACATCTGATCAATAGCAATGAAAAACTTTAAGAATATTCTTATCAAATATTCTAAAAGGAGTCACCAAAATACAGCCCGTGAGTCAAATCTGGCTCACCATCCGTTTTTGTATGGCCATGAGATTTTTACATTTTTAAATAGTTGCAGAAAAAGCAAAAGAAAAGTAATATTTTGTGACATATGATATTTATATGAAATTCAAATTTCAGTTTCCACCAATGAAAATTTTATTGTAACACAGCCATGCATATTAGTTTACATATTGTCTAGGGCTGCTTTCATGATGCAAATGATAGAGTTGAATAGTTTGGACAAAGACCTTATGACCTACAAAGCCTGAAATATTTACTACTGGACCATTTACAAAGTTTTTCAATCTGCGTTCTAAAGAAAAAAAGACATGGATATCTTTGCTTGCTTTTTCTGTGCATGTTGACGTTTTCCAAATATACCCTTAGTAATGGACAGTGCTAGCAACAGATTCATGTCTTGCAGTATATATACATAATGTCTAAGAAAGGATGCTGTCATGGTTACTGGAGATATTGCAGAATGCTTCAGATAGGGACCTGTTGCAGGATGGAGCAGAGCAAGACTTGTGTGCTGGTTTCACTGGCTTGTGACTTCCAATTACACCTACTCCAGGGTCCCACACAAATACCCTGAAACTCTCACCTGGATTCTGGCACCATCCTCTCTGTCCACTCAAGGTAATTTCTTAATTCCTGAGAAGAAAATTATCCAGGGGAATCAACCTGAAACTTCGCTTTTATAGTTTCATCAATACGTAGCTTCAGCAGAATACACTAACCCTTACCTTGGCCTAAACAGAAAGAGTAACTGCCTTGAGATATTCAGGAATTAATAAATCCTGTGTTTCCAGTAATAACAAGGACATATTTCAAAACCAACTGTTACTCAGGTGATTCTGTATTAATTCCATTTATTTATTTGTGACATTCAAATAAAAAGATAAATCACTGGTTGATAGTGTTTTAATGTTTCTTTTTGGAAAATATCAGTGCTATGAAACAAACAACATATATTCCAATGGTCCACTGACTTAGTATTTTTCTTTGGTAAGCCATGGTTTAGTGTTTGAACTTCCTTGGAAGTCCATTAAATAAAGCATTATGTGAAGGAAAAATAGAATGAGCCATACTGTTTATTTATAAAGGGTTTTATATTATGAAGTAGGTCTGCTATGATCATGAAAGATAATCCTGATAGCTGAAATCAGGAGAAGCCTAAAGACAGTCAGACAATGAAACAAAAATTAAATTTATTATGCTTTGCATTTGCTTTATAGACTTTTTTCCCTTTGTTTTTCACCACATTATCAACAAATATTTTTTTAGCCTGTGCCATGGAAAAAGTACTGCAGTTGATACAAAGCATGTAAATGATAGTCCCTGCCTTAAAATAGCTTATATCTGGCTGAGAGTATAAAGCAAGACCACAAAATATGGTTCAAGGTAGCCAGTGGTATTTCTAACATGAAGCTGAGGTGGTTGAGGTTAGAGGACTTCAGAAGAGGCAGGGGCCCAGCTGAGGGCTGAGAAGTTATAGGTGAAGGAATCAAGGGAGCATTGGAAATGAGAGTGCACTTATGACTGGAGAGGAGGGAAGGGGAGCAAATGTCTGAAGGCAGGGAGATGGCGAGTGAAGATGCAGCAAAGGTTTCCAAAGCAATGCATTGAGGGAGAGAGGATATGGGGATTGTATTTGTGGAAGGAAGAGGGAAGCTGTGGTGTGAAGTGGATTTGCTTTTGTTTTGGATGCACCCTGAGGTTCTGCCATGGCCCAGGCCTGACTGGCCACTGCTTCAGTGGTCATCATCCCAAAGCCTTTTTTCTACATTGGGGCACCTCTAGCATGGACAGCATTGCAGAAGTGGTCTCCATGGTCTGTGGAAAGCAGCAGTCCTTGAAGGAAGATTTGGTCACCTCAGACCTCAGGGAGTGATCTATTATTCCATCAGAGGTGGTAAGAGGAAAGCACCTGTGTTGCTTCCTCTTAGATAGCATTTAAGCTCAATTATACTCTAATATGTGTTTCTCCTTTTTCTTATGTGGTAAGAACACTGTAGGAAAATCATAGCTATCCTTGTTCTGGTAGGGGAGGTGTTTTGGCAGGACAATTAGGTAAAGAAAAGAGGCAACAGCTTTGGTATATGAAAAGTGTTCAACATGGAAGAGCTTATGGGTTCTTTCTGTGGTTGTAGTGAGCACAGGGAGGGAAGTTCAGTTCAATAGACACAAACCGAATTTCTAATACACATTAGACAGCAGTGTGCTCAGTACTGGGGTATAAAGAATTCTACCTAGACCTTCTTTAAGTCTTCCAGTGCACCCTCTAGCAGAGGTGTTACAGCTATGAAAGAAGACAGTAGGAGAGAGAAGAGAAATGAAAAGTATAGTCAATGATAAACTTGAGAATTGGTCCCAGGAACCTTTTGAGGTGCCTGTTGCAGGGGAGGGCATTTGGACATTGAAGAGAGACAGATGTGGATTTGAACTCTGGCTGTATTTCCATTACTAATTAGCCTACCTAAATCACAAATAGGTAATTATTTATCTTACTTAAGCATATGAATCCGCATATGGAGGAATGATGATAGTACCTCAGTCCCAGCTCACAAAGAAGACTAAATTAAATAACAATTATCACAAGGAATACCATTCCCTTCTGAGTTCCTACTATGTGCCAGGAGCTGCTTTATATTCTTTATGTACATGTTTTGTTTGTTTATTTGTCTGTTTAATCCTTACAGCCATGAATAGAAAGTGCAAACACTGTTTGACACATGGCTGTAACTCCATGATGTCAGCTCCCCTTGGCTTGAGAGTTAACAGCATGTCTTTGTACATACAGCTGCACATGTGCTATAATGTTCTAATTAAATGTCCTTGTGGTAACCGTTAGTGAATTCAAAGTTCTTCTGAAAAATTAAGACACTTGGAGATTCTGCATCATCTTTCTCATTCCTTTGATATCATTCTAAGAGTCACATTGTATTGAAGCATATGTTTATGGCCAGAGAGCTATACCTAGTGTTTTCAAATATAGCTGCTATTACCTAAGAAAATACATATTATACGTAAGGTTTTATCTGCTCAAGATTCACTTTAATGAGAACCATGAATGGACATGAATGTAAAAGATATAAAACACAGAAATATATTTTATATACAACTAAATTATGTGAGCAATATAACTGCTGTGGTTCAATGAGAATTCATGCTTTTAAAATTTCATACATATTATTTAGCATATTCTTATAAATACTTGAGTTTTCTAAGGTACCCTAGCAACCCAGCATTTCATCTTGTTATGGAACTGTCACAAATGATTAAATCCTATACACAAGGCAAGCATACAAATGAAATAATATTCTTCATGGTAAAACAAATTTTAATTTCTACCTATATAAAAAATTCTCCATTAAAGGCTTCTTTCGACATTGTGTCTTAGAATTTTTATTATCTTGCATCACTAACCAGTGATACACAAACAAGGGGAAAGGAAAAGGTTTGTTTAATTTAATGTTGTGGCTCGAGTATCACAATGAGAGAAGCCAAGGAAATTACCACCATCATTTTAGTTTGAGTCTCTTTGAGACTATATTGTTGCAGCTTGAGGGCTCCTTTAGCCTGCTGGCTGAAGCCTAGTGATACTGAGGTCTCAATCACATGTTTACCCTATAGCGTGTCTTTCCAGGAGTCTCTGAACTGGCATCGAAAGCTTTCCCAAGAAGCGCTTGATGATAGGGCGGCTCTTGGCAAACTTGTCCTTCACCTCAATTTCCAGCACATCAGTGGGCAATGACACAAAGCTGAATTGCTGCAATGAAATAATATGTTACATCAATTAACTGAGAGGTGTGAGGTCTGGCCAATTTCCAGTCTATTTGCCTTGGATGAAGTTACTGTAAAACATCCCAGTAGCAACATATATTATCAAGGTCTTAGAAATTCTGCAAGCCATGTTTATTCCATAAATAAATAATGGCAACAATGAAGTGCTCCTTCAGTGCTTAAAAGTAAGATTATTTTCTAAGACTCAAATAATAAAATCAACTCACCTTAAAAAGAAAGAATGCTACTCAGGCCTCACCATACGTGACTAAACGTATTAACATACTTAAAGTAAGAAAAAGCACAAACTCACATGTAATTAAGAAAATGCACTTTAATTCAACAACTCAAGATATTTTTTTTTTCATTATTAGAATGGCAAAGATTTAAAAAGATTAACAATACCCCACGTTCTTGAGAGTGGGAAAAGACAAGAACTCCCACACTGTATCAATGGGAATGTAAATTCATTTGAACTTTGGGAAGGGAATAGGCAGTATTTATTGTCATTTAAGCTGCAGATCCCCTTTAAAGCAGAATTCTACTTCTAGGAATTTTCCCTCTGAATTAGCTTGCACAAGTGTGCAAAGTATATATTTTATAGGGATGTTTATCAGAGCATTATTAACAACAGCAAAAGACTAGAATAGAGAGGCCAAACATGTTTATCAATAGGAAACCAGCTAAATGAAGAATCTTAAATCTTTGAAACAGAGAACTCTGCTGTAATTAACAAAGGAAATATGCACTGGCATGAAAAGATACTTGACAAACTAAGTGAAAAAGCAAGGCATAGAAGAATATGAATAGTGAGATTCCATTTGGACTTTGACTGCAGAGAAAATGCCTGGAGGGGTACATTCCAAGCTGAACTTTTAATTTTCATTATAAATTAGTTTTAGTTTACTTTTATACAATTCCTAAGAACCAATCATTCCTGGTACTGACAAAACTGACTTTATGGACATGCTAAACCTGAGGATCAAATCCTCTAAGAAGACCTGAGTGAGGATCCAGCCCCCATAACCATCTCAGGTCCTCAAAATTTCTATAATTTGGTACAGTAATTCCATTGTGAAGTGTATTATAATGGATCTCCTAATCTAAATGCTCAACAATAGGCTAGGTACATTATAGTATGTGCATATGATTCAATAGCTTATAATTTTCTAAATTATAATAACATATTATGATTATACATATGTATGCAATTACAATCACAACACGCTAAATGATAAGATAGAAAAATACTTCTTTTACAATGCTAGGTGATAAGAGCAGGAAACATATAATTCATAATCACAAAAATATAAATGATATGAATAGAAAAAAGACGGGAAAGAATTACAAGTGTTTTTCTTTTTCTTTTACTTTTCTGCTGTTCTGCATCAAACCTTCTTTCCTTCTTTTTCCCAGTCCCAACCTCGTTGCTAAGCCTTAACAACAAGTGAGGTGAGAGAAAGGTTAGCCTCATCCCAAGGGTCCAAATTAAGGGTCCAAACAAGTGAGGTGAGAGAAAGGTTAGCCTCATCCCAAGGGTCCAAATTAGAAAAGAACACACAATGCTTGCTGGTTTTCACCAGCTTTTATTAAATTAAAAAAAAAATTGTATTCATTATGTAAATTTCCTTATGACTTAAGTCAATTTGCATTTTCTCATCAGAAACATCCTAAATTGATACATTTATAGATACAGAAACCACACATTTCAGATTTCCAGCATAGTTCTTTTTCCAAGAAATTTAATTTTAGGGAAGGCAATTCATTAAGTGTCAAATTAAGTATGATTTATTTTATTTTTTTCTAAGACAGTCTATTGAAACCTGACATTAAGAATGTATCTGTACACCTGAAAATTATATAATTGTATTAATCAATGTTACTCCCAATAAACTTAATTAAAAATTAAAAAAAGAAGAAATGAACTATACCAAAGTTAATCACACTAAGACTATGTCAAACTAATATTTTAATATAGAACCAAAAAATGGATCTAGGGAGATTCTGGCATGTAATAAAGTTAATCCAATAATATATCTATTTTATTTAAAAAGAATGTATCTGCAGTATTTGCCACATTTTTGTTATAGATCTCAAAATAAATTTAACATCCAAATATTCACTTTACTGCATGTCAGAGCCTCTAATTACTAAAGGAATTTGTTTGGTAGCACTAATAAAAAAATAAACATTAAAACATATATTCTGCTATAAATTAATATACAGCAATAAAGCAACATTTAGGCTAGTTAACTTTCAACTGTATAATAAAAATTTCCTCTATTATTAAACATTTATTTTTATTTTCATTTTATTCCCGTCTTCCCACCCTCCCCCTCTTTGCAACCTCCAGTTTGTTCTCTATTTCTATGGGTGTTTTTTAGTTTAGTTTTGTTTATTTATTTGTTATGTTTGTTTAGATTCCACATATAAGTGAAATCATATGGTATTTGCCTTTCTCCAACTTATTTCCCTTAGCATAATACCCTGTAGGTTCATCCATGTTGTCACAAATGGCAAGATTTCATTTTTTTTCATTGCTGAGTAATATTCCAGTGTGTGTGCGTGTGTGTGTGTGTGTGTGTGTGTGTGTGTGTGTGTGTACACACGCACACATCATCTCTCATCTTTATCCATTCATCTATTGATGGGCATCTAGGTTGCTTCCATATCTTGGCTATTACTAGTAATGCTTCAATGAACATAGGAGTGTACATATCTTTTTGAATTAGTGTTTCTGTTTTCTTCTGATAAATACCTAGAAGTGGAATTACTGTCTATTTTTAATGATTTGAGGAATCTCCATACTGTTTTCCATAGTGGCTGCACTAATTTACAACCCTACCAAGAATGTAGGAGGGTTCTCTTGCAGTAAAGTGACATGCACTAAAGTGAATATTTGGATGTTAAATTTATTTTGAGATCTGTAACAAAAATGTGGCAAATACTGCAGATACATTCTTTTCTTTTTAAATAAAATAGATATATTTTTGGATTAATCATATTATATGCCAGAATCTCCCCAGATCCACATCTTCACAAACATTTGTTTGTTGATTTATTGATAATGGCCATTTTGGCTGTTATGAGGTGATATCTCATTGTGGTTTTGATTTGCATTTCTCTAATGATTAATGACATTGAACATCTTTTCATGTCTGTTGGACATATATATGTCTTCCTTAGAGAAATGTCTATTCGAGTCCTCTGCCCATTTTTTTTAATTGGATTATGTGTGGGAGTTTTGGTGTTAGTTGTGTGAATTTCTTATATATTTTGGATATTAACCCTTTATTGAATGTATCATTTGCAAATGTCTTCTCCCATTCAGTAGATATTTTTTAAAATTTTGCTGATGGTTTCCTTCACTGTGTAAAAACTTTTTAGTTTGATATAGTCCCACTTGTTTATTTTTTGTTTTGTTGCATTTTCTCTAGGAGACATATCTAGAGAAATTTTGCTAAGAATGATGTCGAGAATTACAAGTTTTAATAGCAGTTTAATAAAGTAAAATCATATTTCTCTCCATTTCTTTTTCTGACTACCAAATGTTATTTTCATAATGAAAACCTTAATTACCTTTATTAAAACAAGAGTATTTCTGGCTACAGCAGCCTGCATGGGACATTGAAGTCAGTTTATCAAAACACACTCTGAAACTTGGTGGCAACTCCTGAGTTCTTTCTTCCTTCCACAAGGTGTCTTTCTCAGCTTATATTCACATGTTTGCCCCTCCATTCCAGGCATCAACATCCCCCCACCAGGTCGTTATCTCCATGCCCCAGTTATTGAAGTCTATGTAAACCTCTAGCTAGGTCAGGTTCTTTCAAGAACAAGTGAGCAGTTCTGAAAATATAAACGTCTGTCTATTCATGAGCAAGCTATTTGCACCTGTGAACCTAGGCCCAGGGTGATAGATTTTACCTGGCTGCCTCTGCTTACGTGACTTTTAATTCAAGCCTCTGAACAACTTTTGAAGTGAGGTAAACTTGGCTTTTATTCTTAGCTCTGCACATCTAAGCTGTTGGTTCTCTCATTCATAACCTCTCTGAACCTCAGCTTCTTCAAAGGTAAACTGGGAAATAAGGCTGATGCCATGTTAGATTAAACTGCATTCTTCTCTTTCCATTCCTGTTCTATATAGACCCTACCTGCCCCGTTCTTTACTATCTCCTCCTTTTGATTGTCTAATTATTGGACTTCTTCACATTTTTTAATTCAGTTAGCTGGCCCTTACTGGCCAATAGTTCTGTACAGCTGTTTGTAGTAATCCATAAGGATTGGTTCACACAAACAAAAGCTATAATTTTCCTACTCTGAATAATCACTCTGGCTTTCTGTTCAGAGAATTGGCCTTATTATTGGTCAAAAGAGAAATCTGTGACCTATATAAGCAAAAGATTAAAAAAAAAAATTTGTTATTGCTCCAAGCCCTGTGATGTTTTTGGAATTTTTATCTCCACGTATCCTAGTTCCCCCATAAAAGAAACCAATGTGATAAATAAAAGAGCCAGTCTCAGACATTCTTAGGAGTCTAAAGTTTGGCTGTTTCCTTTTTCATTCTCTTCTGTCTGCTTGTGAGCATCTAAGAGCAACTTTAACACATGCTTGGACCAACCAATAAATATATGGCTCTTTATAGCTGCATAAGTTATGAAATTATCCTAAACAAAGAAACTCCTGGTGTCTCAAGGGTCAGAGTGTAAATTTCCAAAGACCATTTTTCCATTAGAGCATTGGATTATGAATTCTCTTTCTTGGCTGCATTTTAGGCACTAACTGTCAGAACTCTTACAATTGGACAGCATTTGCAGGAAGAAAGCTGTATAAGATCCAATGTAAGGGCATGAGTTGGAAAGACATACACAGTATTCTTTCAGTGTCAAGTCTGCTTTTGGTTAAAAGTAAACTTTCTTTTATTATTGGGAATCTTATTTTAGCTTTAGGCTATTGATAGATGGCACTGACTCTCATTAGAATCATCTGGAGAGCTTTCACAAAAATACCCATTATTGGGTCCCATCCTTGACTAATTAAACTAGATTTCCATTGATGTGGAGCTGATCACTTGTAGTGTTTAAAGCTTCCTGGGTTACTCTACTATGCAACCAGGTTAAAAGACCACAGTTCTGTCAGTAACAATTCATTTTAACATTGCATAATCTCATTGCTAGGAAAATATTCCTTAGATCAAATCTAAATTTTTCTTTGTGGTCCAAATGTTTAGTCCAATGATTTATAACATATCTGCAAACCCCAGTTTAATTTTTTTTGTTTGGTATTTCTATTAATAGCAATAGATGATAGTGGGACTCTATGCAATAGATGCCAGTAACACACATCCCCTTCCCCAACCAAGTTGTGACAACCAAAATTGTCTTCAGACATTGCCCAAGTCCCCTGGGGAACAAAATTACCCCTGTTGAGAACCACTGATATAGGCCTAATATCTTCAATTTTCCAAAGAGATATTAGGATTGGTGTTGCAATATGTGAGGATAAATAATTTATTTTGGCTTCATTGTTAACTAATAGGTCATTTATAGAAATAAAACACTTTATTTATTATATTCCATCTTGCTTCAGAAAAGATATGAGGTAGATCTATAAACAGAACTTCCTTAAATTCAACTAACTGAAATAAAAACAAAGGAGATAACTAAAGAAAATGTTAATTGGTAATGATATAAACTGGCAGTACTTTCTTAATGGGCAATTGAGGCAGAGATTAGAAGAGTGTGGTAATAAAGAATCTCTTGGCTCAGAAGAAGGAAATGTTGTCTATTCATTCACACACTTGTTGAGAATTGACTGAGCTAGGAGCTGGTGACACAACCACCATCCTTAAGTGTTGGAGTGCTGGAGCCATAGATCTCTATAAGAGCTCGCAGTCTTAAGTTTCAGATAGACAATGACAAAATAGAAAAAGCTATTGTAAGAGCCCCAAAGGCTCCACCTTATGGACAGGTAGAGAGAAGAGGGGTGGCAATGGTGCTGGGGAGGAGTCTGATGGACAGATAGAGACAACTTTCCACAGGTTGAGATGCTTAACTCAGCCTTAACAAATAAATAAACATTGGCCAGATGAAGAAGGCATGAAGAATATTCCAAGGAGAGAGAGAGCAACGGTCAAGGGGTTGAAGTTCACAGAATACAAAGGTCCCTTTGGGAACTGTGGGTGACTCACTATGTCTGGGTCATAATGGGAGTCATGTTGTGAGATGAAACTGGATAGATGTAAGATTCCATGGTGAACAGCCTCCTGGCCAGAGCTTGGACTTATCCCAAGGCATCTGGGAACAATTGAGGGATCTGAATCATGCAAATGACACACTCAGATTTTCATATTAGAGAAGTCACTGTAGTAATGCTGAGGAGGTGACCCATTGATGGTTTAGGCCTGGAAGCAGGCTCATGAAGTGAGACAAGTGAGAAAAAGAGGATGAAGCCTGGCAGGCAAGGAGGAAAGGGTGATAAATTTGGGAACTGGCTAAATGTCAATAAGAGCCATGGCATGTGGAAGAGGAAGAGACCATAAGTTCCCAAAACTGGATTCCCAAAACTGAAGGCATGTTGGAGAACTAATGGCTAGGAATAAAGAGAAGGGCTGAGTGACTGTATGTGCCAAAGTGATCAAAAAACAGAGTGGTGGAAATAGGGTGCTACATATGTAAGGATAGTAGGTTTTAAAGAGAGAGCTGGAGATTTTGTGATATTTTAACAAGCTCTGGGTAAGTATTGGAATGGGTAGCTGGTGATGAATGGAAGTGGAGGTCAATGAAATTTAAGAGGTCAAGGAAATTAGGATGTGAGATGAGTCATTCATGTGAACCATGATAATACAGGATAATAATGGTAGAATCTTGAGTAGAAAGGGAAGATAGTGCCACAGGTAGAAAGATCTTTACTGATCATAGCTGACAAATAATGGGACCTATTATTGCCTTAATGTACCTAAGATAATAAGGATATCAATGTGCAAGTGATACTACAATAAAAAAATGAGGATATAGTTGTAGGAAATTTAAGAGACATATTCAATATGATTTTAAAAATATTTGTACTTAGCTATTTAGGAATGGTTATGAGAAAAAGTAACCTCAGTCTGAGAGAGCAGACATATAGGGGTTCATTTATGCTTACTCATACTTATGGAAGTCAAGAAAGGCTGAGAATAATTAAGTGGAGAGCAATTTTTCCCTCACCAGCAACATTATAGGATTTATTATTAAGAAATGGTACTCTTGAAATCTTGCCATAAGAGAAGACCTGCCCTGCTAAACAGTGTGTGGCTTGCCTCTATCTTAAGAAGGACATGCTAGAGACAATACTACTGAGAGGTGAGCCTTGTAACTGTCAAGAATCTAACAGGTTTGAATTATAAAGGCTGCTCTTATAAATTTGTGATATATGGAAGGTTTATGTTTCTCCTTATGCATAAAAGCAAATGAACTGGATCTTGACTGGGCCTCTACCACCTCCATATCAAATATGAAAATCCTCAGGCACAAAATAGCATATTATTGATTTTATTTATAGACACTGCTATCACAAAGTTAAGCTGAGATTTATTTGTGGCTAAGCAGAGTGGGAAGCAAGGTCTGTGTGTGTGAGTGTTTAGAAAAATATAATATGTATTCTAGAAGAAAAAAAAAGCAGTGATCTCTCTGATATTGCTACTAGTAATTTATTTTCGGACATATCTCCTCAGGCAAGGGAAACAAAAGAAAAAATAAACAATTGGGACTATATCAAACTAAAAAGGTTTTGTACAGCGACAGAAACCATCAACAAAACAAAAAGATAACCGACTGAATGAGAGAAGATATTCACTTATGATACATCTGATAAGAGGTTAATACCCAAAATATATAAAGAATTCATACAATTCAACAACAACAACAACAACAAAACAATCCAATTAAAAAATGGGCAGAAGATCTGAACAGATACTTCTCCAAAAAGGAAATATGGACGGCCAATAGACATACGAAAAGATGCTCAAAGTCACTAATCATCAGAAAAATGCAAATTAAAGCTACAATGAGATATTATCTCCTACATGTAAGAATGACTATTATCATTTAATCAAAGAACAAGCATTGGCGAGGATGTGGAGAAAGGGAACTCTCATACGCTGGTGGTGGGGTTGCAAATTGGTACAGCCACTATGGAAAATAGTCTGGAGGTTTCTCAAAAAATTAATAATGGGTCTACCTTTTGACCTATCAATTGCACTTCTGGATATTTATCCAAAGTAAACCAAAACAATAATTTGTAAAGATCTGTGCATCCCTATGTTCATTATCAAAACTTCTTGGAACTCCTTGAGATCTCTATCTTATATAAATTATTCAAAAAATTAAAAATAAAAAGAAGAAATATCTACCTAAATCATTTTCTGAGGATAAGACATCTTTGATATAAACTGTACAAGGATACTATAAGAAACAAAAATAAAAGGCATTTATTTTCATTGGTAGTTGCGAAAATCCTAAATAAAATAAGCTGTCAATCAAAAAATAGCATTTATATGAAAAATACCGAAGTATATCTTCCAAGCTGAACACTACTTTTGTGACCATTCTTCTGAGATCAGGAGCCCCCTCCTTCGTCATTCCTAATATTCTTCTAGAGTGTGTGCGAGACTTCAGACATTCACTTTATATACTAACTTTACTTCATCTTACTTTTTGCTAAAGAATTTCTCTGGTTTCATTTTTCTCATCTATATTTAAATATATTTTATCTTGCTGTATTATATGTATTCTATATGTTTTAATGAACAAGAAGGGATGTGAATATTTGAAAGAATATACAGGAACTGTGTGGCCTCAGATTTGGCATTTGTGTGCTCAAAGTAATACTCAGGTCACTAAGTGCCTCATATCTAAAGAGATGGGCCAACAATGGGGGCCAGACCTTCTTCTCCTCTCTTTACTACCAGGTGGCCTGTTAAGAAAATCTCTGCCTCCTTTTCCCATCCTAGCCTCTCAATAATGAGACCATTATTCTCACAAAGCAAAAGGTGAGGTGATCCCCACACCCATATCATGACGCCACTTTTCAAAGGTGCTGGAGGGGGAAGAGAAAAAAGAACAGAGTATGTCTTCTTTCTACTCCAAGACCCTCAAAACATAATTCTGGTATGGTAGATAAGAGGAAAAGAGATTCAAACCGAATATGTAATTAGACTTGATTAGGTTATTTACAACTAAAAGTGACTAGAAAGTTATAAAATGAGCCCAAGACATCATTAAGAGATAATTGAGCGTTGATAAATGCAGTGACTGGAAGAAATTAAAACTAATTATGATATCACTCCATTGAATTGAGGAAGCTCAATTAAGAAGATTATTTATCTATCATCTATCTATTTATCTATCATTTATCTATATATCTATCATCTATCGATCTTTCTAAATGTGTGTGTGTGTGTGGTTTGGCAGGTATATAAAATATCTACTTCTCAAATATTCTTTCAATTTTGTTAGCTGGGTTTGAAAGCTTATTGCTAACTCCATCAAGATTTGCCTTTTACTCTTTCATGTTATCCATGGACTTCATTGTATTGCCTTTTTCAATTGCCTGTAAATCACTAGACTTGTGCTGTATTACCTATGTCAGTATGTTTCTCTCACAGATACGCTAATATCCATTAATATCCATCACATACCTATTAATGCCTCCCTTAAATGTAATGTTCTTTTAGTCAAAGATGGATACAGTTAATGGTCTAAATATTTACTGTAGGATTTTTCAATATACATAATATCTTCTCATTAAAATAAAAATAAAATCTCAAAAATGTGAGATTAGCTAATTATTCACAGAATTACTATAATAATAATTTTATAATACATGAAATCAATAGCCTAAACACAGTAATTCAGTTGTTATAAAACTGCAAATTAAAGTCATCGATAATATGACAAAAACTCTATTGATTTTCTCTGGTATTTTTAACTTTTAAAATACTGTTGTTTAACAAACAAAAAAAGACTCATAGATACAGACAACAGTATGGTGGTTACCAGAGGATAGAGAAATGGGGGAGGACAAAGAAGGTAAAGGAGAGATCAAATACAAGCTTATAAAAGAAGATTAGACTTGGGGTAGTGAGCACATTATAGAGTATATACATATCATATTATAAAGCTGTACATCTGAAATGTATAGATGATTAATCAGTGTTACCCCAATTAATTTAATAAAAATACTGTTGTTTACATTTGCTATTATTTATATTTCTTTATTAAATATTCCAAGTTAATTCCCCAAAGCACCAAAAAAAGACTGGGATAGCTAGATAAATTATAGCATGACATGACCTGTGATTTGTCTCTGGGGCATAGACATTACTTCTTGCAAGAAAAGCTAAATGTAGGCAAAGATGAGAACCTGCTCCTCGGGTCCCCAAAAGAATGGGATCACAGTTAGAGATGGGCCTTGCTGAAGTGGAATTTCAGCTGACTGAATCTCAGAATTTGACCATTTCTATTATTTGGTCCTGATTGCC
This sequence comes from Pteropus vampyrus, assembly GCF_000151845.1. Taxonomy (NCBI): domain Eukaryota; kingdom Metazoa; phylum Chordata; class Mammalia; order Chiroptera; family Pteropodidae; genus Pteropus; species Pteropus vampyrus. Next base: position 373,306 of record NW_011888989.1, on the reverse strand, counting down.
TATTTTCTTTTCATTCTTTAAAATATGGCCAGTTTGTGTAGATAGGGCAAGGACAATTGCATCCCATCTCTGAACTTCCTTGGGTCATCCCCTACCTGCCTGTTCCACTATTTCCGATCCTTATCTTTCCTGGTTCCTAGATCTTCCTCTATGGTTCCATCTGTACTTGATTTGTGTTCTTCTCAAACTTTCATGCTTGGAATTCCACTTAGACGGATTTTCCCCCAACACTAAGCCCAGCTATGATTTTTGGTATCAGCTCTAAAGTGTGTCATTAGCTTAACTAATTTCAATCAATGAAAGAGGCACTCCCAATTCCAGCTCTAATTTGTACTGTTTGCCAATTTTCTTGTGGTGTAAATACTCCCATCATGGCTGACTTCACTAAAAGTAGAGCTGGGAAGAGACGTGCACAGTGGCTCTGGTGAGCCCACATGAATGGGTTCCAGAACACCCTGATTCCATAAATGGAGGTGCTAAGTCAACCCCTCACCTAGCTCACTCTATTCTTTCATGAGAAATCAGGAGGCATTGGGTTTTATTGCTGTTCTCAAACCTCCACTTTTATCTTGTTTTCTCAGAAGTTGCAAAATGATACTAACAGACAAGGATAAGGAATGCTTTAGCTAATGGACATCAAACTATGTGCCTCTGAGTCCTAGGCTTAATGGGTGAGCCTCAGGCATCAACTGAGAACCAGTGGCAGTACTTCTGAGAAATTCTCCTTACGTTTTTAAGTTGCTTTTCATTACTGAGTTCCTTTCATAAAAGAATTCAGCAACTGGTTTAACCAATAAAAGAACTGATTTGGTGCTTACGTGATAGTTGCCTATAACAAGAGACTTAAAAAATCTTTTTTTTTTAACTACTGTTTTGTATCAAGGCTGTTGGTTAGGGTTTCTCACACACTCATCACCAGTGTCAGCTTTGCATTTTGGAGAATGCTTTTCTTCCACAAATGTTATTCTTGTGTTCATGATACTTTTACTATGTCCAGGTTAAAAGTATAATTTAATTTCTGATTAATTTACTTCTCAATTTCTACTCAATCAGGACTGAGGTTAAGAATCTATTTTAAACCTGAGTTTGGTTAAACCTCATTACGGTTGGCTGATTACAGTAATCATTTAGCAGTGTGCTTACCTTGCAGAGATCATAGGTCTTGGCCAGGTATTTTTATTTCTCCCTGGAGGATGAGGCTTTTAGCCTAACTTGGTCTGTTTGTTCTTCTCTGTCAACCAGTTTTTGGCAAATTTTCTGCCCAGTAAGTCTCATTCTTACATACTCATGATGTTGTTGGGTGATTAAATGTGATAACTGTGGTAAACAATCTATTATCACTTGGAATCTAGAAGACTACTCTAAAAGTCCAGGCCCAATCCTGATCCTTCTGAGTTTATGCCCATATTTGACTCTCCAAGTTGTCAGGGGGATATTGAAGGGACCCAGTAAACAAAAGTGAGGGATAATGGCTAATTATATATATTTATCCACCATTCTCCATATTCACTGCCATCATTCTGGTCCAAGTGTCATTGTCTCCCACCAAGCTTCTGCAATTGCCTTCTAACTGATGCCCCTTCTCCCTATCCTCCTATCTCCAACCCCCACCCTACCCCCAGCATCAACAGAGTCTGAGTCTTATTTCTTCCACACTTTATCAGCATTAAGAATTACTGATCTTCTTCATTTTAGGCATTCTGATAGATGTGCAGTGGTAACACACAGTACTTTTAATTTTTAGACATGAACGACCATTTAAGTAGAACATCTTTTCATATGCTTGTTTAACAGGCACCTCATTCTTTGTGAGGTGCCTGTTAAAGTCTTTGGTTCATTTTTCTTAGTTTCTGCCCTTCTCTTTTGTTTTTGTAGGAGTAATATGTACATTCTAGATACTAATTAATTGCTATTTAGATATAGCTCAAAAACATTTCCTACTCTGTGGTGTGCTCTTAAC
>NW_011888989.1:370954-371296 GCF_000151845.1 Pteropus vampyrus | reverse complement strand
TAGAGCTTTATGAATAGAGGTTTTTAACTTGATTATTTTAAAGGGTAGCTTTTTTCCCCATCTTTATTAAAATATAATAGACAATTATTTGCTTGTATTTACATTGTACAATTCAATGAGTATTTTTTTACAATTATAGTTGGCATACAATGACATATCAGTTTCAGTTGTGATCAAGATCCACATAACTTGCAAAGTGATCACCCCACTAAATCTAGTACTGCTGTTCCCCTTACATAGTTATTACATTATTAACCATCTTCTTCATGCTACACTCTACATCTCCATGTCTATTCTGCAACTATCCATTGGTACCTCTTAACCCCTTGGCCTTTTTTTTTT
>NW_011888989.1:370578-370904 GCF_000151845.1 Pteropus vampyrus | reverse complement strand
TTTTTTTTTGTCTTCCTCAAACTCATCCCATCTAGTATCCCTCTAAATATTCTCTGTATCTATGAGTTTATTTCTGCCTTTGTTGCTGTTGTTAATTTTGTTCTTTAGATTCCACATGTACATGAAAACATGTGGTATTTGTCTTTCTCTATATGACCCATTTTATTCAGCACAATACCTTCTAGGTCCATCAAGGCAATACCTTTTTCCATTCCCTTCCTTTTAGTTTGCGTGTGTCTTTTAATCTGAAGTGAGTCTCTTGTAGGCAGCATATGCAGGGGTCTTGTTTTCTTATTCATTCAGCCATTCTATCTTTTGGTTGGAGC
>NW_011888989.1:352194-368691 GCF_000151845.1 Pteropus vampyrus | reverse complement strand
CTCTTTGCTTTGTTGATGGTTTCTTTTGCCGTGAAGAAGTTTTTTAGTTTGATGTAGTCCATTCATTTATTTTTGCTTTTACTTCTCTTGCCTTTAAGGTCAAATTCATAAAATCCTCTTTAAGTCCAACGTCCTTGAGTTTTGTTCCTATGTTTTTTTCTGTGTATCTTATTGTTTCAGGTCTTATATTTAGGTCCTTAATCCATTTTGAGTTAATTTTGGTGTATCGTGATAGATAACAATCTAGTTTCATTCTTTTGCAGGTGGCTTTCCAGTTTCCCAGCACCATTTATTGAAGAGGCTTTACTTTCTCCACTGTATGTTTTTGGCTTTTTTGTCAAAAATTATTTGCCCATACAAATATGGGTTTATTTCTGGATCCTCGTTTTTGTTCTACTGGTCCTTGCGTCTGTTTTTCTGCCAATACTATGCCATTTATTGTTGCTTTGTAGTATAATTTGAAATTGGGCAGAGTGATGCCTCTAGGCTCATTCTTTTTTTCTCAAGATAGCTTTGGCAATTTGGGGTCTTTTGTGGTTCCATACAAATCTGATGATTTTTTGTTCCTTTTCTTTAAAAAATGCTGAAGGGATTTTGATGGGGATTGCATTAAATCTGTATAATGCTTTAGGTAATAAGGTCATCTTAACTATGTTGATTCTTCCAATCCAAGAACACGGAATATCTTTCCATTTCTTTGTATCCTCTTCTATTTCTTTTAATAGGGTCTTGTTGTTTTTATTATATAGGTACTTCAAATATTTTGTTAGATTTATTCCTAGGTATTTTATTCTTTTGTTGCAATTGCAAAAGGAATTATTTTTTCCACTTCTTTTTCTGACACTTCATTATTAGAGTGGAAGAACGCTATGGATTTCGGAACATTGGTTTTGTATCCAGAAATTTTACTATATTTGTTTATTGTTTCTAGAAGTGTTCTTTGGGAGTCTTTAGGGTTTTCTATATAGAAAATCATGTCATCCACAAATAGTGACAGTTTGACTTCTTTGTTACTCTTTGGATGCCTTTGATATCTTTCTCTTGCCTGATTGCACTTGCTAGGACTTCCAACGTTATATTGAAAATAGTGGCAATGTTATATTGAAAACAGTGGCAATGTTATATTGAAAACAGTGGACAGCCTTGCCTTGTTTCTGATCTTAGAAGGAAGGTTTTTAGTTTTTCACCATTAAGTGTAATGTTGGCTGAGAGTTTGTCATATATGGCCTTTATTATGTTAAGGCACTTTCCTTCTATACTGATTTTGTTAGGTGTTTTGATCATAAATGGATGCTGTATCTTGTCGAAGGCTTTTTCTGCATTTATTGATATGATCATATGATTTTTATTTTTTAATTTGTTTATATATTCCTGTTTTTGATACATGCTTTTTCTTCTTAAAGATGTCTCTCCACCCTAAGGGGGAGGGTAAAGAGGGAGTTAGATGGGGTAAAAGAGTTCAAATATGTGGTGACAGAAAGAAATCTAACTATGAGACGTGAACATACAGTGTAAATGTATATATACCTTATTGTTAAAATGTACAGCTGAAACTTATTGGCTTTCGTTAACCAATGTCACTATAAAAACTGAATAAATAAATTAAATTTTTTTTAAAAAAGTCCTTCCAACATTTCCTGTAGTACTGGCTTGGTGTTGATAAATTCCTTTAGCTTACTTTTGTCTGGAAAGCTCTTTATATGTCCCTCATCTCTAAATGATAGCTCTGCTGGATAAAGTATCTTGATTGTAGATCCTGAGTTTTCATCAAGTCAAATATTTTGTGCCAAACCCTTCTGTCCTGCAGAATTTCTTTTGAGAAATTAGCTGCCGGTCTATGGGTGTTCCCTTGTAAGTAACTAATCTGTTTACTCTCGCTGCTTTTAAGATTGTTTGTATTTAATTTTTGGCATTTTAATAATGATGTGTCTTGGTGTGGGCCTCTTTAGATCCCTGATTTTTGGAATTCTCTGAGCTTCCTGGGGTTTTATGTCCATTTCCTTCACCAGGTTAGGGAAGTTTTCCATCATTATTTCTTCAAATAGCTGTTTGATATCTTGATTTTCTTTCGTTACGTTGATCAGATGGATATTTGGACCCTTAATCATGTGCCATACGCTCTTTAAATTATTTTTGTAGTCTTGGCATCTCATCTCTTGCCATTCTGATTGTGTGTCCTTGGCTTTCCCATCCTCTGGATAGGGCATTTGATCCTTTTCTTTATTCACTTTATTTATTCCTTTATTTATTCCATTTAATATACTTCTCATCTCAGGTAATGTGTTCTTCATTTCAGACTGGTTCCCTTTTATCATTTCCATTTTCATTTTTATGTTTTTTATCTCTTTGGTGAAGTTCTCACTTCATCAAATTTATCTACACTTCCCAAATTTATCTACACTCCCCAAAAGTTCATTGAGCATCTTTATAACCAGTGTTTTGAAATCTGCATCTGTAAGATTAATTGATTCCATTAAATTGGATCTCTGTTCTGTTCTCTCATATGGTTTCTGCTTCTTTGTTTTTCCATTTTGGCTGCCTTTCCATGTCTGTTTCTATGTACTAAGCAAAGCTCCTAAGTCTCCCAGGCTTATTTGTGTAGATTTGTGAAGTAGGTATCTCAGGCACAGTCCTGAGAGGGGTTCAGCTACAGGCCAAATTTAGCCCAAGCCTCTACCCCTCTGGGACCACCTGTTAAGATTCAGCAAGCAATCAACAGATGTTGTGCTTATAGTTGCCTCAAAAGGCCACACCAGAAATGACGGCCAGCTGCCTCCAGTGTGAGTCTAGGCACTGCTCAGCAAGGGGCACCTGACTTGCTGAGGATATACTTGGTAGTGGCTTGGGTAGGAATGGGAGTCGAGGGAGGCAGGTTTCAGGGAATCCTCTGGGCGGTGCAACCTCTGTTATTCTGTTTGATGACGTCACAGCTATGGCAGTGCTGTGTCTGTGCACTGAGAGGGGGAAGGGCTCAGCAGGGAACAATGGATATCGCTGGCACTTCTGTACTGAGCGAGTCTCGCCTAGGCCCTCACTCCGACAATGTCTTCCTGTAAGTCCCTGGTGCTCCTTGTACTCAGCCGAATTGGCAGTGGTGCTCAGAGCGAGCAGGACTGCCATCAAGAAAATCTGCTTGCAGACGTGGCCCCTTTAAGAGGCTTCTGTTGTTGCTGCTGCTGCAGCCTCCATCTCTTTCAGCTGCTGGAGATCCGATAGGCATGCGTCCTAGATCTGTTCTACGTTCTGCCATTGCAGGGTGATTACTTGGATCTCCCTATCTGCATGGCTTATTCATCAAGATCCCAGACAACTTTTCTTTGCTGCTGCTCCTTGTTTCCATCACAATTTTGATTTGGTTGCCAGAGGGATGAACAGAGCCTCAATCATTGAAGGCACTTTTTTTCTCTCTCCATTTTTATGTTTTTTAACTCTTTGTTAAAGTTACACTTCCCCTAAGTTCATTGAGCATCTTTATAACCAGTGTTTTGAACATACATCTGTTAGATTGCTTAACTCCATTATTTCTGGATCGCTGTTCTGTTTTCTCTTATGGTTTCTATGGTCACTGGAGTAAGATAATTTTAATTAATTGGGAGTGACTGAGCTGTCAGAGCTGTCTTGAAGTTTTCTACCATTGGTTTGCCTTGATCCTACATGATAGCCAGCCAGGGATCCAAATGAGAATCTGGGATTCTGCTAGAACCCATCCCCATGGGAGGATCTAGATTTTCAAGTTTTGTCTCTTCAGTACTGTGGGATTACAGCAAATTCCTCTTTGATCTTCAGCAGCATTTTGCCTACCTTCTTATACCACATAAAAGTAGATGTTGAAAATTGGCTCATTTGAAATTCCTTTCTCTCCAGAATTTTGACCACGCAAGTTCTGGTTTTCTTGACCATTCTCTGATGTCATCAGAAGTGCAGTTTTTAAAAAAATATATTTTATCTGCCTTTATTAGGTACTTTTGTGTTAGTGTGCTACATGCTGCTCCATGAAGGCCCAATGCAGAAATCAACTGCTTCCATTCTTTACTTTTTATAATCCATTCCACACATAGCAGCAAGAATGTTTTTTATAAATTTTTAATTAGCACATGATGCTTCCCTATTAAACTACTCCAGTGGCTTCTTATCACATTTAGAATATAATCCCAACCACTTTCCATGGTTTACAAGATGCTGGTCCCTATCCCTCTCTCCAACTTCACCTTATATCCCAGCTCCAAGCCTCACACAATCACTATCCTCCAGTCCCAGTGACCTTCTTGCTGTAGTTTAAACATGCCACACTCATTACATTCATGCCTCCACACTGTCTGAAACAGGTCTTTGTTCTTCTAGCTTCTCAGTTAAAGTGATAGCAACTTGGAAAGGTCTTCCTGGACCACCAGATATTTAAAGTAGCTCCTCTCAGTCATGAACAACATATTACGATGTGATATTTCCTTTGTTACTTATTTCCATTGAAATTATCTTGTTAACTTATTTCTGTTTTGTTTTCTCACATTAAAATATAAGCTCTATGAAGCAAGACCCTGTCTATCCAATGTTCTAATCTGTGACCAGATTGGAGCAGGCTGTTAGTGCATGTGTGGAAATTAATCCATCCAGCTTTTAAGACAGAGACAGGGGGAATGAGGTGAAGACTAATAAAGACCATGGCACCAGGCTGTATTTTAATATTTGCTCAATCCACTTGATATTTCTGAGAATTTGCTTTTAGGAATTCCTTGTTTTATTTAGGGATATGAATATATTCTCTACATAAGCACTCTGATAATAATAACCCAAGACCCAGTGCTGCTGTTTCTGTTTAACTTCTTTGTGTAGCTATGACCTTACAATGCTCATTAGATACATCCTGGAAAGTCAAGGAGAGTGCTCCCTGGGTGAAAATAGTTTTTGATTACAGTAATAATAAAGAAAAAAAAATGATTAACCAATATGAAAAAAATTTTAATTTATTATTTTTATTTTGCATTACATTTAATATGTATTACTCTCAGTTTTCCTTCTCATTTTAAAATTCTATAGTAATTTTAATTTTTCTAAGATTTAGTATGTTTTAATCGGCAAAAAATGTTTCAAGTTTGAACTTGAATAAATTAGAAAAAAATCACATCAGACTAATGCATCATTAATAATAGAAATAAATTTAGCATTTAAACTACACATTAAAAATATTCTTGCTCTTAAGTACAAGCAACTTCAATTATTTCTCACTGACTATCTTTTGTATATTAATCAATAAATACAGAAAGTAGGACAGTTTCGTTCTCACCTTCTTGCAAAGAAATTTAAAGATTTCATGAATCCCGTAGGAGCAGGGGATCTTCTACTTACTCACCAAGGTGATATGAGATCCAGAAACCAACATTAGCTTTTCTTTATAAGGAATAAGGAATTGATGTTGGATGTATGCAACCGGAGTAAGCCCAGCCCAATTTCCATCACTTGTCCATGTACGCCACAAAACTCTGACCACATGACATTTCTAAAGAGTTCCCTAAGTGTGGGATGCCTTGGTACCTTGGCACATATTGTTCCTTCTAATTGGAGTGTCCTTCCCCTCACGTCTCATCTCCTGTCAAGACCCAAGTTCAATAGTACACTCTCTGTTGAAGTCTTCCCTCGGTATTCTCCAGCATTCTGTCCACACCTTGAATAGAGCATGACTTTATTGTATTGTCTCCTTCCATTAGTCTGAGTGGTTTTAGCTTTCCATCATTTTTGTGTCTTTCCAGGGGCTTTCATTTCTACTACAGAGTAGATACACAATAAACATTTCTTAAATAAATGGATAATCACACATAAGAACTTTACCTTGCTTTCTCCATTTTAAAACATTTTCATTTATCCTTCAAACTTATCCTGTAGAGGTTCATATGATTAGCTGGAAAGACCCATTTAAGCCTTTTGATAACTGTCTTTGGCTACAGATTTTAACTTTTTTTTTCCTATGAAAGGTCAGGGGGTATAACGATCATTTTGAGTATCTGATATAAGGTATGGACACTCTCTCCAGAATTTGCTCACAATTACTGACACATAAAACTGATCAGCATCAATCTGTGAAGAAAAATACTTTAAATTGTGGTTCTGTCATTCACTAGTTGTATGAAAATCACTTAACTTCTTAGTGCCTTTTATTTCCTCATCTAGAAATTGGGATTATAATAATACATATCTCAAAGAGTTGTTGTGAGGACTAAATGAATTAATTATATAAAACATTTAGAATATTGCTTGGCATAGTATTTAATGTGTTATTAGGTTACAGGAATTAGAGGTATCAAGATAAATCAGTTATGATTCCTTTCCTTGAGGAGCTGAGAGTCCCATGAGAAAGACAGATGTGCACATTAAAGGCAACCTGGTGACACTATGGTGGAAGTCTGGTCAAGGGAGCACTGAGAAAGAAGTACTTTCCCTGTGAGGCGTGGGGTGGGAGCATCAAGGAATGCCTCACATGGGAGGTGTATTTTAGCTGAGACTCGATGGATGAGTGGAGTTGCTTGTTGGAGTAACTGAGAATGTCTATTTTATCAATCAGGTATAAGTAAAGACACTATTTAGCTGTTTGAATGCACAAGGGGCAACTAGGGAATAACAGCTATCGAGAGTAGCCTTAGCATAATGTCTTTGGTAGAAGGTACTGGAGAGGGAAGCTGAAGCACATTGCAGACATAAACTAGTTTATCTAACACTCATATATAACTACCTTCCCCTCTTCCTTCCATGCTATAGAGTTAGGAAAGCAGAACACTAGGCTTTCCTATACAGGTGAAGTCCTGTGACAGGTAATAGGGCTTTTGCCAGGAAGGGCTTTTACAGAATAAATATGCAAAGCCTTACAAGGAGAAGAATTCTTTGGCTTTTTTTTTGTTTTCTTCTTGCTTGGAATTTGGTTTTGAGGCTTTAAGATAGGAAGACAAAAGCCTTATGCTAAGATGTAATGGGAAGATGCTGAGAGCTTCAGTCCTTGGTGGCTATACTCAGCAACTGCATTGCCTGAACCACCTCCCTTTAGACTTCTTGTTTGTGAGAAATATCACAGATGGCTAGGCTTCCTTTAGCTTAGAGCCAAATGCATCTTTAACTGATATTAGTGGTAAGCAATGCCAGGTTATAGAAGGCCTTGAATGCTCTTCACAGGAGCTATGACTTCCACATGTGGGCACTGGGCACTATAGTATAATCTACCTGCTGAAAGAACAGCTTTACAGTCACACAAACCTTTATTCAAATCACAGCTCAGCCAGTTACTCTCTGTTCAACTTGAGAAATTTGAGCTTCATCAGGGAAACATTTACTGAAACTTATTTAGAACACTAACTTTAACTGTAGCATGCTAAATAGAATGGAGGAGGTCCAAAAACGTTCTGATGGTGCTGGATTTTACAAATGTTCTCTGAGATATAACAACTTTATGACTAAATACCTTAGAACAAGTTGCTCTAAAGTTCTTCAGAGAGAAGTCTTTTTATTTCATGTACTATAAATGTCTGTGGCATCTTGTATTATTCCTAGGAATGCAGCTAGGAGTGCAGAAATAGATGGTGAGAATAGCCAAGACTAAAGAAACAAATAATTTAAGATTCATTATTCCATACTAATGGTACTATCTGTGCTTTAGAATCTGTGAATAACTAAAGTAGCAGGAAGTTTAAGTGCAACTCCATTTCCCTTATGTCCACTTAAAAGCCCCTATGTTGCTCTTCTGGGTAGGGTTAATTAAGCCTAGGAAGTAGGTGGTTTAAAGATGTTTGCCCCCAAATATCTAATTACACTTTCTTGTTAAAGGTGTTTAAGGATTCTATATCAGAGATAATCCATTTTAAAGAATAAAGGAAAGAATCCTGTCCAAAGCAAATGTCTTGAGTAGGAATAGTACATTTCCATAAGATAATATGAGACTTGGATTGAGGATAACTAATTTCTCAAAGTTCCACAACTATTAACTAGTCAATATGGGACTTGACCCAAGGTTTGTGTGACTACAAAGCTGTACTTTTACTGTACTAGACTGCTGCCATGCTCAGGCCTTAAGCCTCTCTGCTTCCTTACCCACATAGTTTGCAGGTTATACCCTCAAGCTAAAGAGAGCAAATTAGGCAGCCAAATGGGTTGTGACAACTTTCTGCTAGCTCTGACCCATGGTTTTGTTAAGAAACCTTCTAGTACCTGGCTGGTGGTGGAGACACGTTCAGGAGTGGAGAAAGGCTTTCATTAGACAAAAACAAACAATTTAATACTCCAACAAGTTGCCTAGCACTGTGTGAACCAGGAAGATGGATGAACAATTAAGCTTTATGTCTATTTAATCAAGCAAATGTAACCCCAGAGTTATTCTAGTCTTATTGATTTATCTGTCCCAGGAAGCTGACTGTTTTAACATCTCTGGCACTAGTCCAGAGGGACATATTTAAAATTTGTCCCACTTGCTTAAGGACCACATGTATGATTAGAATATGAGAATGCTCAAATCAAAACTCTTCTTTCTCCCACACAAAGGCAGAGAGAAAGGCTGTCCTGCTTTTAGGTACAGGTTTGGATCCAAATAAAGGGGCTACTGTATGGCTACTGAGTGTAAATGCAATGAATGATTTCCTGGTACTACCTTGAGGAACTCTATCAAGAATCCTGAGAGTTGCAACTCATCGAGAACACAGCTCCCTTCTAAGATCAAGAAAGCCATGAATTTAGTGGTAGAAGTAGGACTCTAAGAAAGAGAAAGTAGCACATGAACTTCTTCATGATCAGTCATTTCATTTGGTCACTTAGGTGTCTTCTTAGGGCCCAGGGCACTCACCTCAGCATGCCAGATGGGATTCACAGTGTTGCCTATGATCTTAGATCTCCTCTCCTGTCCATGGTGAGGGAGGGCGGGGAAGATGCTGTGCTTCCCAGGCTGAATGGAAATCTTCAGGTAAGGATCTGGGTTGAAAAACATCCCTTTCTTCAAACCCGTGGCCTGGAAATCTATAAAATAAAAGATAGTTTAATTTAAATGAGTTTTAGTGAGGTTGAAGATCATAATAGACCTTTCAAAAGGAGAAAAGTCCATCTAAAACATGGAACAATCTTTTAATCTCTAGACTATTTCTACCTCATTACAAATATGTCTGTATAATCCACTATATGGAACATTTACTGGTATGTATTAAATTATTTTGGTGAGAAATCCTTGTAATAAATCAATATGACTGGTATTAAGGTCACTAAGCTTTTCAAGCGAGGACAATTAGCCTTGACTGGGTTGGACTTTAGTATTCTTTGGGCAGGCTAATATAATGGGATTGGGTGAGGGTCACCTTAGAAAACTTAGATGAAAAATGAGTAAGGAAATCCAACTTTGAAATTTTATGGACCTAGGTGAAAATTTCTCTGCAAAGTGAAGACACAAGAAAAAACAAGGGTTATAGCCTCACAGTAAATATGATCTTAGCTGAATAAGAGAACATTAGAAGAAATAAAGAGAAAAAGGAGGGTTAAAACAGCAAAGAGCATGGACACTGGAGAAATGAGAAAAGAAAATATGGTTTCCATGGAGTTAAATGCATATCAGTGAGGAGAGTTTTAAATAACCATGCTGTCAGGCAAAGCTTTGAAAACTGAACTGTTTCATTTAATTGAAATTGTCTGATCCTGTACAATTTCATGCTGAAGGGAGTTGGGGGAGAGAGAAAAAGAGAGAGAGAGAGAGAACAAGACCATTTGTGATAATGTTTTATAATTATTCTAGGATAAATCAAAATCATTTTATATTTATTAGAAATATATTTATGATGTCAAAAACACAATTAAAAAGTTTTCTATTATTGAAGTATCCCTCCTTCCCCCAAATTATTTCCATTTATATATCAGTGAAAGAAATGGAGGTAAAGATACATTGAATTGATACCCAACCCATAGTATAAATTGTGCTGTGTTTGAGTAATTTTTTACTAAGAAAAAAGTACAGAAGTTTTTATATAAATTTACTTAAAAGTTATTTTGAGTTGATTTAATGTTATTTCCATAATAAAATTCTTACTCTTGAATTATAATATACTGCAATGAGGAGAGAAAAAGGTAGAAAGTACAATAAGCATCATAGAAATTTGTAAAACCCAGGGGAAAAATGATACAAAGCACAATAACCATCACAGAAATGTATAAAAACCATAGGAGTATATGCAGAAAAAAGAGAACACAGCAACTTGAGGTTTCCCTCCTTAAAAAGGGTTGTTCATAAGGTTGGTTTTTAGCTAGTGTCTGGGAACTTGGATCTCTGGAGGGTTTCCACACCTCAGAACTGATGAGTGGCTCATTTTATCTAACCTGGGTGTGTAAACTATGTGGTTTATGCTGAACACCTGCTTTCCTTTTGGGAATCTGGAATTTTGGTATTTGCTAGGCAGAGGTGCCTATGTGACAAGACCCCAAAGAAAACCTTGACTCTTAGTCTGTAATGAGCTTCCCTGATATACAACATTTCATGTGTTGTCACAACTTGTTGATGGGGGAAATAGGCACATTCTGTGTGATCCCACTAGGAAGACCCATGAAAGCGAGGCCCTGATTTCCTCCAGACTTCTCTCCAAGCACCGTTAGCCTTTGGTTATTTAACTTTATATTCTTTCAGTGTAATAAGTTGTAGCCATGAGTATGATTATATGCTAAGTTTTAGTGAATCATCAAATCTGAGATGGTGTTGGAGATCCTGACATATATAGATAGATGATAGATAGATAGATATAGATATAGATATAGATATAGATATAGATATAGATATAGATATAGATCTATAGATGTATAACAGACATATAGATTTATAGATTTATTCATCATAAAATAATATGACTACTATCATCTCATCAGGTCCATCCCTACCACCTACCACTTATCGGCAAGTCACTAAATTCTGGAAACCATTCAATGACCTTCAAATACATTATCTGATTTAATTTGAACCATGAACCCTATAAAATTGTATATTACTAATTTGAGAAAGAGAAAATGGAGTCTTATGTATTAAGTAACTTGATAAAGTTGTCAGAATTGGTCAATATTTGAAATAAAATTTGAACCAGTCTATTTGATTCCTAAGTCTGTGCTTATAATCAATAAGTTATATTACCTTTTAATAGAAACATCAACATTGACATAGGTTAAATTCTCAAGCATAAATGAATCTTTTTTTAAAAATATTCTATTCTAGAAAACATGGTACAGTGAGAGATGTTTCCATATCTCTCCCCTTGAAACAACAATAAGCTGAACATCTAAAACTCAATAAAAACATCCAACCTGTACATCGACACAACTTAACATGGGATCTGCAAATAAGAGCTACTGCAGGTCAGAACAGCAGGAGTCAGGCAAAAGACTGGGAGAAACAATGAAGCTGCCTCTCGCAGCCCCAGCTTCCTGCAAAAAGAGGGGAAGAGGAGAAGGTGTGGTGGATTCCCTGAACAGCCCTACCTAAGAGAGCTGCGAGCTTCTCTCAGCAGCAGTTTCCAGGGATCAGGGCAGAAAGCAGAGAAGTGGAGATGGCAGAGAGGCAACAGCTGATTATTACCAGTTGCTGTTGCAAAATATAAGGCTGAGGAGCAGCCCCTATCCCCCAACACAGAGGGCATATCCCCCACATCCTCCAACACTGAACACTGTGGAGCCCCAAGGGAATCTGAGCAAACACTACTGAAACTATTGCTAACACTGACAAGGACTGAGACTGAGGGTAGCGAGTGTGATTGAATATTTTAAGAAAAAAGGCATTATTAAGACTTTATATAAAGTAGGGATCCAAGAGGATTAGATGTCACCTACTGAAAACCAAAAGAAAAACTCCTTCATAGCTATGGGCAAAAGAGAGACATTTATGTAATAAATCTTTCTGGAAAAATAGCAGAATACACTTCCATTAATGCCCAGGTGGAGAAATAGTCTATTAAACACTATGATCAACTAAGGTGACAAAGCAGCTCAGAAAGAAAGAGAAAAATCTCCAGAAAATAAGCTTACAGACATAGAAATATGCGATTTAAATAACAGAGAATTCAGGATGATACTTCTGAAAAAACTCAATGAAAGCCAAAATAATTCATATCAAAAATTCTAGGAGTTGAAAAAACAGCTAGATGAGCAGAATGAGTTCTTTAGCAAGGAGATTGAAACCCTCAAAAAGAACCAAATAGAATTTCTGTAGATGAAGAACGCACTGAAAGAGATAAAAAATGAAATAGCAAGCTTGGGAAATAGACTTGACCAAATGGAGGAAAGGATCAGTGATTTTGAAGACGGAAATCTATAAATAAATTGTAAGAAGAGAGAGACCAAAGAATGAAAAATAATGAAAGATAAATACAAGAACTAGCTGATACCATTAGGTAAGGAAACACAAAAAATAATGGGCATTCTCGAAGGGCAGCCAGGGAAAAGAAGATGGTAACCTATAAAGAAAACCCATTAGATTTTGGGATTAGATACTGAGATTTTGATTGGAATTGCATTGAATTTATAGATTAAGTTTGGGATAATTGGTACCTTTATATTGCTTCTTATTCAAAAACATTTTTATTTTTTTCTCAGGTCTTCTTTCATGTCCTTCAGTAAACTTGTACTTTGCTTTATAAAGATTTACACAGTTAAGTTCAATTTGGATCTTATTAAAATACATGTTTCATGGAGTAAAAGTATTTGAAAACTGTTGCAACAATGAGTGTAAAGAAAAATGCATGGAACTGGGAGTCAGCATACCTAGTTTTAATTCTGGAACACTCACTATTGAACTTTATTACTTGAGGAAATCTATTTAATTCTTTCAGGTCTCAATTTCTTTAACTATAAAATTGTTCGAATGAATGTCTGTAAGAACATATAGAGTTTTATGATTTTCCAGAAGTAAATGATACATTAATGGGAGAATACTTAATTTACTCCCATTTTTACCTGCATTTGTTTTTTTGTTCTGATGATGAACATAATGCACAATTATTATAACATTTTTAAGTTCAGAATGAAAAGAAACAGAATTTTAAAATTATTTCAACTTGTACCATGTAGTGGCAACCATTACCAGACTTTTTCCTTATTACTTTCCAGTATTTTTCTTTGCATAATTGATTTCATATTGAATATACAATCTCTATATAATATAAATACAATCTCTATATAAACACTTTCCCTTAGCACTTAATAGTCTAATTCAAAGATTCGAAGTTATCTTTAGCTCAAAAACATTTCTCCTATTATTGTTTCTGTTCAATTTGTTCTGACTTCTTCATTGAAAATACCAATTACGTATGTGTTGGTGCTGTATGTGTCATCCATCCTTTCCCCTCTCATCTCTGTATTTTGCCCTTCATCTGTGCATTCTGGGAGAGACTCTCAAGTCAGTCTACCAGATTACTAATTCTAATTCTGTAGTGGTGACTGTGTTCTTTATGGCTTTCTAAAACCCACTTTTAATTCTATGTTTGTACCTTTTAGAATTACATTTCTCCTTGATTGTGATAGATAGAAAAATGTCCCCCACTACCCCCAAAGATGACCACAACGTAATCTGTGGAATCTGTGTAAACCTTACATGTGTATACCTTACATAGCATAAAGGACTTTGCAGATGTGATTAAGTTAAGAATATTGACTGAGATAAAGAGATTATTCTGGATTATCTAGATGAGCCCAATGTAATCATAAGAATCCTTATCAAATGGAATTAGGAGGGGCATAGTGAGGAAAAATTGATGTGACAATGAAGCAGAGATTGGAATGATGCAACCATGAGCCAAAAAATGCAGGCAGACTCTAGAACCTAAAACAGATAAGAAATGAATTTATCACTGGAGACCCCAGGAAGGAACCACTCCTGCTGACACACTGATTTTATTCCCTTGAGATTCATTTTGTACTTCTGACTTTCAGAACTGTACAAATATATTTGTGTTGTCACCAATTTTATGGTAATTTGTTACAGCAGCAATAGAAAACATATACACGCAATAGAAAACAAATACACTTAGTTTTCTAAGTTTTTATTTTTGCCAGCTTCAAAGAACTCTCTTACTACTTTTCCTCATCTTAAACTTACTTAATAGGTCCTAAGCTTTCCTGTATTTTATTGAGAGTACAAGCAGAGGAATGATAAATGCTTCAGTAGATATTTATCAATGAACTATTTCTTTTTATCTTGACTGTTATGTCCTTCAACTTTTTTATGAGGTAGAATCTCTTCTCTACACATTCTTCAAGTCAAAATGTCTGCTATTTGTTCATGAATAGTTTGTGGAGTCTTGTTATTTGTCCTTTCTAGTCCTTTTTGTCCTTTTCAGTTAGTTTGGTCACCCAACTGGCTACTGTTGGAATCTTCGTCTCTACTTTTATACTTGGAGATGACTGGCATCTCTAGTCAAGTTTTTGATACTTTATGGGTTTGCTTAGTTATAGATTTGTTGATCTTTTTATCGTGGGATTTGTTATGATACTTTAAGTAGTATTTATTCTTTTTTTCCTAGATTGAGTGAATTAACACACATATATGTTCAGCTACTGAATATCATACTTCCATGACCATTCCAGATTTGCTTCTTTAGCTGCTAACTTTACCACTCCAGTCATATTTAATTGATGGCAATTTTGCCTTGGAATAAGTGTAAAAAAATTATATTTGGGGGAGCTATAGGAGATGAACCAATTGTTTGAACTAAGTTGGGAAGGTGGTTTTCTTTCCTATGGTGGGTTTGTGAGCCCATGTTTGCGTTGCGGAGCCAAAATGGGAACCAATTAATAGAGAGGGATTTCATTTCCTTCCCCAGTTCCACACAACTAATCCGACATCACATCATTCTTAGGCTTTAGGATTTCACTGAGCTTTGGTTAGTAAAAATTCCTCGTCATTTTTGGCAGGTAGTTGAGTAGCTTTCCTGGTTTCTACTGTTTCTGAAGGTTTGTAAAAATAATTTTTGCTTCTCAAACATTTCAAGAGAAACACAAGAATAGCAAATCAGGAGTTGTTAACTTTTTGCCCTAGTAATACAAAAGTATTGGGGTTCTTCACTTTTTTTTTTTAACCTAGACAGATACATGCTAATGTTGTCAATGGATTTTTTTTTCATAAAAAAGCCTTTTTTTTTTTAAGAGCAGTTGTAGACTCACATCACATTTAAGAGGAAGTACAGAGATTTTCTACATACTGCCTGCTCCACATATGCATAGCCTCCCCCATTATCAACACCTCCTACCAGAGTGGTATATTTGTTATAATTGATGAACCTACATTGACACATCATCATCGAAGAGTGATAAATACTTTACTTCTCTTCTCAAAGTCTATAGTTTACATTAGGGTTCACTTTTGGTGTTGTATATTCTATGTGTTTTCACAAACATATCCATCATTAGAGTATCATACAGAGTATTCTCACTGCCCTAAAAATTCTCTATGTTCTGCCTGTTCATATCTCTTTCCCCAATGCCTATCAACCACTGATCTTTTTACTTGCCTACATAGTTTTGCTTTTTCCAGAAAGTTGGAATCATACACTACGTAGCCTTTTCAGATTGGCTTTTTCTCACTTAGTAATATACATTCCATGTCTTTTTGTGGTTTGATAACTCATTATTTTTAGCACTAAATATTCCATTATCCGGATATACCATAGTTTATTTATCTATTCATCTACTGAAGGACGACATATTGATTGCTGCCAACTTTTGGCAATTATGAATGAAGCTGCTATAAAAATCTGTGTGTAAGTTTTTTATGGACTTAAGTTTTCAACTCATTTGTGTAAACTTTAGTCAGTGTGATCACCAGATCATATGGTAAAGAGTATGTTCAATTTTGTAAAAGACTACCACAATATCTTCCAGAGTGTCTGTACTATTTTTGCATTCCTACCAGCGACGAATGAGAGTTCCTATTTCTCTACACTCTTGTCAGCATTTGGTATTTTCAGTTTTCTGGATTTTGGCCATTCTAACAGGCATGCAGTGATATCTCACTGTTGTTTTAATTTGCATTTTCCTGATGACTTATAGTGTGGTGTGTCTTATCATTTACTATTTGCCATCTGTATGTCTTCTTTAGTGAAATTTCTGCCAAGGTCTTTGGCCCATTTTTCAGCTGGATTGTTTGCTTTCATCTTATTGAGTTTTAAGAGTTCTTTGTATATTTTGGATAACTGCCCTTTATCAGGTGTGTCTTTTGCAAATAGTTTTTCCTGGGCTGTGGCTTATCTTCTCATTCCCTTATTATAGTATTTTGCAGAGCAGAAGTTTTTAATTTTAATAATATTTACATTATTTTTTAAATTTATATATTTTTTTATGTATTGATTATTTCTTTCATGTATCATGTCTTTGGTATTGTATCTAAAAAGGCATCACCGTACCTAAGGTCACCTAGGCTTTTTTTCCTATGTTATCTTCTAGGAGTTTTATAGCTTTGTATTTTACATGTGGGTTTATGATCCATTCTGAGTAATTTTTGTGAAGGAATTAAGGTCTGTG
>NW_011888989.1:334658-341859 GCF_000151845.1 Pteropus vampyrus | reverse complement strand
GAGTACTTTTGAGTACATTCCTTCATTGAATCCTCAAATGCTACCGTTAGGTGCAAAAGCAGCTTAATCCAAGTTCTCCAACAAAAGGCCTGTAAGCTCAAAGTACCAAGCCATCTTTAGGAGCTAAAAGAGTGAAACATAAAACTTCAACAGTCAACAGCATTTCCAGCAATTTCCCCAACCTCAGAAACACCTGTGATGGAAGACTTAGAAGGCCCATCAAAAGGGCAAGAAGACAACAGGGATGAGTGTTCATTGTGTGCCAAGCACAGAACCAGTTCTTCTAGATACACTATTTTAACAGTTTGCAAATTAGGAATCATTTACTCCCAAGTTTGTAAATGTGAAAGCTGAGCTCACAACAATTTGCTGACTTCCCAAAACTTACCTGGGATGAATCAATTCTGGTCTAGCTGACTTAGATAAAAAGAGAATTGCAGAATCTCCCGTAGAATTTGTTAACCCTGAGGCATTTCTTTAGGCCTGGCCTGGTTGCTCGCTCTCTTTTGCTCATATTTGGTTCTTATTCTGCCTGCTCCTCTCTGCTTTCGGATTCTGTTCTCACCAAGCCAGTTTCTGGAGTCCCCACTGCTCTCACTTTCTTAATTATCTGAAGGGAAGGCATAGCCTTCCTAATTTCAGGGTTCTTCTGCTAAGCTCTATGGGGAAAAAAAGAGGAGTTGGAAAAATTAGGCACTCCTTCTAGTTTTTATTGTGTTCATTAGACAAAATGTGTTAATTAGGAAAGATTTTCTTTACTAGACTGACTGCTTTTGGTGACACCGAATATAGATATTAGCGCTAGGAGCAAATCTGCTTGGGGCTAAAGACTGCTGTGTTTAAAAAGCTCGGTGTTTTGCTTACTAAAAAGAAAGTGATGAGAATGTGTAAGAATCACTGTGCGAATGAGAATGCTAGCTGGAAATTATCAAATACTGGATTTTCCCTGATGATTTTTAGGCTTTCTATTTATTCTTTTAAAAATAATTTCTTGTGTAGACAGTTCTGAAAGTGGGGACATGACAAACTCTACCAAATTCTAAGAAATAATTGAGTCATTCTGTTTGCTCTAGGGCAGAGGTTCTCCAACTTTAGCATGTATCAGAGTCACATGCAGGGCTTAATAAACTACAGGTTGTGGGCCCCACACCCGAAGAATCTGATTTTGTAGGTCTGAGGAGGCTGGAGAGTCTGAATTTCTATCAAGTTTCAGGTGAGGCTGATGCTGCTGGGGAGACCACACTTAGAGAAGCACCAGTCTCAAGCATCTACCTCTCTTAGACAGTAACCTAAAGATGCCTTAGATTTGTCTCTAAATATCACAACCCATCAAAACTATTTTGATCATAGTTCCAAGCAGCAAAAACAGATTCTGGACCATGACTTTCTGCCCTTCACACTCAGGTCCATGCCTTCCAATAGAGACAAAGATCTTACTTTCTTGTCTGGACTCTGTCGCCCAGCTGGTTCCTTGTCTGTGAAGGAGACTTCACTCCACTCCCTGGGGCTGAACATTCTCATCTGGGTCAAACCTGTCATAAGGCACCACTGTGCACAGGTAAGGCTACAGGTTGTATGGCTCATTGACATGTTTTCTTTGTCCTATAGAGTATTTGAGTTTTTCAAAAATAGTTTTCAACATATTTTTCAAAATCGGGAGATTTACCTACAATGTGGGTTTCAGACTTTTAAAATATCAAAATAGCCAAAAATAAGCAGCTGGAGCTTAGAAACAGCAGTCTCTTGAGAAGCACCACACTTTCTCAGGCCTCCTCCCTGGGACTGCTTCCATCAATCTTAAGACATCCATTGCTTCACATCTTTATGCTCTGAAATCTGGGTGTAGCTAACCATCAATTTGCCTTATAATTACAATTGGAAAGCTTTTTCTAGTTTGGCTGTACGAAAATCAATGAACAGTCTTGAAATTTGTGGTACCTTAGATTCTATGAAATGTAATACTGACTGGCCCCCTGGAAGCTTTAAATATACAATCCTTGCTCTGGTATGTAAGTATGTATGTATGTATGTATGTATGTATGTATGTATGTATGTATGTATGTATGTATGTATATATTTATGCATGCATGCATTTTTTACTTTGTTTTATTTAAAAGAATTTATTTAAAATTCATATAACATCAAATTGACTATTTTTAAACTGAACAATTCAGTGGTAGTTAGCACATTTACAATATTATACAACGACTACCTCTACCTAGTTCCTAAACATTTAAATCACTCCAAAGTAAAACTCTATACCCTATACCCATTAGGCAGTTTCTCCCCATCCTCCTCTTCCACCCAGCTCCAGGAAACCTCTGATTTCTGTCTTTATGGATTTATATATTTCAGGTATTTCATATGAATGGAATCATATACTATATGACCTTTTGTGACTGAATTCTTTCACTTAGTATGGTTTTTAAGATTTTTATCAGTCATGTTTCTCCAGAAAAAAAGAACCAGTAAATTACATAAGTAAGTAAGGAATTGGGTCACACATTTATGGAAGCTGACAAGTCCCAAAATCTGCAGTCAGCAAGCCGGAGACCCAGAAGAGCTAGTTGTGTAGTTCCAGTCTGAAAGTGGGTGAGCTAGAGACCCAGGAAAGACATGTTTCAGTTTCAGTTTGAGTCCAAAGGCAGGAAAAATAATGTCCTTGGCTAGAAGGCAGTTAGGTATGAGAAATTTCCTCTTATTCAATGGCTGGTTAGGAATGTTGTTCTATTCAGATCTTCGGAATTGATAGGATGAAGCCAACCAACGTGAGGGCCGGCAATCTGTTTTACTCAGTCTATTGATTTAAATGTGAAATTCATCTTAAAGTACCCTCACAGAAATACCCAGTATAATGTTTGACAAAATATCTGGGCACCCCATGGCCATGTCAATTTGACAAATAAAATTAATAATCACAAGGTTTCCCCATGTTGTAGCATGTATCAGCACTTTGTTCCTTTTCATGCCTGAATAATCCATTATATGTAAATGCTAGAGTTCATTTTTCTAAAACAAAGCTTGACATTTTCCCCTAGCTTCGAGATACAACTGACATATAACATTGTATGTTGATCTGATACACATATATATTGCAAAATGATTACCACCATAGCATTAGATAACACCTCCAACACACCATATAATTATCATTTCTTTTTTTGTGGTGATAATATTTAAGATCTGTTCTCTTAGCAACTTTCAAGTACATAGCTATTAACTAATCACCATTCTGTACATTGTATCCCCAGAACTTACTCTTCTTATAATTGGAAGTTTGTACCCTTTGACCAACAACTCCCAATCTCCCCAACCTCCCCATGCCCTTCTGCCCCTGCTAACCACCACTCTATGCTTTGTTTCCATGATTTCAGATTTTCAGATTCTACATATAAGTGACATCATACAATATTTGTCTTTGTTTGACTTATTTCACTTAGCATAATGCCCTCAAGATCCCTCTATGTCATCACAAATGACAGGATTTTCTTTTTGTGCATGGCTGAATAATAGTTCATTATATATATGGATACTTAGGTTGTTTCCAGATTATGGCTACTGCGAATAATGCTACGAAGAACATATAATGCAGATATCTCTTCAAGACCCTGTTTTCATCTTTTTTATATATATACCCAGAAGTGGGATTGCTGAAGCATATGGAAATTCCTTTTTTAATTTTTTGAGGAAATTCAAAGTTTTCCATGATGGCTGCACCAATTTACAATTTCATCAATAGTGCACAAGGGTTTTTGTTTTCTCCAAATCCTCATCGACACTTGTCTCATTTTTTGATAATAACATTTTAACAGGTATGAGGTGATCACTCATTGTGGTTTTGATTTGTATTTACCTGATGACTAATGATGTCAAGCGCCTTTTCATGTACTTGTTGACTATTTGTATGTTTTTTTTCTTTGCTGTTGAGTTCTGTGGGGTTTTTTTGTTTTTTTGTTTGTTTGTTTGTTTTTGGGATAATAACACCTTTCCAAATATATGATTTGTAAATATTTTCTCCTACTCAGTAAGTGGTCTTTTAATTTTATTGATTATTTCTTTTGCTGAACAAGTGTTTAGTTTGATGAAGTCCTACTTATTAATTTTTGCTTTCTTGCTTGTGCTTTTGGTGTCATATTCAATGTCAAAGACCTCCTTTATGTTTTCTTCAGAATTTTGTGGTTTCAGGTAAGTCTTTAATCCATTTCGCGCTAATTTTTGTGAGTGGTGTAATATTAGGGTCTAAGTCATTCTTCTGCATGTGATTATTCAGTTTTCCAAACATCATTTATTGAAAACACTATCCTTCCCCCATTGAGTATTTTGATTCTCTTGTCAAATATTAGTTGACTGTATATTCAAATGTTTATGTTCAGGCTTTTGTTTCTGTTCCATTCATTTACTTTTTATGCCAGCACCATCTTGTTTTGATTACCATAGCTTTGTAATATAGATGAGATCAGGAAATGTAATACCTCCAGCTTTGTTCTTCTTTCCCAGGATTGCTTTGGCTATTTGGAGTCTACTGTGGTCATACTAATTTTAGAATTGTTTTTTTCTATTTCTGTGAAAAACGCCATTGAAATTTCGATAAGGATTGTACTAAATCTATATATGGCTTTAAGTAGTATGGACATTTTAACGGTATTAATTCTTCTGCTTCATGAACCTGGAATATTTTTCTATTTGTGTATTCAATTTCTTTCAACAAAGTCTAGTACTTTCAGTGTACAGGTCCTTCACCTCCTTAATTAATTTTATTCCTCAGTATTTTATTGTTTTTGATACTATTGTGAATGAGATTTTTCCTTTATTTTTTCTAATATTTTATTATTAGTGTATAGAAACACAACTTATTTCTGTACGTAGATTTTGTATTCTGCAACTATACTGAATTCATTGATTAGTTCTAATAATTCTTGCTGTGGTCTTTAGGATTTTCTATGCATAAAATTATATCATTGCAAAGACAATTTTACTTCTTCCTTTCCAGTTTGGACGTCTTTTACTTCCTTTTCTTGCCTGATTACTCTGGCTAGGACTTGTAGTACTATTTTGAATAGAATTGTTGAAAGTGGTCACTCTCATCTTGTTCCTAATCTTAGAGGAAAAGCTTTCAATCTTTCACTGTTGAGTATGATGTTAGCTGTGAGCTTGTTATATATGGCCTTCATTATGTTGAGATATGTTCCTTCTATGCCCAATTAGTTGAGTTTTTTATTATTGTTGTTATGATAGGATATTGTATTTTGTCAAATACTTTTTTCTGCTCTATTGACATGATTGCATGATATTTATCTTTTATTCTATTAATGTTTATTTTATTTATTGATTGATTTACATATGGTAAACCATCCTTGCATCCCAAGAATAAATCTCACTTAATTATAGTGCATGATCCTTTTGAGGTGCTGTTGAATTCTGTTTGCTAATATTTTGTTGAGAATTTTTGCATCAGTTCATCAGGAATATTGATCTGCATTTTTCTTTGCTGTAGTATCTTTATGTGGCTTTGGTATCAGCATAATGCTGGCCTTGTAAAATGAGTTTAGGAGTGTTTCTTCATTCTCAGTTTTTTGGAAGTGTGAGAAAGATTGACATTAATTCTTTTTTAAATATTTGATAGGAATATTGTAGAACACGTGGCGGAGTGAGAGACATCCTTCTATATTTCCCCTTGAAATGACAGTAAAGCTGAACATCTAAAACGCAACAAAAAACACTCAAGCTCCTCACTAGCATGTCTGAGTATGAGATCTGTGCATAAGAGCTCCCACAGGTCAGAACTCTGGGTGTCGGGAGGTGGACTGAGAGTAATAAAGCAGCTGCCTCTCCGAGCTGCCAGAGCTCTCTGAAAGAGGAGGGGGAGGGGAGGAGAGGCAAGTTTCTGCACGAGTTCCTTGAACATTCCTGCCTGGGATAGTAACCAGCTCCCTGTGACTGGCTGGCTGCAGAGCTCAGTCATCAGAGCAGAAAGTAGAGAAGTGGGAGAAGAGCACAGAGGAACAACAGCTGATTTTTGCTGGCTGCATTTGCGAAACCAATGCAGAGCCCCAGCCCCCAACCTCCAACCCAGAGGGCCCTTCCCCCCATACCCTCCAAGACCGATCACCATGGAGCTCCAGTGGAAGCTGAGCAAACAGTGCCGAGACTGTCACTGACACTGAAAGGGACTGAAACTGAGGGTAACAAGTGTGATTAAATATCTACAAGAAAATTTTAAAAGTGTTATTAAGACTTTATATAATGCAGGGATCCAAAAGATTTAGACACTACTGGAAACCAAAAGAAAAGTGTCATCTTTGCAACAGGCTAAATTTTCTTTCTAGAAAAATACCAGAATACACTTCCATTAATTCTTAGGTGGAGAAATAGTCCATTAAACACCATGAACAACCAAGGTGACAAGCCATCTCAAAAAGAAAGAGAAAAATCTCCAGAAAATAAGCTTACAGACATAGAAATTTGCAACTTAAATGACAGAGAATTCAGGATAGTACTTCTGAAAAAAATTCAATGAGATCCAAAACAACTCAAATCAACAATTTCAGGAATTGAAAAAACAACTAGATGAGCAGAGTAAAAAGATTGAAACCCTCAAAAAGAACCTAAAGGAACTTCTGGAGATGAAGAACACACTGCAAGAGTTGAAAAATAAAATAGCAAGCTTGGGAAATAGAGTCGACCAAATGGAAGAAAGTATCATTGATATCGAAGACAGAAATCTAGAAATAAATCAGAAGGAAGAAGAGAGAAACCGAAGAATGAAAAATAATGAAAGAGAAATACAAGAACTAGCTGATACCATCAGGAGAGGAAACATAAGAATAATGGGCATTACTAAAGGCAAGCAAAAGGAGCAGGGACTAGAAAGCATTTTCAAACAGTTAATGAAAATTTCCCAAATCTAAGGAATGAGCTGGAGCTTGGAATTCAAGAAGTCAACAGAACATCCAATTATCTAAACAAACAAACAAAAAAGCCTTCACCAAGACATATTGTATTAAAGTTATCAAAAATCAATGACAAAGATAGAATTCTCAAGGCAGCCAGGGAGAAATAAATATTAACCTATAAAGGCAAACCCATTAGATTATCCTCAGACTTCTCAGCGCAAACCTTACAAGCCAGAAAGGAATGGATTCAAATATTTAAACTATTAAGTGAAAAGAACTACCAGCCTAGAATAATGTATTCAGCTAAG
>NW_011888989.1:330104-334608 GCF_000151845.1 Pteropus vampyrus | reverse complement strand
GCATCACCGTACCTAAGGTCACCTAGGCTTTTTTTCCTATGTTATCTTCTAGGAGTTTTATAGCTTTGTATTTTACATGTGGGTTTATGATCCATTCTGAGTAATTTTTGTGAAGGAATTAAGGTCTGTGTTTAGATTCATTTTTTTTTTTTATTGCAAGTGGATGTCCAATTGTTCCAGCACCATTTATTGAAGAGAATATTTTTACTCCATTGTGTTGCCTTTGCTCTTTCGTCAAAGATCAGTTGACTATATCAGAATTTATTTCTGGGCTTTCTATTCTGTTCCACTGATCTATTTTTTTTTCTATTCTTTCACCAATGCCACATTGTCTTGTTTCCTAGTTTTATGGCAAGTTTTGAAGTGGGTAGTGTCAGTCTTCCAACTTTAATCTTCGATATTATATTGGCTATTCTGGGTCTTTTGCCTTTTCATATAAATTTTAGAATCCATTTGTCAATATCCAAAAAAAAAGTGGCTTGCTGGGATTTTGATTGGGATCGCATTGATTCTATATATTAAGTTGGGAAGAACTGACATCTTTACAGTATTATAACTCCCTAACCATGAACATGAAATATCTCTCCCTTTACTTAGTTCTTTGATTTCATTCATCAGAATTTTATAGTTTTCCTTATATATAGATCTTATGCATTTTTTAGATCTACAGCTAATCATTTCATTTTGGGGGTGCTAATGTAAATGGTATTGTATTTTTAATTTCAAATTCTACTTTTTCATTGCTGGTATATAGAAAAGTGATTGAAATTTTGTATATTAACCTTGTATCTTGTAACCTTGCTATAATCACTTATCAGTGGAACTTTAGACATACATTTGCTTTACTGGGGCTTACTTTAATATGAAAAGCCCCAGTTGATTGTCTATCTCCCAAGGACAGTACATGAGTGTGATCTTGAATTTCTGACATTTATGGCCTGCAATATTTTTTGGTTTGACAACAAGCTAATAAGGCAATAGTTTCTCAAACTATACTCACCAGCATCCTAGAGCTTCATGACATTACATCTCCTCAAAGACAACTTAGGGTGAAATTGAGTGTATGGGGTTCATATAACATTTTAGCAAGAACAATTCAGTTTTTCTTTATACTTTTAATATTGAAATTATTTTAGATTTACATAAGAGTTGCAAAGATAGTACAGTACCATTTACTCAGTTTCCCAACTACTAACATATTACAGAACTATGGTACATTATTAAAACTAAAAAAAATAACTAAATTACTCTTAACTATTAATTAAATAATATTAACTAAATTACAGACTTTATATGATTTACACAGGTTTTTCCATAAATGTCCTTTTCGAGCAGCTCAGGTTTTGTTGGTTTTACGAATTGGGCTTAATTAAGATTTTATTTAGACAAAAAGTCTACTGGCTGCTGCTTCTCTCTGCAGGCTTTTCTTTACCTCCACTTTATAAAAACTCCAATTACCTTTACGGTAACAGGGTGGAATGCTTCTCCATCTCTTTCAGATGTTGCCTTGGTCCCAGCCTGCATTTCTATAGATATGCTAATTGAATGGAGTTCTGCCAGAGACTTGAGTAACTTCTGGTTTGAATGACAGGAGCAAAGAGATTTGGAAATTTCTAGCTCTTCCTTGGATCTCATCTCTTGCCCCACCCCTTCAACCTGTATATATAGAGTACTAGAACTTGAGGCACTCTTAAGAGAATTTGAGAGAACTAGAAATCTTCCATCTCCTTGTCATAGTTCCATTTCAAGAAATAAAACCTTTCCTTATTTAAAATTCTGATCTATTAAATATTTAATATTTGATGTGCTGAGCACACAGGCCTTATGATTGCAACACTACTTAGAAATGGAGAAGTAGAATAGTAGCTTCTCTTCTCATCATCTCAAAGTGCTGTTGAATCTATTATTTATTGAATCCTCCAATGTCCTCATGAGGACAATTTTTGTTTTACAGATGGAGAAATTGAGACACAGAGAGGTTGGGTAACTTTTAGGTAAGAGTCAAATTGAAGTGGGTTTCCTGACTGTTGGTTCACATTCTTATTCTCTCCATAAGCCTTCAGGTGAGCAAAACATACCTGAGAGAGAAAAGCTGATCAGCCTCCGATTTCCTTGCCCCTGGGCAGTCTCATCAGAGCCAATGCTTTTAAAAATCTGTAAGAAGGAAAATAGGAGACAAGCAAAACAAGCATTAAATAGATACACTCCAACACAAACATGCTTAATTACCCTCCAGCTACACTCTATAAAGACAGTAACGCTGTGATTTCATTACGCTATTAGTGATCAAAACAGGGTTCTAGCAAACAAATATCTTTTCTCAGTAATAGAGTAGGGAATGCTAATGAGAATAAGGGGTGCTCTTCAGAGAAATGGAAATCAATAAATGTAATTACTATAATAAGAGGCCCTTTGTAAACACTTATGTAAATAATGTCTATTTATATTGCAAATAGTATTTATTAAAGCAGACCCAAAGGAAGTAGAATGATAGTCAACAGATCTTTACTGTTGTAATTATAATGTTTTCATTTAGTATAATGTTAAACTGCTATATATACATTTCTTTTGATCTGTCTTATTATCTAAGGATTTCTAAAATATTCTGTTTATTTGGAAAGAACCTGAAGAAGCTATTCTGAAATCTCTTTACCTTTTTCCTGGGAAATTTTGGAATATAATTGTTGCATGAGTTAGCTATAGTCTAGTAGATATTTTCAAACCAAATTGCTAAAATGCTTTATTTTCCATTGCGAGCGCTCTCTCTCTCTCTCTCTATACACACACACACACACACACACACACATATCTGTTAATGGGTTAATCAAAACAGCCAGAGTCCTTGCTTCCACTCTCTTCTAAGTAAGTTTTCTCAGAAATGATTATTTTCAAAGGCAGAATTACCTTTGCATACATTGTATATTTGCAAAAAAACTTTTAAAAATTTGAGTATTAAGCAAATCCACACAGTGTTTACTTTTAGAAGATAATCTATACTGATGAATGAAAAAAATATGGAAAATTTGATGACCTGTAACTCAGTCTTTGTAGGTTGTATGGGCTTGTCTCTTTTTCCTGCCTCTCAGTATTTTTGATACTGTGAGAGCTGTGATTTCATGTTAGCATCAACCTGCCTTATGTAAGACTGGTAATAATGATAGCATCACTGGGGCTTACAGCTTCAGCCCAAGAGGGGTACAAAAGGATTATTAGAACACCTCCTTGTTGAAGCAGGTGCCCTTGGTGGGCCTAGGCACTTGGCTATAGATTGTGTGCAAATCTCAGTATGTCTGCTCTTAGACCTAAGTGTAAGGTGAACCTCAAGGATACTAGGCTGCTCAGCAGAGGAAACCAATGTGGGTGGCATACGGAGTGAACTAAGAGATTGTGAAACTCTATGATAGGTCTGTGTTTAATAATAAAGGATCAGAAGAAGATAGGGCTCAGACTGATGAATCTGAAAACTGTTTGGTTTTAGGCATTATCCCTCTTCACATTGGAGAGCCTACTTCTTCCTTTTCTGTTTGTTCTTACTTGCCCTGACACAGAGCAGCAGAGGTCAACGAATAGTTCAGAGACTGCGTCTTTGGGTTGGATCTTTCTTCTAACTCTCAAAGTGGCCAATACCCAAAAGCACAGTCAAGGCTCAATCTTTAATGTTGTGGACTTTTCTTCTTTTACAAACCTATGCTTTGTTAAAGACTATAGGGGCCTTTGGCAGGATGACTACACCCTTCTTACAGTGCTGTATCTGCCTAAGTGGAATAATTACAATCAGTTGCTCCTAATTCCAGTTTAAAAATATAAATGTCTTCTTGTTCCTTCTCAGAATGTAAGTTCCTTGAAAGCACAACAAAAACTATACTTTTAATAGAATCTTGTAAGTTTACAAGTCTAAAGTGTGTGCATTACAATTTATATTTTTTAAAAAGTGTAGAATTAAACTGTACATTTTATGCTAGGCTAAAATGAGCTTAAACATGCAATGATAACAAAGAATAATACATTTGTTCTTTCCTATTTAAAGCATACATATTTTGGTTCTTCCTATTTAAATTTTCCTCTGCTGGTTATTCAGGATATTTACAAAAAAATTTCTTTACCTTTTTTGCATCAAACAGGTCTGAAGACAAAAAGATAAATTATATATTTTCAGAAGCCACTAAATTCGGAGGAGAGACACATTTAAAACATAAAGTCCTACATAACTCAGCTTTTTCCTAACATTATTTACAAAGTCATCTCAACACCAGACTGATAGTAGGAAAGCACAAGCAATAGTAGCTGTAATAAATATTTCCCAGGAAGTAAAGATGTTTGCTGGGCTCAGGAAGGTTTTGAATCCTGACATCTTGTTTAAGATGAGATTCAGAGACGTCTTTGAGGTTAAGAAAACTGCTGAACTCACAGATATTCTACCATTTATTTTTATTTTTACTTACTTACTTACTTGATATTTATTTATTTATTTATTTTTATGGTGACACTGGTTAACAAAATCTAT
>NW_011888989.1:327486-330054 GCF_000151845.1 Pteropus vampyrus | reverse complement strand
CAGCCCCCAACCTCCAACCCAGAGGGCCCTTCCCCCCATACCCTCCAAGACCGATCACCATGGAGCTCCAGTGGAAGCTGAGCAAACAGTGCCGAGACTGTCACTGACACTGAAAGGGACTGAAACTGAGGGTAACAAGTGTGATTAAATATCTACAAGAAAATTTTAAAAGTGTTATTAAGACTTTATATAATGCAGGGATCCAAAAGATTTAGACACTACTGGAAACCAAAAGAAAAGTGTCATCTTTGCAACAGGCTAAATTTTCTTTCTAGAAAAATACCAGAATACACTTCCATTAATTCTTAGGTGGAGAAATAGTCCATTAAACACCATGAACAACCAAGGTGACAAGCCATCTCAAAAAGAAAGAGAAAAATCTCCAGAAAATAAGCTTACAGACATAGAAATTTGCAACTTAAATGACAGAGAATTCAGGATAGTACTTCTGAAAAAAATTCAATGAGATCCAAAACAACTCAAATCAACAATTTCAGGAATTGAAAAAACAACTAGATGAGCAGAGTAAAAAGATTGAAACCCTCAAAAAGAACCTAAAGGAACTTCTGGAGATGAAGAACACACTGCAAGAGTTGAAAAATAAAATAGCAAGCTTGGGAAATAGAGTCGACCAAATGGAAGAAAGTATCATTGATATCGAAGACAGAAATCTAGAAATAAATCAGAAGGAAGAAGAGAGAAACCGAAGAATGAAAAATAATGAAAGAGAAATACAAGAACTAGCTGATACCATCAGGAGAGGAAACATAAGAATAATGGGCATTACTAAAGGCAAGCAAAAGGAGCAGGGACTAGAAAGCATTTTCAAACAGTTAATGAAAATTTCCCAAATCTAAGGAATGAGCTGGAGCTTGGAATTCAAGAAGTCAACAGAACATCCAATTATCTAAACAAACAAACAAAAAAGCCTTCACCAAGACATATTGTATTAAAGTTATCAAAAATCAATGACAAAGATAGAATTCTCAAGGCAGCCAGGGAGAAATAAATATTAACCTATAAAGGCAAACCCATTAGATTATCCTCAGACTTCTCAGCGCAAACCTTACAAGCCAGAAAGGAATGGATTCAAATATTTAAACTATTAAGTGAAAAGAACTACCAGCCTAGAATAATGTATTCAGCTAAGCTCTCCTTTAGATATGAAGGAGAAATAAAGACTTGTACAGACATACAAAAACTGAGGGAATTCTTCACTATAAGGCCCACACTACAGAAAATACTAAAAGAGGTCAGTTCACCTAAAGGAAATGGCAAAAAATAACACATAATTAGGAGGAAAGTGACTATCAGGCAAATAGAAGAAGAGTGCAAACTTTACCAATAACAGGGCATTATAAGCTTAAACAATAAGAAGTGAACTGTTATAGCAAGATAGTAGTGAACGTTCAGCATACATAGGAACAAATTGAGATAAAAATGACTGAAAAGGGGGGAAACTATCCTTTACATATTTATAATGTAACTGCACACCAAAGATTCAGAATCATTGTATATAATATAAAATAAGAACGACCAGAGGGAAAACACACAAAAGCCAACCAAAATAAAAAAAAGTGAAGTACAAGGACAAAGAAGCAATAGAAACACTAAACTACAAGAAAGCAAAAGAGAAAATGGCTATAAGAAGATCTCATATTTTAATAATCATCCTAAATGTAAATGGAGAGAATTCACCAATAAAAAGGAACAGAGTTGCAGAATGGATCAAAAAACAAAACTCAATTATATGCTGCCTCCAGGAAACACATTTCAGCTCCAAATACAAATATAGACTCAAAGTGAAAGGGTAGAAAATGATATTTCAAGCAAACGGCATTCAGAGAAATAGCGGTACTAATACCAAACGAAATAGACTCAAAATAAAAAAGGTAAAGAAAGATACTGAGGACACGTCATAATGATAAAGAAAATCATGCACCAAGAAGACATAACACTTATTAATATCTATGTTCCCAATCAGGGTGCCCCGAAATATATAAAGTAATTACAAACAGAACTAAAAAGAGAAAAAGACCAAAACACTATTGTAGTAGGGGACCTAAACACCCACCTTTGATTATGGACAGATCATCCAAACAGAAAATCAATAAGGAAATAACATCCTTAAATGAAACATTAGACCAACTGGACATAATTGACATTTATAGAGCCTTCCATCCCAAAACGGCTGCTTATACATTCTTCTCTATTGCACGTGGAATATTCTCAAGAATTGACCACATACTGAGACACGGAGATAGCCTCATCAACAAATATAAGGGTTGAAATCATACCAAGCATATTCTATAATCATAATGCTTTGAAACTAGATATCAACTGCAGAAAGGAATCAGGAAAAACCACAAATGCATGAAGATAAAACAACATGCTACTGATGAATAACTGGGTCAGAGAAGAAGAGAGATCATGAAATACATAGAAACAAATGATAATGATAGTATAACATATCAAAACTTTTGGGACACAGCAAAAGCAGTCATTAAAGGAAAGTTTATATCATTATAAGCCTATCTCCAAAAACAAGAACGAGCACCAATAAACAAC
>NW_011888989.1:300756-327436 GCF_000151845.1 Pteropus vampyrus | reverse complement strand
CCCGAAATATATAAAGTAATTACAAACAGAACTAAAAAGAGAAAAAGACCAAAACACTATTGTAGTAGGGGACCTAAACACCCACCTTTGATTATGGACAGATCATCCAAACAGAAAATCAATAAGGAAATAACATCCTTAAATGAAACATTAGACCAACTGGACATAATTGACATTTATAGAGCCTTCCATCCCAAAACGGCTGCTTATACATTCTTCTCTATTGCACGTGGAATATTCTCAAGAATTGACCACATACTGAGACACGGAGATAGCCTCATCAACAAATATAAGGGTTGAAATCATACCAAGCATATTCTATAATCATAATGCTTTGAAACTAGATATCAACTGCAGAAAGGAATCAGGAAAAACCACAAATGCATGAAGATAAAACAACATGCTACTGAAGAATAACTGGGTCAGAGAAGAAGAGAGATCATGAAATACATAGAAACAAATGATAATGATAGTATAACATATCAAAACTTTTGGGACACAGCAAAAGCAGTCATTAAAGGAAAGTTTATATCATTATAAGCCTATCTCCAAAAACAAGAACGAGCACCAATAAACAACCTAATGCTTCATCTTAAAAAACTTAGAAAACGAAGAACAAATGAAGCCAGTAGAGGGAAAGAAATCTAAATCAAATTAGAGCAGAAATAAATGAAACTGAAAACAACAACAACAACAACAACAACAACAACAACAAACAATAAAAAAATGCAACAAAGAGATGGTTCTTTGAGAAGGTTAATAAAATTACCAAACCCTTGGCTAGATTCACTAAAGAAGAAAAAGAAAAGACACAAATAAACAAAATCAGGATGAAAGAGGGAAAATTATGACTGACATCACAAAAACACAAAGGATCATACAAGAATACTATGAAAAAGTATATAACACCAAATTTAATAACCTAGAAGAAATGGACCAGTACTTGGAAAAATACGATCTTCCTAGACTGAATAAAGAAGATCTGGAAAATCTAAATAGACCGATCAGCAGTATGGAAATTGAAATAATCATCAAAAACATCTCAAAAAGTAAATGTCCAGGACCAGATGGCTTCACCAGTGAATTCTACCAAACATTCAAAGATTTAATACCTGTTCTCAAACTCTTCCAAAAAATCGAAGAGGAGGCAATACTTCCTAAATTATTTTATGAGGCCAGTGTTACCCTGACACCAATACCTGGTAAAGATAACACAAAAAAAGAAAACTGCATACCAATATCTCTTATGAACACAGATGAAAAAATCCTAAATAAGACACTAGCGAACTGAAGACAGCAACATATTAAAAAGATTAAAAGATTATACACCACAATCAAGTGGGCTTCATCCTAGGAAACAGGGATGGTTCAACATATGCAAATCGATTAATGTAATACAGCACATAAACAAATTAAAAAATAAAAATCATATGATTATATCAATAGATGAAGAACAAACTTTCGACAAGATGCAGCATTCATTTATGCTCAAAACACTTAAAAAATCGGTATAGAAGGAAAATACCTTAACATAATAAAGACCATATTTGACAAACTCTCAACCAACATTATACTTAATGGTGAAAAACTGAAAACCTCCCCTCTAAGATGAGGAACAAGGCAAGTCTGTTCACTATTGCCATTGTTATTCAATATAAAATTGGAGTTCCTGGTGAGTGCAATCAGACAAGAGAAAGATATGAAAGGCATTTAAATAGGAAATGAAGAAGTCAAACTGTTACTATTTGTGGATAACATGATTCTCTATTTAGAAAACCCCCAAAACTATACAAGAACACTACTAGAAACAATAAACAAATACAGTAAAGTCTCTGGATACGAAATCAACGTTCAAAAATCCATAGCTTTCCTACACTTTAATAATGAAGCATCCAAAAGAGAAGTGGAAAAAATAATTTTTTTTGCAATTGCAATAAAAAGTATAAAATACCTAGGAATAAATTTAACGAAACATGTGAAAGACATATATAATGAAATCCACAAGACCCCATTAAAAGAAATCGAAGAGGATACAACGTTCAAAAATCCATAGCTTTCCTATACTGTAATAATGAAGCATCGGAAAAAGAAGAGGAAAAAAAACTCCTTTTGCAATTGCAACAAAAAGTATAAAATACCTAGGAATAAATTTAATGAAACATGTGAAGGACATATATAATGAAAACTACAAGACCCTATTAAAAGAAATCGAAGAGAATACAAAGAATTGAAGATACTTCATGTTCTTGGATTGGAAGAATCAACATAGTGAAAACGACCATATTACCTAAAGCATTATACAGATTTAATGCAATCCCCATCAAAATCCTATTGGCATTTTTTAAAGAAATAGAACAAAAAAATCATCAGATTTGTATGGAAGCACAAAAGACCCTGAATTGCCAAAGCCATCCTGAGAAAAAAGAATGAGACTGGAGCATCACTCTGCTTGACTTCAAATTATTCTACAAAGCGACAGTAATCAAAAAGGCATGGTGTTGGCAGCAAATCAGACACACAAACCAGTGGAACAGAATCAAGAGTCAAGAAGTGAACCCATATTTATATGGGCAAATAATTTATGACAAAAAAGCCAAAAAACATACAGTGGAGAAAGGAAAGCCTCTTCAATAAATAGTGCTGGGAAAATT
Source organism: Pteropus vampyrus (assembly GCF_000151845.1). Taxonomy (NCBI): domain Eukaryota; kingdom Metazoa; phylum Chordata; class Mammalia; order Chiroptera; family Pteropodidae; genus Pteropus; species Pteropus vampyrus. The sequence goes on along the minus strand of NW_011888989.1, from coordinate 324,785 downwards.
GGAAAACCATCTGCAAAAGAATGAAACTAGACTGTTGTCTATCACCTCACAGCAAAATTAACTCAAAATGTATTAAGGACCTAATTCAAAGACCTATAACAATAAAATGCATAGAAGAAAATATAGAACGAAACTCAAGGACCTTGGACTTAAAGAGGATTTTATGAATTTGACCTCAAAACAAGGGAAGTAAAAGCTAAAATAAATGAATGGGACTACATCAAACTAAAAAGCTTCTGCTCAGTAAAAGAAATTGTCAACAAGGTAGAGTACCATCTGAACTGGAAAATATATTTGCAAACAATACCTTCCATAAGGGCACAATATCCAAAATATACAAAGAACTCATACAACTTAATAACAACAAAAATACAAACGATCCAATCAAAAAATGTGCAGAAGACCTGAACAGACCGTCTCCCTAGAGGACATACAATGGCCAACAAATATATGAAAAGATGCTCAACATCGCTAGCTATTACAGAAATGCAAATCAAAACCAAAATGAAATATCATATCGCACCTGTTAGGATAGCTATAATAAACAGGACATGTAATAACAAATGTTGGAGAGAATGCAGAGAAAAGAAGCCTCATACACTACTGGTGGGACTGCAAATTATACAGCCACTATGGATAACAGTATGGAGGTTCCTCAGAAAACTAAAAATCGATCTACCATATGATCCAGCAATCCCTCTGCTGGGTATTTACACCAAAGACTTGAAAACCCATATCCAAAAAGATATTTTCACACCGATGTTCATAGCAGCATTATTCACAGTGGCCAGGACATGGAAGAAGCCAAAGTGTCCTACAATAGATGATTGGCTAAAGAAGCTGTGGTACATATATACAATGGAATATTACTCAGCCATAAGAAGAGATGAAATACTGCCATTTGCGACAACATGGATGGACGTCGAGATAATCATGCTAAGCGAAATAAGCCAGACAGAAAAAGTGGAAAATCACATAATATTACTTATACGTGGAATATAAAAGCAACAAATGAGCATGACAAACAAACAGAGACTCGTGGACATTGACTATAGGCTAGTGGTTACCAGAGGACTATAGAGTAGTGGTTAGTAGTGGGGTGGAGGAAGAGGGTGGAACTATACAGGGTAAAGGGGAGCAAATATAGGGTTTAGGGAGAGGGTGAAGTGGGTAAAAGGGATCACATATATGGTATCTGAAGGAAACTGGACTTTGAGCGGTAAAAACACAATAGAATATATAGATGTCAAATGATAATGTATGTCTGAAAATTATATAATTGTAACAACCAATGTTATCCCAATAAACTTAATTAAAAATTAAAAAAAATAAAAAAGAGTTTGGCAGTAAAAACTTGTGGAAATACCTGGTCCTGGCTTTTGTGGGGAATGTTTTTACTCATGGATTCAATTATTTTTTATCGATCTGTCCAAATTTTCTATTTCTTCATAATTCAGTTTTTTATGTTGTTTATTTCTAGAAATTTATTTATTTATTCTAGGTTATCTAATTTGTTATTGTATAATTCTTCACAATAATAGTTTATAATTGTTTACACTTCTGTGATATCAGTTGTAATGTTTCCTCTTTCATTTCTGATTTTATTGCTTTGGACCTTCCCCCCTCCCTTTTTTTAAATCTAGCTAAAGATCTGTCAGTTTGCTTACCTTTTTAAAAAATTGGTTCCTAGTTTTGTTATTCTATTGTTTTTTCTGTGTTTCTATTTCACTTATTTCTGCTTGGATCTTTGTTATTTCCTTTTTCTGCTTACTTTGGTCTTCATTTGTTTTTCTTCTAGTTACTGTAGGTGTAAATTTAATTTAATCTTTTTTTCTTGATTTAGGAATTTAACACTATAATCTTTCCTCTTAAAACTACTTTTGCAGCATCCCATAAGTTTTGATATGTTGTGTTTCTAATTTTTGTTTGTTTAAAGTTTTTTTAAAATTTTCGTTTTGAGTTCTTCTTTCACCTATTGGTTGCTCAGGAAATGAAAAGATATTCTGTGCTCATAGATTAGAAGAATTAACATTGTTAAAATGTATTTTTGAAATTTCTAGCCTTCCTCCTTTTATTCATTTCCAGTTTCATACCATTGTGGTTGGAAGAAATACTTGGTATGATTTCAGTCTTTTTAAGTTTGCTAAGACTTCTTTTGTGATCTATCATATGATCTATTCTAGAGACTATTTTATGTGTGCTTGAGAATAATATTCTGCTACTGTTGGATGGAAGGTTTTGTATATGTTGTTAAGTTCATTTGGATGGAATGTTTTATATATGTCTGTTAAGTTCATTTGGTCTAAAGTATGGTTTAAACTCAATATTTTCTTGTTGATTTTCTGCCTCTATGATCTATTCATTGATCTATTATTGTATTGTTTATTTCTCCCTTCCGATCTGATACTATTCTTAATATATGTAGGTTTTTCTGATGTCGTGGGTATGTATTTATGATTATTATATCTTCTTGATGAGTAGATGCCTTTATCATTATATAATGACCTTTTTCGAGTCTTGTTACAATTTTTAGATAAAGTGTATTTTTTTCTGATATAAAGATAGCTACCCCTGCTCTCTTTTGGCTTCCACTTGTATGGAATATCTTTTCTTCCCGCCAATTCACTTACAGCCTGTATATGTTCTTAAAGCTAAGCGAGTCTCTTATTGGCAGCATATAGTTGGGTCTTATTTTGTTATCCAACTAGCTGCTCTATATCTTTGTATGAAAGAATTTAATCTATTTACTTTTAGAGTAATTATTGATAGGTAAGAACCTACTAATACCATCATATTAACTGTTTCCTGGCCATTTTCTAATTCTCCTGTTCCTTTCTTTCTCTTTGCTTCCTTACTTTGTGAATTGATGTTTGTCCAGAGTGGTATGGTTTTAGTTTCTTTCCTTTATCTTTTGTGAATCTATTGTAATTTTTTAATTATTATTATTTATGCCTATAGTACTTGGTCTTCCTAGGTTGTCTCCCATCTAAGTACTTACAAGGTCCGACCCTGTTTAGCTTCCGAGATCAGACATTGGGCTTGTTCAGGGTGGCATAGCTGAAGTCCATGGACTGTGGCTCCATTGGGGCATCTATTGCAATTTTTGGCTGACCATGAGGCTTACAGAATACATCTTATAGATATAACCACCTATTTTATGCTCATAATTTAACTTTGATCATATATAAAACTCTACGCTTCTACTCCTCCTCCTTTTATATTTCTGATGTCACTATTTACCTCTTATATTGTATATTCATTAAAAATATTGTAGCTATACATATTTTTAATATTCTTGTCCTTTAACCTTTATATTAAAGTTAAGTGGTTAGTACTCTACTATATTACAGTATTGGAATATCTGAATTAGACTATATACTTACCTTTACCTTTCAAAGACCTGAAAACCAAATATTTTCAGGTTTTTGTGTTACTTATTAACATCTTTTCGTTTCAGCTTGAAGAACTTCCTTCAGCACTTCTTGTAAGGCTGTAGTGATGAATTCTCTTATCTTTTCTTCGTCTGAGAAAATCTTTATCTTGCCTTCATTTCAGAACTGCTTTCCCAGGTAAAGTATTCTTGGTTGGTAGTTTTTTTCTTTAAGTGCTTTGAATATATCATCCCATGTTCTCCTGTCCTGTAAGGCTTCTGCTGAGAAAACTGCTAATAGCCTTATGAGAGTTCTCTTGTAAGTTACAAGTTTTACTTTTTCTTGTTGCTCTTAAAATTCTATTTGTCTGATTTCTGACAGGTTTATTATATTGTATTAGAGATGGTCTCTTTAAGTTGCTTTTATTTAGTGCTTATGAGCTTCATGAGTTTAGATATACAAAACTCTTCCCAGATTTTTGAAGTTCTTGGCCATTATATCTTTAAATGTTTCCCCCCCACCTCTTTTACCCTTTTTCTCCTTCTGGAACTAATAATTTATACTTTTTTATGGTATGCCATAAATCATATAAACTTTCTTCACTCTTTTTCATTTTTTTTTAAATTTTGACTCTTCTGATGGATAATTTCAATTGATATGTCTTCAGGCTCACTTACTCTTTCTTCTCCTTGGTCAAATCAGTTCTCTATTGAATTCTTTTGATCATTGTATTTTTCGCTCCAAAATTTCTATTCGGTTCTTTTTTTTTTTTTAATGTTTTCTATCTCTTTGTTGAATTTCAGATTTTTTTCTTGTATTATTTTCCTGATATTATTGAGTTGCTTATTTATGTTCTCTTGTAGTTCTCTAAATAACTTTAGAACTTTTTCAGGTTATTCTTGGACCTCCATTTCTTAAGGGTAGTTTGGAGGTTTACTGTGTTCTTTGGCAGAGTCATGTTTCCCTCATGATTCTTATAGCCTTGCATAGGTGCCTGTGCATTTTAAGAAGCAATCAACTCTTCCAGACTTTATAGATTGATTTTGGTAAGGGAAGATTTTCACCTACAGGTGGGGAGGAAGTTCTGGAGTTGCAGGATGCTAAGTAAGGCAGTTTGTGGCAGTTTAGGGGAGGCATAACATCTCTTTGACTCAGGCCACTGGGATCCACAGCATCAACAAATTTGTGGTCCTTTATGATCACTTTGGGAGGTCCACTGTGGCTGCCATGGCTGTTGGGGTCCTCAGCAGCACCTCTAGGTCCAGTAGCTAGGACCAGGACAGGTATTGGTGGTCACCAGAGCTGGTAGCATGCACACACCTGATTGTGGGGTCCAGCTGCAGGTATCTGTGTAGCGGCAGAGGCTAAGTGCAGACACCTATGTCATGATAAGAGCTAGGGCAGGCAGCAAGGTCTGGAGCCAACTGCAGATTCTCTGGCTCTCAACATGTACTACTGTGGCTACTAAGAGTTGTTACAAGTACATGGCAGTGGAGGCCAGAAATGAGGGTTGGGCTGGGGACATGCAGGTACACAGCTGGAGAGGCTAGTTTCAGCTGAGTGTTGTGGTGCAGGCCAGTGATAGTAGACAGTGCCTGATTTGGGTCCACAAGCAACTGTTGTGACTCTGGTTGTTGAATGCACTCTCCTATGCTTGCACAGTCTCCCCCTGGGCATTTTCTCACAGTGCAGACTGGTGATAGGGATCAGGGCAGCAGCATGCAGGTACATAGCTAGAGATGCTAGCCCCCAGGGCATGCATGGCAGTAGGGTTTAATTGCTGGGGTCAAGGCTGCCATCTTTCACTTGTGTAGCCACGGAGGCCTGGACTGGCAGCTGGTGTGGTTCCCAGGCTTCTGGAGGGTGGGGTGTATAGCTGGGACACAGTCAGCTGACATCAGCAAACATGAGTACCAAAAGCTGGTAAAATCTGCAGTGGTTCTGTGGCAGCTGTGCTGGCTGTTGCTTCTTTCTTCATCAGTGAAAGCTGCTGGAATTTTTTGTAGAACAGATCACTGTGAGCCTTATCACTCCTGCTGTGTGGCTGCTATTGGTAGATCCTGCTTTTTTCCCTTGTTCTCAGCTTTTTCTACACCTCTCAGCTTTGCCAGCATGAGTAGGGTAAAATCAAAATGAGAACTTCATGAACTGAAAGGGTAGACACGCTGGTCACTTACCCTGATCTTCCTTTTCCAGCAAGAGGAATGCTTTAGAGCTGAGGAGTTTCCTCTTGTCACCGAACAGTGCTTGCCTGGGGAATGGGATGATGCAGGCAAAAACATCTGTCTGCCTACTCTTTTAATTTTCTCCTCCTCCTCCTCTTTCTCTTCTTTCTCCTCCTTTTCTTTGTATTTTTGTTCCACTGTGCTGCTGAAGTTTCTTTAGTGTACTTCACAGCTTTTCCAGAGCTGTTTTTGTTCATGGATAGCTGTTTAAGTGTTGACCTTTGTGGGCAGACAGAGGCTGACGTCTCGTATACCACCATCTTAATGATATCACTCTCATAGTTTGTTTTTTGCCCTGGTATTTAACCAAAAATTTTGATGTTGGCCATTGCTTTAAAGAAGATTTTACATAGTTCCTCTTTCATATAGGAACTTCATTACTTGGTTCATTAATTCTAAGTAATGAATGTTTATTCAAGTGATGTTTTGTTAATTTTTTGCAAAGAGGTGAAAAATTCAAGAATGGATGTTAAATTTCCTCAGTCTGGAATGGATGAATAGTTCAGGCATTTATGGAGGTTTTGATAGGCAGGTGTACAATTTGGAGTTGAGAGCTTGAGCTGGAGTCAGAGATCTTTCTTTGCCAGCCACTTCTCATATCATGTGGCCCAGGGCAAGGCAATCAACTCCTCTACTTCTCAGTGTTCCTTTGTAGCAAATGGAGGCCAGAACAGAATCTACTTCACTGAGTTCTCTTGAGAATTGAATGAGATGATGTATTTAAAACAGTTAGCACTAAGGCTGGCATATAGCAAATGAACTAAATTAGGCCAATGTTGTTATTTATATTGGTATTTGTTTCTTAACCTCTGATTTTTTATTGTTAATTATGTTAGCAGACTGTCTAATATTTGTTTTTGTAATATAGATGAAGATTGAAGCATAAAGAGGTCAAACAAGGAATCTGCTTGACTGGATGTGAGAAAGAGACATGACCAAAAGGTAGTTCTGGAAGCTGCTTCAGTGCCTTCTATATGGCCAGATTATTTTTCTGTTCAGCCAGACTCTATTATAAACACAACCTCAGGACAACAAATGCATTGTCTGGTATGCCACACCCATCTAGATGAATTTAATATGCTTTGAGTCTTGTCCATATTTTTCTATCCCCGGTTTTCCAACAAATTCACGTCAAGCTGCTATTGCAATAATTTTGTAAATAAAATCTGGCCTTCATGAAATAAACAACAACTAAAAGCAATAGTACAGTGAACTTATGTTAAAATCTACACCCTTCAGTTTATCCAGATGATGGAGCTGATAAATACCCCTCCTCACCTTGGAGCTGAACTTAGAGCCCATGAATCTCAGATGAGAGATCAAAGTTTGTGATTAGGGATCTCAGAGCTAAAGGAGGCAGGGTGGTGAGGGTGGACAGAAATTTTGGAAGGGTTCCATCAGAAGATAGGAGAATATGCAGGGAGGTAGGAGCATCTATCTGATTAATTTTGGATCAGGGTGAATGTAGAGCAAGTATTTGGTAGCTCATAGGGAAGAAAAACCATTTGAGTCAGGGCTTTACCACTTCTTTGGAGACTATTTGCATCCCTGGGAATGGACTTCTATATAATGTGGGAAGTTAAGAGATTTGGTCTGAATTGGGATGACTTAGCAACTCTCTTTCCTCCTCTATCTTCAACCCCCAAATATTGGGAGGACAAGAGGAGCCTCTGAAGCCTTTGTGACAGACAGAATTCTAAGATGAACCCCAAGATTTCCTGCCACTGTATACAAGCCAGCATAATACCAGGAAATATGAATTACTCCTATATTTAGGTTATATTATATGTCACAGTTGTCTTTGAGAAAGAAAGATATGGGTGGTCCTAACGTAATATCATGAGTTCTTTAAATTTGGGTCTAGAGGTCAGAGAAAGAGAGGGTAGGGAGAGTCAGAGATTCAAAGTGAGAAGAATTTGACCTTGCCATTGCTTGCTTGAAGATGGAGGGGGCTGTGGGGAAAGGCATGTGGGTAACTGTAGACACTGAAGAGGCAGTAAAGACATGGGGTGTTTAGTCCTACACCATAAGGAACTGAATTCTTCCAACAAGATGGAGCTCAAAAGCAGGATTTTCCATAGAACTTCCAGATGAGAACACAGCCTGGCTGACATCTTGATTTCAGGTATTTACCTTGCAATACACTGAGCAGAGAATCCAGTCATACTGTCCTGGACTTCTGACCTACAGATCTATGAGCTAATACGTGTTATGTTAAGCTGTTAACTTTGTAGTGATTTGTTACACAACAACAGGAAACTAATATAACCTTCTTCACTCTATTTCTTTTATAAGCCAGAGGTCATTTTCAAAACATTCTTTTTCCTTGAGAGGAATATCTATCTGATTATAGAACTAACAATAGTTATATTTTTCCTAAGCCACTGTGGCCAGTTTTCATCCGCGGAAACCATGAATTGTAAACTGGCATTGTTTCTCTTTTAGTAAGGGCCACTTTAACCCACAGAGATCAGCCCTACCACAGCCAGTGCAAAAATGTGTGCCCACCATTGTTACAGACATGCTCATCTGATCCCAGAGCCTCAGTCTTTACTGGTTAAAAGTACATGTTCATGTATTCTATAAATAGTCTGAATTCCTTCCTGTAGCAAGGCAGAGGATGTGAATGCACAAGTGCACACACACAGAATTTTCTCTGTGTTTCCAGACTTTTAGGACACTTTGTAGGAGCAAGAAATGGGCAGCTCATGCTTAACAATTGGATCCATTGCTTTAAATTTAAAATACCTGGGAAAGTATTTGGAAAGTAAAGTATATTAACTATATTATTTGGAAATATAACCTATGGTCTAAAAATGAATTTATTGTTTCTCAACTTTTTAAAACCATGCGCGTATATAATACAGAACATATAGTCTATACAGTAATTTATGTTATTTAGTATATGTATAAAGCTTACCTCTCAAGTCTCCTTGAATGATAACCTCTCTTGAAGTAACTTTTATGACCTAATGTTCCTCTATATTTGTAATCATTTTGTGTGCTTATGCATTGATAGGTCATATTTTACTAATATCAAACCATGCCAGAATATACTCCAAAAGTAGGGTGGGTGGGAAGAGAAGTTTAGTGAGGGTGCCACAAAAAATGCTTGAGGGGAGAAGGGCAGTTAGAGAGGTGGAGCCAGGTGGCTGCTGTGTGTACCACAGGAGAAGGCTTGCCCACTGTCATCTATCCTGAGCCTGGGAGTGTTGTAGGGAACTTGTATCCTCAGGAACTGATATTGACGGATAAGGTCATGGACCGTTTCAATACTATGCAATTGGAAGTTATGGCTGAGGTTTGCTCTGGAGACTGAAGATTCCTAAATTGTATACCTCTGGATGGGAAGGAATGAGCCAGGGGAAGAAGAACACTGTGGGCAGAGGGAATTGTAGCAACCAAGACAGGGAAATGCAAACTAGCCTGGTGTTCTGGGAGCCACAAGTTTCTGCCACATCCCTGGGCTTGAACATGTGGTGCCATGAGGCTCTACAGAGGACAGGAAATGGAGGCTATTTATACCATGTCTTGAACATTGCAATTTATTTATGTTTTATTTTTATTTCTTTTTTATTGTAGTTACGTTTAGGAATTTGAACTTTACTACAAAGGCAAGAGAAAGCTATCGAAGGTTTTTTTTGTTTTTTTTTTTTAGTAAATAACATTTTTTAATAATAAAATTGTTTTAAAAAGTCATACATACTCATTGCAAATGACTGGAGATGCTTTGAACAAGGTAGTGCAACACTTATTGCACACTGAAGCCTTGCTTCCCTAGGGCAACAGGTCTCTCCAAACCAGGTGAGGAAGACTCTCTGGGGGCAAGGAAGGCATCTGTCCTTTTTAAAGTTCTCCAGGTAAGTCCTGAGGTGTACCCCAGCCTGAGAACCACAAAGTTATAAGGCATAAAATGAAGTCAGAGAGACTAATTCAGAGGTAGCTGAAATGAACCACAATGAAGGTCCTGACAGTATGGTGGGAGGATGATGAGGAGAACAGAGCCTTGTACCCTTAAGTGGTAAATGAATAGAACCTGGCAACTGACTGGAAGAGGGTGTTGAGAAAAAGAAGTCCTTTTGATCGAATCTCTTCGTATTCTCTTCAAATTTAGAACCTTTTTTTTTTTTTACAGATTATGAAATTCCTCAAAGTCATTGTTCTTCCAGACTTGGTTTTGTCTTTACCACCAGCAAGTCCAGAGTGATAAGAGTTAATTCTTTGCATGTAAGCATATGACTTTGGAGGAAAAACTGCTTTAATTCTACTTTTTAACAACAGCTATTAATTTATTGCAAAACCTTTGGGTAAATTAAATCATAGGAAGTATGTCAGTTGCTATTCCATCTGGGTCAACAGTTCTGTTTAGTGAAAAAAAAAAGAAACTGCATTTTGCATGGACAGAGCTCTTTGCAGCCACTGACTCCTCGTGATTAAACAGACAACCCTCCCAGAGAGGGATAAGCTTAGTTCATCCATTTGCATATACCGTGAAACTGGGACAATGTTTACTCACTAAACAAAAGATGCTCATGAAAAGATGCCTATAAAATGATTTTGCTTTCGCACAAACCATTTTCTGCTTATTGACTTGCTTTGAAATATCTGACGGGTATTCCCATATGAAAATATATTTAAGTTCTAGGCAAAAATGTGCATTTCTCTCTAGTATAATGTTTTTTGTCCCGTGACATGCCACAAGGATGCTCATCTCCTGAGAGAAAATAGAAAAAGCCTACTCGGTTTCAAGAACGTGCTTGCTGTTAGCCCCCACGCACTCTGCCACCTCAGGGGCTCTGTCCTCCTGCAGGAGCACTTGCATTCTCTCCAGATGAGTTATGGGAGCTCCTGCTCCCTACAAGTGATGAGTGATCATGTGATGAGTGGGTATTTCCCCTTCTTTCACATATGGCAGAAGAGTTCTTGCTCTTCCATTAAATACTGGTCAGCATTCAAAAACCTCACACCTATCTCCTTCTGCATTTCCAGGGTCTATGTGGAAGCCGAGACTCACCCTCTGGTTGCCTAAGTTGTGGTTTTCAGAGACAGTTCTCTAAATAATAATACTCACTTATGCTTTAGAAGTAATCCATAGTAATTCCAATCTAGTTGTGACAAATATTTGTTAAAATAATATTTACAGTTCGGTCATCATTTTGACTGCTATTCATCCTTCCATCCATTTCACAGGTACTATTCTAGGGGCAGTGAATTCCTTTAAAGAAATATATTGAATGTAGGAACTAGGGTCTTCCTAATAAGTAGTATCATTTGTTGGCACTTTCTAACTTCTGTATATTGTCAAATATGCATTTAGCTTCTCTATATTATACTGACACTGAAATTTATGTATTTTTCAACTAGAGAGTTGGAGTAGTCCTACAGAGAAACAATTATAGATGCAGCACAGGAGACTCACCATATTAACTAACACTTACTGTATACTTATTGATGCTGGACAAGTGCTGAGAGCATCACAAGCATTATTTCATTTCATCCTAGAGAACCTTTCAACAGTCCTATGTAGTGGCTCTTATTTTTATCACCTATCTGGATTATCATTGTAGATTCAGAAATTGAGTCCCAAAGAAGTTAACTTGTTTAAGACCAAGTTATTAAGTAGCTGAGCAGGGCTTGAACCCATGCTTATTAGGTACAAATGTTTTATGGTGTGCCTGCCATGTGCCAGGTACTGTTCTAGCCAGTGCTGAGAAACCCTGAATAGGACAGGCAGGTTCATCCTTGACTTTAGAGGCTACATTTCAATAAGGGGAACAAACACAAACAAGTTACAACATGAGCAACACGATAAATACAAAGCGTGATAGAGTATGGAGAGTGACTGAAGGTGTATGGAGAATATTTTTGATAGGGTGGTTATAAAATGCTGCTCTGAAGAGGTGACTTTGGAAAAAAAGCCTAAATGAAGAGAGGAAGTAAATCATTTAAATATCTGGGAGAAATATGCCAAGCAGAGAAACAAGACAAGGTGCAAAGGCCCTGGGGACAGATCAATTTGATGTATTCAAGGGTCAGAAAGACAACCAGTGAGGTTAGAATTAAGTGGAAAAGGAGGAGGCAGCGCTAGGCAGGGGCTTAATGGCTCTGCAAAAATGTTGTATGAAAAAAAGCCAAATTTGAGCAGAAATGTTATGTGATGGGATGGGAAAATTTGAGTAGAGAAGAGAACTGACTTTACAGTACAGAAAGACTAATTCCTAGAGGTAGTAGATCTCTACTTAGAGATACCAATTTTGATCTCAGAATCAGAATTTCTTAGAGGGCAAGAGGGGATAGTTTCCTGCATGCAAATGGAAAAGTTGATACAGTTGTAACTAGAAGGGAAGCATAATGTGTGAGTTTATGTACAGGCAGACTATTGGATTGGATAATGATTGCCGTCATTTTCTCAGTGAAAAGGGCATATAATCAACTGCCAGTGGGGAGGGGAAGGGTGCTGTAAGTTTAAGGAAAAAAGAAAGTGTGAAGCAGCCTTCTCTAAATGTGGGAAAGGTGGAGTGCTTCTGAGGAGTGTTAGAAGGCTCTTGAGATCTGTAGTTGGAGGAAAAACTGCTTTAATTCTACTTATTAAGACTAAAGAAAGACTCTTCTGCTGACTAAAGGCAAGTAAAGAGTAGAAAGAATTGGGTTTAACCAGCGCTGGATTGGGCCAGGTGAGAGTGACAGAGGGATAAAGGGACAAACAATATATGATGAAATCTTAGCTAAGGACGGAAGTAAAAATCATTAATAATAGACTGGGGTTAGAGAATTGAGTTACAAAGGTGGGAAGTGGTGGTTCAAGAGTGGTGTAGTTGGAATTGAGAATTTGGAAGTGATATAGTTACTGGAATTGTGAGACCTACAGCAAAACCATGGGAGTCGATGGGTAAGGTAGGTTGGTGTTAGGAACTGACGAGCCAGGATGTGGGATAGATCATCTCTTTTATATGAATATGGAATCCACAAAGAATCACAACAAGATTATCTTTTAGCCCATATTGTAGTACAATCCTAGAAAATAAGAACAGTGGTCAATGCTCATATATGGGATTAGACTCATAGAGGACAGAACTCAGGATCCATAACTCCCACTTCTGTATTCTAACTCTACATGAATAATACTGATGGTCAGGAGCATAAACCATCTCAACTTTTGGCATTCCTGTTTATTATTTAGGAAATATAGGGCAATGAGGTATTTTAAAAAATATTTGGCCAGAAATGCTTACTAAATGAAAAGCATCAGTCCAATTTTAATTTGCACAACCCACGTTAGAAGAAAAATTATGACAAAATGCTATCATCCATTTCTTTATTTTATCCTTTCTCTGTATTATTTGAGAAAAAAAGAGTGAGAAGTAAATATATGAAAGAATACAGGAAAGATGCCCATATTACTGGGGGGCTGGATATCCTACGGGCCTGAAAGAGTGCATTTCTCCCCTTCAAACATACACAGCTACTAAGTAGGAGAGCAGGGATTTGAATCAGTTCTGTTTGACTTCAATGTGCTCTTAATTTCCTATTCCTATTAGTCCAACAAGGATTGTTCATGCACACACACATACTCATAATCAATAATAACCTCCACATCCTACATCTAGAATATAGATTGTCCATACTTTATTTTCAGTTCAAAGTGTTTCAACAACGCATGTTTGGGACCCCTGAGAGAACAATGCGAAATCTTCCCAAGATAGGTTATCTGGGAGAGCTCCACCTATAAACCATATGTGATTGCTTATAAAACAGGTTATAAGTAGCTCTTTGAAAAGTTAGATTTCCCTGCTGAGTAAACCTCCTCCTGACAAGTCCCTGTCTCTCCTCACTCAATAGTCATTATGCACATAGGAAAGCAAAATTACCTCAAATTAGCTCTTATAAAAGGCTTAGAAATTTCTAGAAATGAAGGGTCTAGAAAGAAAAAAAAATTCAAATAGCTAGATTTTTTTAGAAAAAATCTTAGTTTAATGTTGATGACTTTAAGCAAGCAAGATTTTTTTTTTTTTAATTTGAAAGTATAACACACATAATGGCCAATAAAATTAAATAGACTCCAGTTAAGACTCTTTAAAGCAAGCTATTAATGACTATGTGTATATGCATCTATTTGGATGTATAAATAAGATACCCATAAACTAAAGCATTTATGCTAAGGCTCTACCAACTTCCTCTGAAATGCGGCCATCTTTATTTAGCTTCTGACCAAGCAGCCATTTTTCATAAAAAATGGTTGAATTCAGAGAAATTATCCATAGCTCTAGAGGAGGTACAAGAAAATTTCCAGGACCAGACTTCTGCTTTTAATCATAGGACTGCCAGGTAATTCTGACTTCCTTTTGGCATGAGCATAAACAGAGCCCTTAACTGGGAGACTCTGACAACATACCTGATAATGCTCATAATTTAAGGGCTTCTGCCATCTTTGTTAAAAGTAACATAGGAAAACTCCAAAGGAGAAAAAAATAATCTCTGTGCATTAAAATGCAAGGATTTGATTCTTTAATATAATGACACTAGGGAAGATCCCTGATCTAAAGGTGTGGATCTTGTCTATGGCCATGCCACCCTGAACAAGCCTGATCCGGTCTGATCTCAGAAGTTAAGCAGGGTTGGACCTGCTTAGTACTTGGATGGGAGACCACCTAGGAAGACCAGATGCTGTAGGCATAAGAAATAAAAAAATAAGAGGTTGTTAGCTGACAAGGTCCTGTGAGGTCAACCAAGGGTTGACTTGCAAAAAATTAAAAATTAAAAATTAAAATAAAATAAAAAAGGTGTGAGTCTTGGTTCCCTGTCAGAAATAGCACCTTAAATCCAGGGGCCCGTCACAGCTCAGTTTAGGTGGTTCAAGGAGGTGGAATCTAATGACCCATCAGAACAGAAGACTAATTATTGTGAGGTGGCAAGGTGAGGTTGCAGACTTAATAATAAGCTCTTGAGTAAGTGCAATTAGAAGGTTTGATCCCTTGGGTCAGTCTTGTTTTGTGTTTTGAAGCAAGGAAGCTAAGAGCTTTTTAATCAACTTGAACTTCACCATCTTCATAGACCAAGAAAGGTAAAAATACTGATGATAGTTTAGTGTACATGATCCCTGCAGAAGTGTTAATTAAGTGTGAAAATGTGGCTGGTGTAAGACAAGGACAGTCTCTCTGGGTATGGAGAGGAAGCTGGCCTGGGCTATCGTTTTCTCTGGCCTTCATCTCACCATGTGTGGCCAGGAGTTATTTTTCTGCTTGAGCTGGGGAGGAACTGAGCTCTCCCTTCCAAGTCCCCGATGTCTCCAACTTACCAAAATGCTTTTTACACTGCTTTCATTCACTTTGATTACAGGTCAGATGTCATTTATTTCAGCTCTGTGAGATCCTTGGGAAGTAAGAATTTCCTTTCTCTCGAGACTTTTTCCCTGAAGGGAAATTTTATGCCAGAGTGTGACCACTAAATCAAACACTAGAGTTGCAGGTTGCAAATTTGAAATCTGGATTCTTATATTTGAAATTTCTTAGCCTTCAATTAAATGTTAATAAAAAGAGTTTTTTATAGAAAGGTCATTGAGGATTTAAAAATCAGAATGTTTTCAACTAGACTTTTACTAACACGACGAACATTTATTGGGTACTTACTGTGTAAAAGGCACTGTGCCATATGGCCAATGGGAATACACAGAGCTCAGAGGCTGGCTGGGATCCCTCTCACTGGGAGATTTGTTAAACTTATTTTAGACGTTGGCTCCAGGACCGAGATAATCAAAATCTTTCACTTCTGAAAGTTCCTGAGTCTCCTTAAGTGGTAAATTATGGGTGATATATTTCTTCATTTATATGTATTCTCTAGGAATATATACTACTTATGCACTTTTTAAATGTTAAAAATGATATCCTATATACTTATTTTCATCCTAATTTTAATTTTAAAAACTTTGGTGTTTCATGGTTAAGTATTGTAATGGATGCATATATATTTGGTTTGTTAGATGATGATGAAGCTCATGTAAATAATATAAAATAAAGTTTCATATATAAATATATACATATATGTATATTTTATACATATTTTTCTCTGTATAGTTATTTATATTCACATATTTATATGACTACGGAGACTAGACTGGTGTTTCTGAATCTGGGATATTCCCCAGTGTTGTTTCATTAAAGAGTAAGTCCTAGAAAATTAGTATCTAGTTCTAGAGACTTTAAGTCAGCCAAAGGAGACAGTGAGTCTCTCTTACAGATTGAATTGTGCCTCTCCCAAATTCATGTGTTGAAGCCTAAACCCCCAATGTGATTGTGTTTGGAAATACTTTTAAAGTGAATTAAGTTCTTTAGGATGGGGCCCTAATCCAATAATACTGGTGTCTTTATAAGAAAAGAGAGACACCAGGGATGAGCATTCTCAGAGAAAAGGCCATGTTTGGGCACAGGGAGAAGGCAGACATTTGCAAACCAAGGAGGGAGGCTTCAGGAGAAACAAATCTAGAAACACCTTACTCTTGGACTTCCAACCTCCAGAACGATGAGAAAATAAATGTTGGTGGTTTAAGCCCCACGGTCTGTATTTCGTTATGCTACACCTAGTCCACTGATAAAGTCACTGTGATTACTCCTTCTCATTGCTGTTTAGGAACACTTTATAAACCAGATATAAAATATAAGTGAAGCTTATTAACATAACAAGACATATTTCAATAGATTCAACCTCATAAGCTACATCTTCAATATTGACAGATCACACCTACATATGTTATCTATGTACTATGGACACCTTTCCCTGTGAGGTTTGTGGAGAGTAATGGTCCCAAAGAAGTCCCGCTGAGACTCAGCAAGTATGACACACACAGCCTTTTGGTTTAAACAAGTAATTCTTACCATGACAAGTCTTGATGTTTAGAGTTTTTTAAAAAGTTTTTAACAATGCCTTTTTGATAATTAAAGTTAAAATATTTTTGTTTAACCCATTCATACAATAAATCATATCATATATTTGAATAATAAAATAATAATGCACTCTTGCAATTATTTTGTCATATCTCTATAGCTAACTAGTTGCCTTAATTACTACCAGTTTCTACCATGCATAATTTCCTCGGACCTGAAATTATATGTGATACACACACTCTTTGATGTGTGTATAATTTCTATATTATTACATGCTTGAGAATATCTATCTTCTGTTCCCCTCACACATCTTTGACAACTGGTACAGTAGAAAGCAAAACTTTTCCTTTAAATAGTTATCTTGCTAAGTTAAGTGGTGAGGAGGGAACAAAGTTTATTGGCTTTTGTTATTTAAGTATCTTGACAGTTTTCCCTGCTTGTTCATAGAATTCTTCAGTTTGAAAAATCTTCCAAAAATACGTGACTATGTAGTTCTGGAAGCTTGTTGCATGTTGGGTTATTATTTTTTCCTTCTTATTTATGTGTTTACATATATATTTTATGATATATTCCAGATATCTGAAATACGATTAATACTTTCAATTTTAAGTCTAAAGTGTAATTAAATTTTTAAAATATTTTTTCAATTACAGTTGACATTCAATACTATATTAGTTTCAGGTGAAGCATAGTAGTTAGACATTTATATAACTTACAAAGTAATCCCTCTGATAAGTCTACTACTTACCTGACACCATGCATCGTTATTATAATATTATTTACTATATTCCCTACACTGTACTTAGATCCCCATGACTGTTTTATAATGCCAATTTGTACTTTTTAATGCCTTCACCCTTTTCATCCAGCCCTTCAACACTTCTTTCCACCTGGCAGCATCTATGAGTTTGCTTCTGAACACAGGGATGCATATATCTTTTCAAATTAGTGTTTAGATTTCTTCAAATAGATACCCAGATGTGAGTGCTGGGCTATATGGTAGTTCCTTTTTAATTTTTTGAGGAAACTCCATAAATTTTTTTCATAGTGTGTGCACCAATTTACAATCTCATTAGCAATGCATGAGAGTTCCCTTTTCTCCACATCCTCACCAACACTCATTGTGTTTTGATTTATTGATGATAGCCATTCAGTGATATTTCATTGTGATTTTATTTTGCATTTCTCTGAAAATTAGAGATGTTGGACATCATTTCATATGTCTATTGGCAATATGTATATCCTCTTTAAAGATTCCTTTCTTTTTTGTGTTTGGTAGCATGAAGTGTGTGTATATATATATTCACATATATATATTCACACACACACACACACACACATACACATATACATATACATATGAATTTATTTATTTTAATTAGTTTCAAGTATACAGTACATTGGTAAGACATTTATATAGTTCGTAAAACGATCCCCCCAATTGCTCCCTCTCTCCCCTGACCCTCCACCTAGCCAACATATTAATGCTAACTGCATTCCCTATGCCGTGCCCCCCATGCCCATGACCATCTATGAGCTACTAATTTGTACTTCTTTAACCCTTCACCCCATTCTCCCAACCCTCCAAAACCCCCTACCCTCCGTCCATGACCAAACTGTCTATTATATTTGTGAGTGCGTTTTTGATTAGTTTGTTCTTTTTATTCCTTAGATTCCACATATAAGTGAAATCATATAGTGTTTATCTTTCTCTGTCTGGCTTAAATAACTCTAGGTCCATCAAAGCAATATCCACATGTAGGGGGCTTGTTTCCTTTCCATTCCTCCACTCTATCTTTTAGTTGGAGCACTTAATTCTTTTCCAGTTGAGATATTTCTTGATAAAAATGTAGTTGTTACCATTCTTTATTCCTGTTTTTGATACATGTTTTTTCTTCTTAAAGAAGTCCCTCCAACATTTCCTGTAATACTGGCTTGGTACTGATAAATTCATTTCACTTATTTTTGTCTGGAAGCTCTTTATCTGTCCTTCAACTCTAAATGCTGAATAAATTATCCTTGGTTGTAGATCATGAGTCTTTATCCTGTTGAATATTTTTGGCCAAGCCCTTTTGTCCTGTACAGTTTCGTTTGAGAAATCAGCTGCCAGTCTAATGGATTTTCCCTTATAAGTAACGGTTTTTCTCTTGCTGCTTTTAATATTCTCTTTGTATTTAAACTTTGGCATTTTAATTATGATGTGTCTTAGGTGGGCCTCTTTGGATCCCCGATTTTTGGAATTCTCTGAGCTTCCTGGGGTTTTATGTCCATATCCTTCACCAGGTTAGGGAAGTTTTCCATCATTATTTCTTCAAATAGCTATTCAACATCTTGATTTTCTTCAGTTATGCCGATCAGATGAATATTTGGACCCTTAATAGTGTGCTATATGCTCTTTAAATTATTTTTATGGTCTTGGCATCTTGTCTCTTGCCATTCTGATTGTGTGTCCTTGGCTTTCTCATCTTCTAGGTAGGGCATTTGATCCTTTTCTTTATTCACTTTGTTTATTCCTTTGTTTATTCCATTTAATATACTTCTCATCTCAGATAATGTGTTCTTCATTTCAGACTGGTCCCCTTTTATAATTTCCATTTCTATTTTTATGTTTTTGTCTCTTTGTTGAAGTTCTCACTGAATTTATCTACACTTCCCAAAAGTTCATTGAGTATTTTATAACTGGTGTTTTGAATTCTGCATCTGTTAGATTACTTGACTCCATTATATCTGGATCTCTGTTCTGTTCTCTCATATGGTTTCTGCTTCTTTGTCTTCCCATTTTGGCTGCCTTTCCATGTCTGTTTCTAAGCAAAGCTCCTAATTCTTCTAGTCTTATTAGTGTGGATTTATGAAGTAGGTGTCCAGTGGCACAGTCCTGAGAGGGGTTCAGCTGCAGGCCAAATTTAGTCCAACCCTCTGCCCCTCCGGGGCCACCTGTTAACATTCAACAAGCAATCAACAGATGCTGTGCTTATAGTTACCTCAAAAGGCCATGCCAGAAACGGAGGCCAGCTGCCTCCGATGTGAGTCTAGGAGCTGCTCAGCAAAGAGTTCCTGACTCACTGAGGATATACCTAGATGTACTTGGGTGGGACCGCTAGTTGCGGAAGGCGAGGTTTCAGGGAATCCTCTGGGAAAAGCGATCTCTGTTATCTAGTTCAATGACATCACGGCTACAGCTGGGATGTGTCCGTGCATTGGCTCAAAAGAGAACAATGGATACCTCCAACACTTCCGTACTGAACGAGTCTCGCTTTGGCCCTCACTCCAACAATGTCTCCCTGTAAGTCCCCTTTAAGAGGCTTCTGCTGCTGCTGCTGCTGCTGCTGCTGCTGCTGCTGCTGCTGCTGCTGCTGCTGCTGCTGCTGCCTCTGTCTCACTAAGCCACTGGAGACGGGGCAGCCCCGCATCCTTGCCCCATCCTACGTTTTGCTGTTGCAGGGTACTTTCTTGGATTTCTTCCTAGTTGTATGGCTTGTTCATCTAGATCTCAGGCAATTTTTCCTTGCTGCTGCTCCTTGTTTCCATCATAACTTTGATTTAGTCACCAGAAGAATAATCGGAGCCTCTATTTATGCTATATTTTTCCTCCTATATATTTTTTATATTAACCCCTTATCAGATCTATTTTCTCCCTTTTCATTTTGTTGATGGTTTCCTTTGCTGAGCAAAACATTTTTAGTTTGACATTGTCCCATTTGTTTATTTTTTCTATTGTTTCTTTTGCCCAGAGATATATCCAAACTATATTACTAAGAACAATGTCGGAAAGTTTACTGCCTATGTTTTCTTCTATAAGTTTTATCGTTTCGGTCTTACATTTAAGTCTTTAATCCATTTCGAATTTATTCTTCTATATGTAGTAAGAAAGTGGTTTAGTTTTATTTATTTATTTTTCTTTTGCATATATCTGTCCAGTTATCTCCACACCATTTTCTGAAGACACTGTCATTACCCAAAAGCAATCTATAGATTGAATGCAAGCCCTATCAAAATAAGATTGTAGATCTTACCTCCTTTGTCATGGGTGAATTGACCATTTGATGGGTTTATTTCTGGGCTCTCTATTCTGTTTCCTTGATCTATGTATCTGTTTTTATACCAGTACCATGCTGTTTTGATTACTACAGCCTTATCGTTTAATATCCGGTAGCACGAAACTTCCAACTTTGTTCTTTCTTGAGACTGCCATTCTCTTTGGGGTCCTTTATGGTTCCATATAAATTTTAGCGGTATTTGTTGTAGTTCTGTGAAAAATGTCATTGGTATTTTGATAGGGCTTGCATTTAATCTATAGATTGCTTTTGGGTAAATGGACATTTAATGATGTTAATTCTTCCTACCCATGAGCATGACATATGCTTCCATTTATTTATACCTTCTTCAATTTCTTTTTTTTAATATCATAATTTTCCAAGTACAGGGCTTTTACTTACTGGTTAAATTTACATCTGAGTGTTTTACTTTTTTGATGAAATTATAAATGGGATTGTTTCCTTAATTTCTTTCTGAGAGTTTGTTTTTAGTATATAAAAATGCAATTGATTTCTAAATATTAATTTTGTATCTTGGTACTTTAATGAATTCTGTTATCATTTCTAATAGTTTTTTTGGTGGACTTTTTAGGATTTTCTATATGTAATATTATGTCATCTGTAAATGACAGTTCAAAATCTTCCTTTCCATCTGGATGCTTTTTATGCCTTTTTCTTTTCTGATTGTTGTAGTTAGGACTTTGAATATTATGTTAAATAGAAGTAGTGAAAATGAACATCTTTGTCTTGTTCCTGATTTTAAGAAAAACTTTTAGCTTTTTGCATTGTGTATTATGTTAGTTGTGGGCTTCTCATATATGGCCTTTATTATGTTGAGGTATGTTCCCTCTATTCCCACTTTGCTGAGAGTTTTTATTATAAATGGATTCTGGATTTTGTTGAACACTTTTCCTGCATCTCTTGATATGATCATATAATTTTTATCTTTCAATTTTTGTATGTGGTGTATCACAATTGATGTGTAATTACTAAACCAATCAGGCTTCCCAGAAATAAGTCTAACTTGATCATGGTGCATGATCTTTTTAATGTATTTGGTTTGCTAATATTTTGTTGCAGATTTTCTCCTCTATGTTCATCAAGGATATCAGCTTATAATTATCTATTATTTTGTAATTTCTTGGTCTGTTTTGGAAATTAGCAATGGTGGTCTTTTAAAAAGATTTTTTTTTCTTTCCTCCTCTTCGATTTTTTAAAATAGCTTGAGAATAGCTGTTAATTCTTCTTTGAATGTTTTGTAAAATTCATCTATAGAGTGATCTGGTCCAGGACTTTTGTTTTCTGTAAGTTTTTTGATAAAAGATTTGATTTTGTTAGTAGTAATTGGTCAGTTCAGATTTTCTGTTTCTTCTTCACTCAGTCTTGGAAGATTATATTTTTCTAGGAATATATCCATTCCAGATTGTCCAATTTTTTGCCATATAATTGTTCATAGCATTTTCTTACAATCTTGTGCATTTATGTGGTAGTAGTGTCACTTCTCTTTCCTTTCTAATTTTATTGGAGTTTTCTCTCTTTTTTACTTGATATGTCTAGTTAAAGGTTTATCAGTTTTACCTTTTCAAAGAATCAGCTCTTGGTTTCACTTATCTTATGTATTATTTCTTTTATTTCTGCATTTTATTTATTTCCACCATGATCTTTATTATTTTCTTTCTTCTACTCACTTTGGGCTTTGTTTGCTGTTCTTTGTGTAGTTTCTTTAAATATATCTTAGATTATTTATTTGAGATTTTTCTGTTTCTTGAGGTAGGCATGTATTGCTATGAATTTCTCTCTTAGGATTTCTTTTGCTTTGTCCCATAGATTTTGGGTCATTATGTTTTAATCTTCTATTGTCTCAAAGTATCTTTTTATTTCTTCTTTGATCTCATTGTAAATTCATTTATTGTTTAGTAGCATGTTATTTAATGTCCATGTAATTGTGTGTTTTTCAGTTTTCTTCTTGGAACTGATTTCTAGTTTCATACCATTTGGTCAGGGAAGAAAGCTTGATATTTTTTAATATTCTTAAATTTATTGAGGCTTTCTTTGTGGCCTAACATGTGGTCTCTCTTAGAAAGGTTCCATGTGCACTTGAAAAGAATGTACATTCTGCTGCTTTGTGATGAAATGTTCTAAATATATCTATTAAATCCATTTGGTCTAATGTGTCATATAAGGCCCCTATTTCTTTGTTGATTTTCTATCTAGAAGATCATTTCAATAGCATCAATGGGGAGCTAAAGTCCCTTACTATAAGTATATTACTGTCAATCTCTCTCTTTTTGTTGGTCAATATTTGCAATTTTTCTGTTCCTATGTTGGGTGCATAAATGTTTACAAGCATTATATCCTCTTGTTGGACTGATCCTTTTATCATTATGTAATGTTCTTTGTCTCTTATTATAGACTCTGTTTTAAAATCTTATTTGTCTGGTATAAGAATTGCTACTCTATTTTTTTTCTGTCTGCATGAATTATCTTTTTCCATCTTTTACTTTCAGTTCGTGCATGTTTCAATCTGAAGTGGGTCTCTTATAGGCAGCATATTTATGAGTCTTGTTTTCTAATCCATTCAGCTATCCTATGCCTTTCAACTGGAACTTTTAATCCATTTACTTTTTAAGTAATTACTCATAGGTATATACTTATTGCCATTTTATTACTCATATTTTTTATCTTTTTATCTTCTTTTTCTAAAAAAGTCCCTTTAACATTTTTTTTAATACTGGTTTGGTGGTGATGAACTTCCTTAGCTTTTACTTGTCTGGGAAGCTCTTTATCCTTCGAGTCTAAATGATAGCCTTTCTGGGTAGAATATTTTTGGTTGTAGGTTTTCGCTTTTCATGACTTTGAATATTTTATGCCAGTCTCTTCTGACTTGCAAAGTTTCTTTTGTTAAATCAGCTGACAGTCTTATGAGAGCTCCCTTGTAGGTAACTAACTACTTTTGTCTTGTTGCTTTTCAGATTTCTCTCTATTTTTAACCTTTAGCATTTTAATTATGATGTATCTTGGTGTGGGTCTCCTTGGGTTCATCTTGTTTGGAACCGTCCGCACTTTCTTCTCCAGATTGGAGAAGTTTTCCATCATTATTTATTCAAATAGGTTTTCAATTGTTTGTTCTCTCTCTTTTCCTACTGGTACTCCTGTGATATAGACTTTGTTATGCTTAATGTTGTCCCAGAGGCCCCTTAAACTATACTAATTTTTTAAAATTCTTTATCCCTGGTGATACTCTGATTGTGTTTTTTCCAGTACCTTGTTTTCCAAATCTCTGATTGGATCCTCTGCTTCATAAAATCTGTTGTTGAGTCCATGTAATATATTATTTATTTCAGTTATTGTATTCTTCATTTCCGACTTTTTTTTTTTTTTTTTTCTATGTCTTTTTAAATAAATAAAACCATTATTTTAAACTCTGTCTGCTCTTCCTCTCAGCTTATTGATCATTTATAACTAGTGATTTGAACTCTATGTCTGGTTGATTGCTTTTCTTCATTTTGTTTAATTTTTTTT